>NC_072483.1:19591250-19925833 GCF_027574615.1 Eptesicus fuscus | reverse complement strand
TTTCCTTCATTGGCCTCACATACGACAGGCTGTTACTATGTCCTGAATGAATTGAAAAAGAGTACGTTTATCCTACAGGTTTGTATCTGTCGTGTATTCTTTAGTAGTTCCTGGGGCCTGGAAGCTTTGGTGTCAGCATCAACTTTGTGTACTAATTTTACAAACCAGATAAAATGTTAGAATGTTGCCTCTAAAAAACTCTCAAATGTAATGAATAGAATAGTTCCTACTCACTTGTTGGGGGAGTCTCACTGGGCCAGTAGCCAATAACTAGGTGCGTTGGCTACTGGCCCAGGGAGACTCCCCCAACAAGTGAGTTTCAAGCGAGAAAGTGGAGGACCGGGATTGTTAGTGGGAGCCAAATCACTCTCTATAATAGAATGAGAAGTTGTAGTTCCTTCCCACTGTCAGGCAGATGAGGAAGAAGTGGGTAAGAAGAGAGTGGGAACATCCTATCTAATAAAAGGGTAATATGCAAATTAACCATCACTCCGTGACAAAATGGCTGCGCCCATGGCCACAAGATGGCGGTGCCCAGTCCTCTTAGCCCCGAGCCCCAGCAGAGTCCCTAAGTCTGCCCAACAGTGGCAGTCCAGGGTGTCTAGCTGGGAGGCGCCCACCCCACACACAGCAATTCCTGCCCAGTGGCGGCAGTCCGGGGTGTCCAGCAGGTTGCCTCTGAGCTGCGTGTGATCTGGGGCAAAGCGGGCAGCGGGGCTTTTGGCCAGGGTGTCAGGCCGGCAGCAACCCGCCCCCTGAGCCGTGCGGGATCCAGGGCGAAGCGGGCCACGGGGCCTGGGGCTGGGGCGTCAGGCCGGTAGAGACCAGCCCCCCAAGCCATGCGCCATCGGGGCGAAGCAGGCCGTGGGGCTTTTGGCCAGTGTGTCAGGATGGCAGCGACCTGTCCCAGAGCCGAGCGTGATCGGGGCGAAGTGGGCCAAGGGGCTTTTGGCCAGGGTGTCAGGCCAGCAGCGACCCGCCCCCCCAGCCGCACGCCCTCCGGGGCGAAGCAGGCCCCGAGGCTTTTGGCCGGAGTGTCAGACCGGCAGCGCCCCGCCCCTGAGATGAGCGCGATCGGGGTGAAGCAGGCCGCAGGGCTTTTGGCCAGGGTGTCAGGCTGGCAGTGACCCGCCCCCCGAGCCGAGCGTGATCCGGCGCGAAGCTGGCCTTGGGGCTTCTGGCCTTGGTGTCAGGACGGCAGTGACCCGCCGCCCGCCCCCCCCCCCCCCCCAGCCGCGCGCCCTCCGGGGCGAAGCCGGCAGCGGGGCTTTTGGCCGGAGTGTCAGGCCGGCAGCGCCCCGCCTCCCGAGCCACCTCGATCTGGGGCGAAGCGGGCCGTGGGGCTTGGGGCTGGGGTGTCAGGCCAGCAGCGCAGTGCACCCCCAATGTGCGATCTTCAGGCCAGGGAAGGCACCCACCAGGCTATCCACAGCCAGGCTGAGATGGGGTGTCATCTGGGTGGGCTGAGATGGCAGCCTTGGGCTGGGGTCTCAGCCTGGCCAGGGCCAGAACCCCTCCAGCGGTGGCAGCCTGGGGTCTCAATCATTGAGTCACACCAGCCAGGCAGATATAGAGGAATCTTAAATGTTTCTTTTTTTATAATATATATTTTATTGATTTTTTACAGAGAGGAAGGGAAAGGGATAGAGAGCTAGAAACATCTATGAGAAAGAAACATCGATCAACTGCCTCCTGCAAACTCCCGACTGGGTATGTGCCCCCAACCAAGGTACATGCCCTTGACCAGAATCGAACCTAGGACCCTTGAATCTGCAGGCCAGTGCTCCATCCACTGAGCCAAACCAGTTAGGACTGTCCAATATGCTAAAGAAAAAACCCTATCTAATAAAGAGGGAATATGCAAGGGAGGGCATTTGGGGGTGACCGGGGTGTCAGGAGAGGGCAGTTAGGCATCGATTGGGCTGGCAGGGGAGTGGTTAGGGGGTGATCAGGCTGGCAGGCAGAGCAGTTAGGAGCAATCAGGAAGGCAAGCAGGCGAGTAGTTGGGAACCAGCAGTCCTAGATTGTGAAAGGGATGTCTGACGGCCTCATGGATCGGGCCTAAACAGGCAGTCAGACATCCCCAAGGGGTCCCAGATTGGAGAGGGTGCAGGTTGGGCTGAAAGACACCCCTCCCCCTGCCCCATGCACGAATTTCGTGCACTGGGCCTCTAGTGGATTAATAAAACGGTTTGAGGTTGGAGATCATATGGGGTGAAGTCCCAGGGAATGTTTCCAGCCCTTGGGGTGGTCAAAGGAAATTGTGAGAACTTGGCATTAAATTTGATTTGACTAAATGTGCTTGCTTTTGCAACTCCCTGTTTCCAACTTTCAGTAAACTCCTCTATGCTCATAAATACCTTGCATGGGTAGTGTTTTGTGGCAAACAATGAAGAGGATAAGTAGTATATCTGGGTCTCTGGTTCTCATCCTTCAGGGCACTTTAGAATCACATGGTAGGCGGGGGCGGGGGTGGGGGTGGGGGTGGGGTTGGGGGCTTTTAAAATCTGGATGCTGATGTCATACTCCAGAGAATCTCTGGGGGTAGAGCCCAGAATCAGTACTTCTTAAAAGATGCCAGGGGAATCTAATGTGCAACCCTGATAATGAACCACTGGCCAGGATGTGAGAAGCAATCAACATTATCTGACAAGGTTCATGACAACATGATGCGTATACCTGAGCCATAGAAGAGATAGGCAAAGACCACGGTGAGGCAAGAATAAAATAGCTCCACATTGACTTCTTACTATTTAAACAAATTAACTAGAAGCCTCCTTTAATTGAGAAAATGCACCCAATTGGAAAGGCAACTCAAATAGTGATGAAAATAGCACTAATTTACTTAATGACTAAGTATTTCAATTCGACAACTTGCGAATAGACTCACTACCTTCCAGAAACCATTCTGCCTTATTTGAAAAAGGCTGGAATTCATGTATATGAAGCATTAATTTCACAATATATTCAACAGCTCTCTGACACCTTGGGTGAGGAACTTCCAATTGTTTTACCTGCAGGACAGCAGTATTTATACTGTTTAATTCTGACCCACCCACTTGCACAGACTGTTCACTTATGTTACCGTCATAGGCAAGTGATGCAGGATGAGAAATATAGCTCATCTGTGAAATTGGACAATACATTAAATCTGTCTTGGTCCTTAAGCCACAGTAAGTACCATGTTTAATTGGGTTTATAAAATGAGATCTTGTTCAGGGCAAGGATCAGTATGGAAGAGAAGCTATAATTGATGCTAAATTAAATGCCCATGTTAAAGCTAAACTGTTACATGCACAAGTCAGTAATTTCAGAACTATGACTCCCCAGTGAATCACCAGTTGACCTCTTTGTGTGACATCAAATGGCATAAAATTTTACAAGCCTAATCTGACTTATTTCCAATTATATGCCCCCAAAACATAAATGGGAATCTCTCTCTCTCTCTCTCTCTCTCTCTCTCTCTATCTCTCTCTCTCTTTGCATTTTCTGACATTTTTTTCTGTAGTGCCAAGTAAATGGATGGTGTAAAAGCTCAAATTATGGAGAATGAAAAAGTTTGCCAAATTATTAATATCTGGATCTTAGGATTTATCAACTATGGCATATCTAAAAATACAAAACCCACCTTTCCTGTTTTTGTGGAATCTCTGGATTTGGAAATAAAAACTTCATTGCATGCAGAAGTGCCCTACCAGGCACAGTTTTCATGAAAGAGATTTAAATGGCTGCTTTAATTTGTAGACCAGACTGTATGAGCCAGGAATCTAAGACTAATGAGCTGCTTTCTCAGAGAATTGCCTCTTCTAAATAAACAAGGCCTTTTGCACTGACCTGGGAATATGAGTTGTGGCTGAAAGACTAATTATACTAATATTATAATGGACACATTCACAATAATATGAAAGGGTGTTCTCTCCATCTTCAAAATTAGATGCTCATTCAAATGCTGCTGTAAGTGAAAATTTCTTTTCACAGAAAAGAATACCTGGAAGGGCCATCCAGAGACAGTCTCAAAAGCAACACTGGGCAGGGATTGACAAGGATTGAGGGGATCATTTGGCCAGGGGTATTAGTGGCATAGAAAATATTCCTGAAGTTGGAGATAGCAAAACCCTTGGAGAATTGTTGAGCAGGTTAGGTTGGCTTCAGTGAAGACACCATATGGTCTAAAAGGAGAAATAAAGATGTTTATGCATTTATGCAGCATTTAAAAGGTATGTCCATAGATAGAAGTACAATCCCCACAAAATGAGAGTTGTATCCCATGCGAGTGGTGGGCTTCCATGTAGCTACCTGGAAACATTAAATATTTAGGATTATGTTCAAAATAAGTTTGAAACACCTAAGAAACTAGAAGTTATCATTTGCTACATGTATATGTGGGTACACACACACATAGTTTTATTCAGGGAATTTTCCCAACTAAATTCTATATAACTATATGCTATTTTTCCCCCAATATTAGTCTATATGTCTACATAGGTTTTATTCTATATGATTTTGGCTGCTTTCAGATTGCACATATAGTGTCAAATGATCATTGAAGAGAATCAAAGAATCTTCAATAGGCTCTAAGGAAAATTTTTTTTAAAAGATCAACAAATGTATTAGTAGTTACAGCAGTGACATTATCATGCAATACTTTAGAGAGGCAGCATTTATTTAAATATAAAAAATTCTGGTTTGTTTGATAAAAAAAAAACCCTTAATAAAGTAATCCCAAGCCTGTACATTTATACTACTGTAAAATGTTTATGGGCATTCAAGTATAAGAAGAAATTAGACTCAAAGCATGCCTGGGTATCCCATATGGATGCACTGCATAATCAAGGTCAATATAATTTCTCACAGGCTGTTCCACTGGGTTAGCCAATATACTGAAGCCAATTTACCAAAGAGATTTTCTAATTTAGCAGAATTAATTTCTATACTAATTAAACAGCTTAAGACATCAAACATTTTTCTTTCAATTGGAAAGTCAAACTCTATTTCTATAAATAAGAAAAATGAAAGGCAAAATAACCATTTTTATTCTAGTCACGAAGAAGCGAGAATTTTCTGATAGATTCTAGACTCAAAGTTGTCTCCATGCCCTGATGCTTCAGGTAATGGTGAGGGTATCATGAAAGATGCATTTGAATGACCATTCTAAGCTCCATTTAACTTCCATTGTGTGCCCAAAACCTCTGGTAAAAGCAGATGGAAATGGGAAGAATTTCTAAGCCACTGAGCAGCGTTCTGTTGAAGGTAGAGTTTTGTGGGCCTAAGAAGACTAAAGGAGAAGGAAAAGAATTTGGATGATTGTCAAAGAAAAATAGAGAAGGGAAGCTATGTAGTAGTCCTGGTTAAGAAGGTCTCACCTATTGTGTTTGGTTTTTTTTCATCATTTTTTTTTCTTTATTGATTAAGGTGCTACATATGTGTCCTCATCCCCTCATTGCCCCCCCCACCCCATTCAATCAGGCCCTGAGGGGTCCTAGAAAATCTACATATGTATGTATATATAGATTTTTTAAATTATTTAACTATACATAAACAAGCCTACCTAATAAAAGAGTAATATGCAAATTAACCATCACTCCACTACACCCACCAACCAATCAGTGCAAGTATGCAAATTAACTCCAACCAAGATGGCTGCCGCCACAGAGAGCAGTAGGGAGACTTGGGTTTCCACAGCAAGGTTTCCACACACCCTGGCGGGCCCAGGCCTCCACTCAAGAATACAACGTTTCGATGATAGAATATAAACAAATCCCAACAAAAATGGCTGCGGCCACAGAGCGAGCAGGAGGCTTGGCTCCACTCAAGGCTACAAAGATTCAATTATGGAAGATAAATAAATCCCAGACACCAGGGCCTCCGCTAGGGTCACCGGGGGGCGTGGCCAGCCTGCAAACCACCACAGGCCCCTCACCCTGGCTGCCCCATGCCCCAAGGGAACCCCCACCCTGATCCAGGAAACCCTTCAGGGCAAACCAGCTGGCCCCCACCTGTGTACCAGGCCTCTATCCTATCTAATCCTCCTATCTAATAAAATAATAATATGCAAATTGACCATCACTCCAACACATAAGATGGCTGCCCTCATGTGGTCAAAGATGTCTGACCCCAAGTGGACACAAGATGGCTGCCACAAGATGGCCAGCAGGGGAGGGCAGTTGGGAGGGACCAGGTCTGCAAGGGAGGGCAGTTGGGGGCAATCAAGCCTGCAGGGGAGGGCAGTTAGGGGTGACCAGGCCAGTAGAGGAGGGAAGATGGGGGCAACTGGGCCTGCAGGGAAGGGCAGTTTGGGGGGACCCAGGCCTGCAGGGGAGAGCAGTTGGGGGGACCAGGCCTGCAGGGGAGGGCAGTTAGGGGCAAACAGGCTGACAGGGGAGCAGTTAGGCATCAATCAGGCTGGCAGGGGAGTGGTTAGGGGGTGATCAGGCTGGCAGGAAGAAACAGTTAGGGGCAATCAGGAAGGCAGGCAGGCGAGCAGTTGGGAGCCAGCAGTCCTGCATTGTGAGAGGAATGTCCGACTGCCCTACCAGGTTCGGGCCTAAACGGGCAGTTGGACATCCCTCGAGGGCACCCAGATTGGAGAGCGTGCAGGCTGGGCTGAGGGACACACACCTCCCATGCACGAATTTCATGCACCGGGCCTTTAGTGATAAATAAATTTGAGTTTATTGGTAAACATTAAAAGATAGTGGTTCACTTTAAATTCCTTCCAGATATACACCCAGTTGTACCAATACTATCCTATCTAATAAAAGAGTAATATGCAAATTAACCATCACTCTGCTACAAGCCACGCCCACCAGCCAATCAGGAGTGAGTATACTATCCTATCTAATAAAAGAGTAATATGCAAATTGACCATCACTCCAACACACAAGATGGCTGCCCCCATGTGGTCAAAGATTACTGCCCCCATGTGGACACAAGATGGCCACCAGGGGAGGGCAGTTGTGGGTGATCAGGCCAGCAGGGGAGGGCACTTAGGAGGGCCCAGGCCTGCAGGGGAGGGCAGTTAGGGGCAAACAGGTTTGCAGGGGAGTAGTTAGGCATCAATCAGGCTGGCAGGGGAGTGGTTAGGGGGTGATCAGGCTGGCAGGCAGAAGTAGTTAGGGGCAATCAGGAAGGCAGGCAGGCGAGCAGTTGGGAGCCAGCAGTCCTGGATTGTGAGAGGGATGTCCAACTGCCCGTTTAGGCCTGATCCTGGTAGGGGTCCCAGATTGGAGAGGGTGCAGGCTGGGCTGAGGGACACATCCCCCATGCACGAATTTCGTGCACTGGGTCTCTAGTTTACTAAATAATACCTCATTCTCCCATGTAATTGAACTGCCACATAGATCACATATTATTTCTGATATATATTGGATACCATTTCTGGATTCCCTAGTCTAGTTCTCCTGTCTTATACAAATACAATGATGAATTAATTATAATATTTTCTAACGAGTTAATCAATATGGGCTTCACCTTGGCTATTTTTGGTAATGTAGTCATCTTTAACATAAACTTTAAAGTTGGTTTCCCAATTAAAAATAGTTATTGCATTTATGGTTGGAATTCCATTAAAATTATATACTAATTCAGGAGAATGAACAATGCCCTGAAATTCAACTTTCTCATCAAAGACTGTGTGTTCCTTTCAGATTTTGTTTTGTACCTTTAAATACAGTTTTATAATAATTTTACTCATGTAGACCAGTGACTCTTAAACTCAGTACCTCATTGGAATTACTTGCAAGCTTTAAAAAATGCCAATGCCCAGGATTCGCACCTAGAAATTCTGATTTGTTTTGTCTGAGGACATCAGAATAATTTTAAAGCTCCCCAAGGTAATTTTAATGTAAAGCCAAGGTTGAGAATCATAAATATATATACTGTGCCATTCACATTAAATTTATTATTAAGTATTTTATTCTTTTCCAATAATATATCTTTAATCACCTTTTTGAATCTTTTCTATGGGGTGTGGCCCATCCAAATTTCCTGCTTTTTAATTTAGCAATAAGTACTTTGTTAGGAATTCATTCATTTACTCTAGGGTTTCAAATATATTTCTATAGAGTTTCATATTCTCTTTTCATTATTATAATTATAATAGTAATTATTGTGTTGCATTTGAATCTACTTATGTACATTTTTTTTAGGTTTTCTTCATTCTCTCTGGTAATTTTATTTTACTGGGTATATATTATGATTGTTCCACCTGATCGTCCTCTCTCTTGCTGCTGACCCTATTTTTCTTTGTCCTGTCATTGGGACTCATTTCTGATTATTGGAAAAATACAGATGGTATAAAAAAGCGGCTTTGCCCCTGTACTTGCTCTGACAGGCCCCTGCAAAGGCACCTGGAGGAAGCCTCTTGCTCTTTGTACTCTAAATACTGTTTACTGCAAATGCACAAAATCCTCTGCTTACCTTTCAGCTCCTTCACTTTGGGAGGATCAGGAAATCCAGCACCTTATAGGAGACCTGTGTTGCCATCCTCCCCATGTGCCCTCAGATCTTTGAAAGCCAAGCTGTTCCCTGGAAAGCTCACTTTCTCATCAGTGCTCACCCCTAGGCTCTACAGTGTTCTCTTGTTCCTAGGTCTCTTGCCTACCCAAGAGGGAGAAATGCCCACATCCCTGCTCTCAGTTGAAGCCTGAGCAGAGGCTCACGTGGCCCAATCCCTTCCTGCTAGAGTAAAGAGGAAGCTAGTTTATTCAAGATGCCACATTCCTTACAATGGTAGGATAAGAGAGCACTTAGATCACACTTCACAGCGTTTCATTGAATCTCTCAACTTGCCTCTCTTTGGTGCACATTCAACTTCACCCTCCCCTGAACTATCTTGTCCAAACTCATATCACAAAGATATTCTCCCTAAATTATAGATCTGTGTAATTGGTTTCATACAATTATTTGGCTAGCATTGAATAAGGAGATAAAGAAAAAAATCATGCATGCAAGTACATATTAGGAAAAACAGGGCTTAATGGGCATAAAAGGTATATTCAAAATCTTGTATATTAATTATAAATACACTGCATAAAATTTGATCCTTAAAAACTTTTTTTTCAGTGCTGATATCAAACCCATGCTCCATGTTAAGTAGAGTGTTTTATAGTTATTCTAAATATCAAAGAGACATCGTAAGTTTAATTGGGGAACCTCATATAAATAGCTGTTGTATTGAATTGAACTTATTTTGGTAGTGTATGATCCTATCTAATAAAGAGGGAATATGCTAATTGACCATCACTCCATCACAAAGATGGCTGCACCCACAGCTGAGGCCAAGTTCCCATAAGAAGCCTTAACGAGCAATCAGCAGGGACCTGAGGCTACGCCTTCCCCCCACCCCCATGGGGCTTCACAGTGGACCTTGGGCCGTGCCACCCTGCCCTGGCATCAGGCGAGGGGATCTCAGGCTGCACCCCAGTCCCAGTGCCAGGCCAGGGGACCTGAGGCCATGCCCCCTGCCCAGCGGGGCTTGACAGGGGACCTCAAGGTGCACTTCCCGTCCTGGTGCTGGGCTAGTGGACCTCAGGCTGCTCCCTCTGCCCCAGCGCCAGGCCAAGGCACCTCAGGCAGTGCCCCCCACCCCGGCACCAGGCCGAGGGACCTCAGACCGCACCCCCCCCCCGGTGGGGCTTGACAGGGGACCTCAGGCCACACCCCCATCCAGTGGGGCTTGATGGGGGACCTCAAGGTGCACCCTCATTCTGGGTCCAGCGAACTCAGGCCATACTCCTGCCCAGCGGTGCTTGATGGGGGACCTGAGGCTGCGTCGCCCCGCTTGGCGGGGCTTGACGGGGGATCTCAGGCCATGTCCCCCACCTGGTGGGGCTTGACAGAGGGCCTCAAGGCACACCCTCCGCCCCAGTCTGGGCTGGGGGACCTCAGGCCACGCCCCCTGTCCTGGCACCAGGCCAGGGGACCTGAGGCTATACCCCCATCCCGGTAGGGCTTGACAAAGGTGGGACTGGCTGGGTCTGGATCTAGCCCAATGGGGGTGGGGCCAGCCGGGTCTGGGTCTCACGCGATTTTGAGGTGCATGTGGGTGGGCAGGGACTTGACTCTGGGTCCCGTGGTGTGCCCCAGACTCTGACAGGAGGAAGGTTTTCATATACATTTTACTAATTTTCTTTCATTTCTTACACTTCTATTATAGAGAAAGGGTAAATAGCAGTATTAAATTATTTCCTCTAACTAATCCCCTTTTAATGTGCTCGAATTTCGTGCACCAGGTCACTAGTCTATAATAATAGAGGGTGAAACTCATATGTAAATTAGGTTTTTTGTGGTTGCATGAAATTTTGAACTGGTATTGAAGCATAGTGGTCCCTCCTTTGGAAAAACTGCTGTTTGAAACTGCTGTTTGAACTACTCTGTTATTCTTAGACAGTCTCTTATTCCGTGGGTCAACTCTGTTATTTTTAGACTGTAAAATAACTTTATTTTTTGCTTGAATAGAAAAGATAAACTTAATTGTCTGACCTTGCAAGCTAGCCACCTAAAGGGGCTGATACACTATATTAATTTACATATTCTGCCAAATGTTTGTTCATCCAAGGTTACAGGTGTTTGATTAGATATAACATGTACTCAAAGTTACAAGTTGTCTGTATAGATATTACAGGTGTTTGATTAGATATAATATGTATTCAAGGTTACAAGCTGTCTTACATGAGGAACTAGAAGGATATAAAAAGGAACTACTTCCTCCTGTGTGGTTCAGAATTTGACAGAGGTAATCTGGTCTGAACCTGCGCACAATAAAGATGACTCCTAACTAATTGGCTCATTAGGTGTCCTGTCGTATTGCATATTGGCGAGCTGGACAGGATATATATATATATATATATATATATATATATATATATATATGTATTTTCCCCCCTGGAACTTAAACACCCCAGGCTAACTACCAACAAAAACCAGGGTGAAAAATGGGGGTAGGGGTATAAGCATAATACTTTTCTCCTCCTAATATTTCTATTTTAGCTATAGAGAAATGGATTTTTGCATCTCTTCCAGTTCAGGGAATATGAAAAGAACTAGTCTGGTCTCACTCTCTCTTCACATTGAATAGTCTCCTATTGTGTGAGGCTTGTATTTGTGCACCTGAAAAATACTGGGTCACATTATTAGTGGAAAAGGTAACTAGGCCCCCCAAAATAAAATAGGATTTTCCCAGGTTTTTAAATCTAGTTTCTTTCCCTTTACTCTGTCTTGACTCAGACACAGCATGCACTTAGACTTCTGGCCCCATATCGCCTGTCATTGTGGAATAAACTCCAATGTTTTGCAACTTCTCTGCCTAAGTTTTGATGGATAGGACATACCAGCTGTGCTTCCCAGAATCACCTCTATTCATTCTCACATTCCATTTTGACCTCATTTTCCAGAAGTATTTCCAAGTAAGTTGTAACAGAGAAGCCAATATTATGGGAATTTTTATACCTCTATTGATGCCATTAATACTCCAGATCTTCATATGGAGATTCAGGTTTATTTTCAATATGTTAGAATGTATGAAGGAAAGAGTAGGTAGATCACTGTCATTCCCACTCCCAACAATCTGTAGAATTACCGCCATTGTTAAGCTGGCTAATAACTAACTTTTTAATAGAACCATTTTCCAATTAAATTTAACACTGATATTGCCTTTGCATACATATAACATTAGACTTCATGCATTAACCTCAGTGCTCACAACATATTTTAGTTATAATTTCTACAAATTTACACTTTCTTCATGTCTAAAGTCATCTACAAAAGGCCTGGATTTTCAAAGATTGAATTCTTTTGGATTTCAAATCAAAACTGGTTTGACTGTCAAATGGTTAAAAACAAGTTAATTTTATTAAAGATTCTAACAGGATTACATTTAACATTCATTACCGTTAGTAATGGTAGATGTGAGAGATATAAAACCATAAAGCCCATGTCAACATTTATTACCATTAATAATACTAGATGTGAGAAATATGAAGTTACTGCAGTTCAGTGAGGATTTTGACATGTATAGTTGTCTTACTCAGTTTGAACTGCTGTAACAAGACACCATAGACTAGGTGACTTAACCAACCGACATTTATTTCTCACAACTCTGGAGGGTGGGAAGCCCAAGATCTGGTGCCCATAGATTAGTGCCTGGTGGGAGCCTACTTCCTTGTTTATAGAGGGCCATATTCTTCTTGTGTCTTTAGGAGGTAGAGAGAGAAACCTCTTTCAGGTCTCTTCTTATAAGGGCACTGATCCCATGATGAGGGCTCCACCCTCATGACCTAATTACTTCCCAAAGCCCCACCTCCTAATACCATAACATTTGGGCATGAGGCCTCAACATATAAATTTTAGGGAAACACACACTGCCAGGAACCAATTCCAACATGTCATAATTACAAGAGTTTCATCAAAAGGTTGGTGAAGCTTTGGGGGCTCAACAAGGGCTGAGCCACATATGTAATTGCCTGTTGGAACGGCTGGAAAGGCACTTTCCCCAAACCTGAATAGGATTGTTTGCTGCCAGACAGCTCAGGGCATCTTACTCTGCATGTTATTGCCTCCTGTTGGTCAAACACCTGAACATCTGTAGGCTATTCCCCAATCTGACAATGCTTCTGTAAACCCTACCCTTTGAAACCCTACCCTTTGAAACCCTACCCTTTGAAGTGTATTATCTCCACCTTGCCTTAGAACAAATTGTGTTAATAAATAGCAAAGGGTCCTGAGTCAAGGGGAGTCTTTAGCTCCTTTAGCTGAAGCTCCTCTGACCCCCAATGCCTTTCAAAACTATCTTTCGTCCTTGGACTCCTTCTTAATCTACGCATCAGCCTTTCTCCATATTGCTGCACCCTTCATAGTGCTGGGACAAGAACCTCGGCATTAATGGCGACCATGAAGGGACACCAATATTAATGGATGCCCACCCAGGGGCACCAACAACACACATTCAGTCCATAGCGACAATTAACACTATTGATGCTCCAGCATAGATACAGATAGAGAATAGATATAGATATAGATATAGATATAGATATAGATATATAGATATACAAATTTTTCAAATATATCTTCTAATTAATTTCAGAGAGGAAGGGGAAGGAGAGAGAGACACAAACATCAATGATGAGAGAGAATCATTGATAGCCTGCCTCCTGCACACCCCACATGAGGATTAAGCCCACAACCCTGGCATGTGCCCTGACCAGGAATTGAACAGTGACCTCCTGGTTTATCAGTGGACACTCAACTATTGAGCCACACTGGCCAGGCTCCAGCAGATATTTTGAATTCCTTTTACTCTTTCTGTAAACCCTCTACCAGCTGCTTTGCACTTTGCTTCAGAAGGCCTGCACCTGAGACTCTCTTTGGAGACCTCCTCAGAGCAAAAAGTCTGCAATACCTGACATTCAGATTCAAGTGTCTGAAAATCTAGCCGTCCCAGCCTCTAGCTCAGTGGTTCTCAACCTTTCTAATGCCGTGACCCTTTTAATACAGTTCCTCATGTTGTGGTGACCCCCAACCATAAAATTATTTTCGTTGCTACTTCATCACTGTAATTTTGCTACTGTTAATGAATCGTAATGTAAATATCTGTGTTTTCCTATGGTCTTAGGCGACCCTGCTAGCGGTTCTCAACCTGTGGGTCGCGAGGAACTGTATTAAAGGGTCGCGGCATTAGAAAGGTTGAGAACCATTGCTCTAGCTGGATGAGGCTGAACCTAGACTTTGTCTGAAATCACATCCTTACTTGTCTTCTCTCTTTCCTATCTTGCCTCCCTTCCTCCTTCCCTGTTTTCCTCTGACATCGCTTTCTTAATAAAGTACGTACTTCTGCCTGAGGCCTCATCTCAAGGTCTTCTTGAGGAGAGCCTGACCTAAGATAACATGTAACAGAGAGCCTTACAATAAAGTAAGAGAATGACATTCATAATTAGAATATGAGCAGAGCCCATCATGGCACAGACCTTGTACAGATTACTTCCTAAATCAACGGCAGCCCAGTGCTCTTTAGTGATTCCTCAGAAATATCTGTGTATGATTAGAGAAGGGAAATAACTCTCATGCAACTGGGAACAAAAATCAATGAAAGTGGATTTATTACAAGGATTCCCATTTCTGCTCACAGGTTACTGAGGTCTCAGGAAGTGAGGGCTGCATGTTGAGTAGGTAAGGTGACACCGGCGCAAAGGTGAAGGAAGTTGGCAATGTGTTTTATATCAAAATTTGGAACGCAACACCAGAAATCTGTTATATATGTAAATTTGGAATGCGGTGCCAGAAGGTATCTTTTACAGGATTTCACAGAAACTCAAATATAGTTATAGGAATTTGTTGAATTTAAGAAATAGTTTGTCTAGGAATAGGCAATGGAGCACAGGAAGGATGGATCTGGAAAGGGCCGGAGATGGCAGAGGACTTCTGCAGTCTGGGAAAAAATAAACTAAACTGTTTAAGTGATTACATCAGAAAGGAAGGAAATGGAAATAAATTTGTCTTTAATTTGCTATAATTTTCTTTGTTCTCCTATGAGTTAATTTTCACTAGATTATGAGGTTATATATTTTTCTTATTATTCATTTTACAAACATTCTGTTCTGAATATTTACAATCACACAAGAGTAAACTTAGTAAAATTTGGAGCTGTGTGCTTAGATACTCCTAGGCCTGGGATGCTAACATCCTGAGGTAGTACTTCTTAACAGGCCTAGGAGTAATTAGTTGTATCTAAAACATTTGAACTAATTTATGCCTTTAAATGGATCTCATTTTTCTCTGCCACACTTCCCCATTTTCCTCCAAGCATCTATCTTCCTTTGAATGCCTGCCACTTCTTTGTCTCAGGAAAGCTTAAATTTATTTCCAGCAGATTCCCTCACATTCACATGAAAAACATACATCTGCTGTGTGTTTCTTTTTCCCTCACATCTCACTGAGAGTCTGCTAGCATTTTTCTGATGATTTATGGAAAAGTAAATATAGTTTTCAGCGCTATTCACCCCATGTAAATTTCTAATGATCCCAAATGTGAGGGTGTGTATGACAATGACGCCTTGGTAAAAAGCCAGCTGCTCTTTTCATTTGAGCAATGGTTTCATATTATTCAACTCACTAAGTGAGCTTGTTTGTTTCCACAGCTGTTGACTTCATCTCCCTCTCAATGGATGAAAAGAAAGAGAAAAAGGAACTGCTTCCCTCCACATTCCTTCCTAGCTACCTCTTTCCTAGGTGGTAGACTTATCCATTATTACAATCAGGGACCTTTGGAGCTAGAAAGAATCTAATCGATTATAACTGTCAAGTACCCTCTTTGTGAAGTAGTTTTACTTTGCATACATTATGTGTAATTAACCACTTATTGTCAGATAAGAAAATTAAGGCTCAAATTCATTAGGTAGCTCGACTATGGTCACAAATATTATGGAGTGAGAGTTTGAGTCACTCCTTTCTCTCACAGATAGAACTGGAAGGCCTATTAAACTTATCGAACTTAAGGTCTAAGAATGGCTATAAGCCATAAAATAAACCTTTTGTTAGGCTTCTAGGCTTACATTCGTATACTTGGTTTCAATCTTCAAGCAAGGGAGCTACTGCCCGCTACCAAGAGGATGTGGGGCCTCACAGGCTTAGGGGTCCTGTGGTTCAAGTGTCTGAAGGGCATCTATGACATGTTCCAACTCCCAGTCTCAAGGCCTCATTCCTTCCTTACCAAGGTCCTGACTGCTGCCGAGGACACTTCCCTCATGGCAAACTCAGCTTCTCTTGAGGCTGACGACTGAGTTGGTCCTGGGCCTGGTCTTCACATGGTCCATCTCCGGCTGTAGGAGGTCTGTTTAAAAGCTGTGAAGGGGCCGAGACTGGTTTGGCTCCGTGGATAGAGCGTTGGCCTGCGGACTCGGGGGTCCCAGGTTCGATTCCGGTCAGGGGCATATGCCTTGGTTGCGGGCACATCCCCAGTGAGGGGTGTGCGGGAGGCAGCTGATCGATGTTTCTAACTCTCTGTCCCTTTCTCTTCCTCTCTGTAAAAAATCAATAAAATATATTTTTTACAAAAAAAAAAAAAAAAAAAAGCTGTGAAGGGGTTTTCTGACTTTCGCACTGTTCCTGAAGTTGACCAACTTGAGCCTTTCATTTTCTCTTTTGCGTTTATTATGGAACCCATCCACAGTCTTTGTAATTACCATTTACCTTGCACTTCTCAAAAGCCAAAGAAAACTGCACTATCTAGTGTACCCCCTTCTGTCAGTTTCCTAAGGCTGCCATTATGAAGTACCACAAACCGAGGAATTTATTCTCTCACAGTTCTAGAGGCTAAAAGGCCAAAATCAAGGGATCAGCAGGGCTGTTTCTGAGGGAGGAAGAATCTGTTCTTTGCCTCTCGTAGCTCCTGTCTGTTTCTGGGTCTGGATGTCCCCTTTTCATAAGGACATCAGTCAGATTGGATTAGGGCCCACCTTAATGACCCCATCTTAACTTGACCTTCATAAAGATCATATTTCCAAATAAGGTCACATTTACAGGTACTGGGGCTAGGACCTGTATCTTTGGGGGACACAATTCAACCCATTTAATGATTTTAATTGACCACAGGTGAAAGCTTAGCAGTTACATTCCAGGGACTCTCAAGGCTCCACAACCACCTCCGATAGGATCCTTATTGCCATTCAGCTAGTGACATAACTCTAGAACCCCATCCATAGAGCCCAGCTCTATTCCCCCCGACCCCCACCCTGCACTCTTGGTACCAAATGTCTTATGTAGGCTTCCCAGAAGCAGACCCTGGGATACAGCTTCATGAGCAAGGGATTGGCTAAGAGCCAGGTTACTTGGAACACTGAGTGCCGGAAGCCAATTCCAGCATGTCATAATTACAAGAGTTTCATCAAAAGGTTGATGAAACTTGGGGGCTCAAAGAGGGCTGAGTCACATATGTAATTACCTGTTGGAGTGGCTAGAAGGCACTTCCCCCAAACCTGAATAGGATGATTGTCTGCTGCTAGACAGCTCAGGGCATCTCAATCTACATGTTATTGCCTCCTGTTGGCCAAACACCTGAACAGCTGTAGGCTATTCCCCAATCTGACAATGCTTCTGTACCCTACCCTTTGAAGTTTATGTCTCCACCTTGCCTTAGGACAAATTGTGTTAATAATAAGCAAGGATCCTGAGACAAGGGAAACCTTTCGCTCCTTTGGCTAAAGCTCCTCTGACCCCCAGTGCCTTTCAAAATTATCTTTCATCTTTGGACTCTTACTTAATCTACGCACAGCCTTTCTCCAGATTGCTGAACCCTTCTTAATTCTGGGACAAGAACCCTGGCAACTGAGGATTCGAGGAGGCCCAGGATGCCTCCTGATAGGACTCAGTGTGTGTGGAAGTAGGGTGTCCTGGTATGTGAGGGGAGGTGCCTGGCAGAGGTCATTCTCACATCAGTGGCAGCTGCAAAGGCTGGGAGGCAGCTCCACTGTAGGCTGGGGAGTGGCAGGAACCAGCCCTTCAGGGTCAGCACAACAGAGCAGCAGCTGCTGGTCCTGCCTGAGAACCTGTTCATGAGATTCCCCGAGAAACTTCCAAAACAAATATCAGAGAAGCCATAGTGGAGATGCACTGAGGCCTTGCAGTAGCAGGGTTGTAAATACAACCAGATGAATTAATGCTTATTGTTTTACCATGCCACACTTTTTCTTTTTAATGCTAGATGGGTATGGCAATCCTTCGTTAAAGACAAAATTATTTTATTTTCTCCACAGTGGAATAGACAATTCACAGGGCTAATTAGAAACAGTGGATGAAAACTAATATGAAGAAATAGATTAAGTTGAAAATAATAATTAAAAGAGATCAGAAAGGGGCAGAAAGAATTTGGAATTTACTTGAAGGCTGGTAGAGCAGGGATATATGAGGAAAAGATTACATAAATCCTCTCTTTGAAGAGGGAAGTGTGCAGGAAGAGAAGAAACAGCTGTCAAAATGCTCCATGCCAAACACTTAGGTATTCCCTTGAGGTGAGGTCTTGGAGTGCAGATTAAATGTATTTGAGGAAACCAAGATTCCAAGAGGTTAACAGATTTCTCTCAAAATTACACTGCTGAGGATTTTGAGAGCGATAACTGAGAAATAGGTGTCTTTTATTTTTATTTTTTATTTATTTTTAATTTTTAAAATTTTGTTTTTGTAGAAAATAACATTTGAGCTTTTATTGTTTCATTTTTAAAAAATAATTTATCTTGATTATTGAAAATATTACAGATGTCTCTCTTTTTCCACCCCATTAACTCCCTCCTTCCCATTTCCTCTCCCTCCTCTGGCCATCACTGTACTATTGTCTGTGTCCATGGGTTACGCACATAAGTTCTTTGGTTTATCCCTTCCTGTTATCCCCCTCCCCCTTCCTTCTGAGAATTGTTAGTCTGTTGCAGGCTTCCATGTCTCTGGATCTATTTTGTTTGTCAGTATATTTTGTTCATTACTTTCCACATGTAAAGGAGATCATGTGATACTTGTCTTTCTCTGACTGGCTTATTTCTCTTAGCATAATTCTCTCCAGGTCCCTCCGTGTTGTCTCAAAGGGTAAGAGATCCTTCCGTAATGTATCACGGCTTTGTTATCCACTCATCTACTGATGGACATTTGGGCTGTTTCCAGATCTTAGCTATTGTAAATTGTGCTGCTGTGAACACAGGGGTGCATACTTTCTTTCTGATTGGTGCTTCAGGCTTCTTAAGATATATTCCTAAAAGTGGGATCACTGAAATAGGTGTCTTTTTTACTACCAGAATATTCTATAGCTAATTTTAGATTTAGGTTCTTATATCCCAAACCGTGCTCAAATCCGCCCACCTCCACTTTCCCATTCTTATCAGTAGGCCTCGTAAATTAAGTAACTTAATGTGATTTCTCAGATGTATTTAACTAACATTAGCACACAACTGCCATGTAAGTTGCTTAGGCAAATTAGCACCAGTTTTGCTGCATCAGGGCCAATGTCTCCCCCATATCTGACCTTTTAGTTGGAGTGTACTTGTTGGAATGTGTCTTACACTTTCATCACTTGTCTCCTGTTAAGAGAGATTTGTGACCACTGACATGAAGCTTTCTCAGAGAGACACTCAGGTGTGAGGCAGCTAGCTTCTGAGTAGGTAACTTCCGGACTTGTGTTTGGGATTGCCCTCAACTGCTAAAATAAAATTGGTAAAATTTGTTTGTTTGTTTGTTTGTTTTTGGACACATGTGAATTTAACATCTTTAGAATCAAGTCTAATATGCTCCAAATGTAATGCTTAACCCACAGAAAGCAGAGCAAGTTAGGTCAAGATTGTGTTTCAGCTTTCTACTGCTTTTATGGGGCTCATCCGAGCTTTTGTCTCACTGGATGAGGGCGCCCTCTCGTGGCCACAGGTCCCACTGGTTTGGCAACAGCAGGGTAACAATGAAGGTTGCAGGCTTTGCAGAAACTGCAGATCAAGCCAGAAGTCATAAACCCTTCACTATCTCTTCACACTCCAGTTGCCTGGCCAGCTAACCTTACATTTGCTAAACTTAAGCAAGATTGTGTTTCTTTTAAATAAAATATTTCTATTTGAAGAAGGGATTTCATTCTATTTTGACAAAGTCGCATTGGAAAATGACTTGGAAATGTTTACTTTGAAGTGTTACCTGAAATACTGCTTCCAGAGCTGACCATTGCTTTCCTGGGACCATGGCCCTCACTCATGACAAGGAGGGTACTAAAGCTCACGTTCTGTAAGAGTCAAGCTTAGTTCTTCTCTGAATATGAGCTCTTCCTTCTCAGAGTGGATCCCTATATTTTGAAGTATCAGCATCAATCAAATCATACCCTTTTCTTCCAGTTTTAATTCCCTCTGTGCTGTTTCTATACAAGAGAGAGTATTTTATAATTTATTCAACTTATATTATATTTCAAGATATTGGCATATGGAAAAAAATTAGCCACCCCCCCTCAATTTCATTATCCACTAGCACCATTATTATTCTAATGCATTTTCTTTTATTCCTTTTATATGCATACTAGTACATGTATATGCCTACAATACATTTAAAATTTATGATTGTCTATACTATATGTTATATAATATGTTATAATTATATATACTATATATTGTTTTGTTATTGATAGGTTTTGGGTAATGTGGATCAATTATTCCCAGAGTGAATTATATTCAGAGAATATGCTATAACTATTAAAAGCTTAATAACAAAAGATCTGGACTAAAGTGGACCTGGCGTGCACCTACATCCGATTTATTTCTTTCTCCTGGAGGCAAATGAGGTTATTAAAATGTAACTTGTTTCCCATTATTTGTGTGCCCCTTCCCCAAAGATAAACTACAATGAGGAGGAAGAGAATTTTATACCTGCTAGATTGCTGGCTGGTACAGATATTCTTAGCGAGTTCATGCTGCCGCAGGCTCTTCAGGCCATTCTCCTCCTGTTCGCCCAATGAAACTTGATCTACATACACTGACCCCCTGGAGAATCTATAACTGCCTTGAGTCACATTCCATTCTGGTTTTGTGTTTAGTTCGCCAATCATGTATATAGTTTATACTGAGGGAATTAGGGTCTATTTTGGCCAACCAGGCAGCCCTGGCAATTTGCCACCATTGGACATTCAAAGTCTCAGAAATCACTCCACACCCTGGGGGCAGTACCCTTCTCTGAGTGGGCTGGTTCCTCAGGGGAGCCCCACAAAGCCCAAAAGCCAGGCTGTTCTGTATCTATTCTCTTCTTAAATCAGAGAAGGCAATGCCCCGAGGAGAGTCCATAAGTGTGAGGAAATACTGACATTGGTCACAAAGATAAAGATAGATTCTCTGGAACAAAATGGGCTCAGACTTCCAATAGCAGCAGAAATCACAGCAAGTTCCCCATTATTTGGTCCCCTTGTTGTCAACTGGCAATGGGGAGTCTGCACTATAGAACTGGGGAGCATGAGGGCCCCTGCTTCCAGACTCCCTGCTTCCAGAGAAGGAGTTGTCTGCTGCTTTCACACCAGCTTTGCCCTCTGCCCAGGCCCTTTGAGGCTTCCTCCCCAGGAGGTAGGAACTTTAGTAGAGAAGCTGGGTAGATAATTGGGTGAGATTGCTTCTTATATTTTACCCCAATTTGCATTATCACTCAGCTTCACATCAACGTCTTTACATATATAATTTTTAAACGAAAAGAAAAATCCTCTTCTTTTAGGTTTTGTACCTGAAATTATTGTGAACAATTTGGTTGCTATTGGTCAGTCACATTTTAATTCTCTTAAAATATACTCACATATTGTTGTTATTGTTATGTATCTGGCAGGCACACACTAATGTATGTTGTCGTAGAATATGCTGATGGGTATTTAATGCCAGAATAATTACTGTATTTTATTTCAACTTTAATCCACTGCATGGGACCTCTTCTGAAAGTACATATACAAAAATGATTATTCCCAGTATGGCCAAAATGTTATCTTCCTCTCTTTTCATTCCTGGAGTACATTATAGTTTATCTTCCCTCTGTAATTTTGTAATTACTGTGAGTGAAAGAAAAATGAAATGATGCTTAATTTGCTAGTGCAAATATTTCAAAACTTCATAGGTTAAAGATGCCACAAAAACATTTTTTTTTTCCAAATGGTTTTTGCCACTGCTTTAATAAAAGAATTGACTAAAGATTTGCTGTCTGATTTGAAATTATGCTATTCTCAGAACATCTTTCTCTGTGTGGTTAAAATTTATAACCTTCATGTCCTCATTTAGCTTTATAACTTGCTATCTCTAAAATATTTTAAGATATAAGAATTTCCTTTCCCTATTCCATTTTCCTAGTGAGATCTTTAATTGTTCTCATTTACTGAAACAAGTTTAAAAGTTGAACACACATGAGGGAAACATTAAGGAAATAGCACAGAGTCATAACTGTATTATAACCAAACATTCATTTATTGAGCATTTACTAATTGCCAAGCATTTTGCTGGGCGCATTGCATTCCTTCCTCATTTATTTCTCATAGCACTCTATGAGCTAAGAAAGATGAGATGCTCACTCTGCTGGCGGGGAAATGGATCTGGAAAGGTTATTTCTTTTTCTAATATCACTCTCCTGAATGTAGTGACTAATTGGAATTCAGTTCTGTCTGACTTCACATCCTGAGAGCTTGATCATTACCCTTTACTGCCTCATGTGTTCCATGTAAATAAGAGAGACAATGCACTGGACTCACGTGTGCCTTCTCTTCGGTACCACATGGCTATATGGCCTTTGGTTTGCCTTCTACATTTACCCTGAGCCACTCTTGCTTTCTGAATACTGAGAGTTCTCTAAGTCCCCATTCTCTTCAGATAATTTCAGCCAATGTCACAGCCTTAAATATTAACCAAACACTGTTATTTCCAAGTGAATACATCCAGCCATGACTGCTCCTCAAATTCCCACTTTGGCTATCTAACTGCAAAATCAGCACCTTCTCTGGGATGTGTAATAGACATCTAGATTTCATGTCCAAACATAAACCTGATTCCTCTTTGTCCCAAATCTGATGCTTCCCCTCACTCCAAATCTTAGTAGAAATATTTCTGTTTACCCAGTTGCTCAGGCCCCAAATTTAGGAGTCGGCCTGGATTCCCTATTTCTCACCCACCCTACATTGGGTCCATTAAGCCTGTTAGTTTCGTTTTCACAATGCATCTTAAATTGAGCTCTTGTCTCTTTTGCAGCTACCATGCTGGGCTAAGCTGCCATTATCTCTCTCCTAAATTACTATGGTGACTTCTGGCTTGTCTCTTTACTTGCATTATTATTTCTTTACCAAAACCAAGCCCAGGCCATTTTCCAGACAGGAGACCCACTGATTTTTTAAAAAAACATTTATCAGATCACATCATTTTCCACTCAAATTTTACAAAGGATTTCTATCGCATGAAGAACAAATACAGAGTATTCACCAGTATCTACCTGGCCCCAGGTGACCTTGGTCATCTTTTGGATTGACAGCATGCCACTTTGCTTCAATTGCTCTACACCTTTGCACTACTTTTCTTCCTACCTATTGAACTCTCCTAGCACTTGCTGCTTTTGGGCTTCTGATTGGCTATTTCCTATTCCCCCAGATATTGATGTCTATCTTTGGTCAATTCTTTCATCTGTGAGCCCTCCCTCTATGATGCTCCCCCACCACACACTCATGTGTCACTCTGTCTTCAACCAGTCTTTATTTTTTTCCTATGGCCCTTACCACAACCTAATCCATATCACATATTTCTTTCTGAACTTATTTACTTTCAATTTTCCTCACTAGAATGGAAACTCCATAGGAGTATGTATTTCGCCTGCTTTGTATTCCAAATGTTTTAAAGTGTGCTTGGCACATAGGAGGCAATAAAACTAAATGGTGAGTAAAATTATTTAAACATTTTTAAAATTAAAGTTTATACTTACTATTCTTGGATTATGCTAAGAGCAATTGGCTTTTCTTTAAGATTTGTGAGAAATACATGTTGTGCCAATCTGTTAAAAGTACACTTACAGATGGAGAAGTAGGATGAGAGAACATGGAAGGCTGGGCTGACCATAGCCTTAATCTTCATTTCGAATGGCAATGTAACAGCCACGTGAAGGCGGCTTTTCTACCTTGTGTTAAGCCACTACTGACTACACTGCCCATATTTTTCTTCCACTTCCCTTATATTCTATTCTATAAAATATATCCTCTTCTTCAAATATATAGCTACTTATATACAAATGTACTATGGGATTTATTATATTATTGTAATTTATTTATCAAATTCTCTGGACTCGTTGGTGTACAAGCAAAAAGTAGCTACTTGTTTTTTTTGTTTTGTTTTGTTTTGTTTTTAATTGCTATCAGAGAGAGAGAGAGAGAAACATCAATGATGAGAGAGAATCATCGATTGGCCGCCTCCTGCACGCCCCCCACTGGGGATCGAGCCCGCAACCTGGGAATGCGCCCCCGACCGGAATCGAACCCGGGACCCCTGAGTCCACAGGCCAATGCTCTATCCACTGAGCCAAACCGGTCAGGGCCAAAAAGTAGCTACTTGTTTTATCCACTAACTTTGAAATTCTCTTTCTTTCATCATTTTTCCACACCTGGAGGTTAGGAAAACTGTTTGGCAGGCTCTATTGGTAAATACAGTCTCCTGTGAACCAGCAGATCTCCTAGGTAGGTACCTGAGAGAAACAGTTGTACAAATATGTTCACTGCAGTTTTATTCATAATAGTCAGGGCCTGGAAACAAAACATTCATCGATAGTGGGATCGGTAAGCAAAGGGCAAATTATTTACACCAGGGAAGTCTATGCAACAGTAAAAAAGTAGTGCTGGTACAACATCCCGGATGGCACACAGAGACATAACACTGGGGGAAAGAAGGTTAAACACAAAAGATTTCATATGTACAATTCCGCTGTGTAAAGTTCAAGAAGAGTTACCCATCTAGAGTGGAAGAGGTCAGGATAGTAGTTATTTACTCAGATCTGCCAGGTGGTGACACATGTATAGAGATATGTAAAAAGTTATGTAGCTGTATACTTAGAATTCGTACTATGTGAACAATTTCTTCAAAAGAAAAAATAAAAGCCAGTCTAGGTTAGTATAAAAAAATTTCAACGCCCTGTTCCCTGCTTCCCAACCCCTCTCGGGGCTTGATCTGGAGTTCTCCAGACTTAGAGAGCGGTAAGAAGAGACACTGAAGTTTTCCTGTCTCTTTCTTTTTTCTCATCCTCACCCACTCACTAGCTGCACTCTTCAGAGTCAGGCACAGGACTGAGGAGGACTTGCAGGAAAGGCCAAGTCTTTCTCAGTGGGGGCTTGTGTGACAGACGGACAGATTCTGCCTCTCTATCCTTGAGTGGAGAGAAGGGTTTCCTCTTACCCTCACATTCGGTGGCTGGGACCCTGCAAATTCAATACACAAGAGACAGATGAACAGGAGAGAAGACAACAGAGTTTATCGTCGATCAGAACCTCAAACCTCAGGGAAGGAGGGGGTCGGTGGGAGTAACGGGGAGAGATCAACCAAGGGACTTGTGTGCATGCATATGAGCCTAATCAATGATAGAGTTTATTCTTGCAGAGTACATGCAGGAAAGACACAGTGATGAGTAACTCCCAGGGGTAGTAAGAGCTTGGGATTAATATATCTAATTGAGTAGATGATGGGGAGGGGGAGAAAGGTCACTTATGGGGAAAAATGACTTTTCGGAAAGATAAATAGGTTTTCAAGAGGAAAAACAGGACATAAGAAAGCTTGTGATAATGTTTGTCTATGCAAGTTTGAGTGGCCTCTCCGTCTGCAGGGCCATAAAACTCCTCTGGAGAAGGAATTTGGAGTAGGTTTTATTCTTGTGCTTCCTTCTAGCAGTAGGTCTGTCCGGAAGAGGGATTGATGGCAGGCCTATTCGTATTTCCCAAAGTTGCTTCTTTTAGTCAGGTAATGGAAGCTCTGAGAAAGCTTTTAAATTTCTTTTTCTTCTTTTTTGCATCTGTTGACTCTTAAATGTTTTCAGTTTAAAATAACATTTGTCATGAAGTGGCATATTTTGGGGTGGCTTATTCTGATCTGCTGTTGTCAGTTCTTGGGGGCACCTCCAAGAACTGACCCTTCAGAGGGCACCTCCCACTGCACCTTTCCTGAGCAGGAGCAGTGCGCCCCCTGGCGGACTCTCAGAGCCACCTCACCCTGGCAGGGCAGCCCCCTCTGGCATTAGGGTTTTTTAGGATGACTATAGTTCAGCTACCTCCTATAAAATGAGCTTTTCCCACATGAAAACTGTTACCACTCCCTTTGTCTTTCTAACTCTAGAATTGCAGGCTGCTCCTGTTAGGTTGTCTCTCTCTGCTCTGCGATACAAACACTTCGGCCAGCTTATCACAGAGAGGTTTCCTGTCTGCATCTGGTTGCTCTCCCTTCAGACTCCAGGGGTTCCTGTCAGGCTCCTGAAGCTTGTCTTTGGGTGCAGCTTTCACTGGTCTTGAGGTGGTGGGGGAGGCAGTTTGAGGGAAAGAAAAATAGTGCAATTTGCTAACAATTCTCATCAAGGAAAACCTCATCAATCTCCTGTGTTTATTCTCCTGGCCTCCTCTTGTTTGGAGGTACATAATGGGCGAAGGTTTTCAGGGCCAGTGTGGGGACCACCCATCAGGGAAGCCTGTTAGAGGGTCTGTCCTCTTCACCTTTCACCCATTGTCTTTACTGTTTGAATCCTAGGGAAATTTCAGAGACCATTGGAAAAAAAGCATTTCATATCTGTTATAAAATATATTTTGATCTACTTATTTTAGACACAACTATCCCCCCCCCCTATATTATGCACAGACTGAGAACAGAGACTAAAATGTCTATCTTTGTATCCACAGTGCCTAGCTCAATTCTGGTAGGCCTGATACTTAACCAGGGGAGCTGGTAAAAAAATGCATGGGAGTTATATTTGTTCAGGAAGAACACACCAGTCCCCTACATTTATTATACTTTAAACATTGATAGAAGTGCAATCTGAATGCCTCTGCATCTGGCAGGACATGCTACAATAGCAAATAAAACAAAAGTCTCAGTGACTTAAACACAAAAGTCTTACTTCTCACACATGCTACATAATCATTGTAGATTTGCAAGGGTTTTCTTCCTATCAGGGTGACACTGGGTTCTGGGCTGATGGGAGCTTTATTTCCACATGTTTCCATGATCCCAGACATAGGGAAAAAAGGGAAAATGTGAATCACATACTGGTATTTTAAGATTCTGCTTAGAAAACACATGCTAATTGTCCTCACATTTCATTGACCAAAGGAAGTTGCAAGGTGAAGACAGATGTCAAAGAGATGGAAAAGTCTCATTCTCTTAAAGTGAAGGGCAATAAATATTTGTGAACAATACTTCAATCTGGCATACAGTGTTAACCACAAACAGAATTAACCACTATTCTTTTTTTTTTTTTTAACCTCTGTTCATATTGACTATATTTGCCTCTGGCGCTTTTTCTTCTATTATAAAATGATGATTGTGTTTCATAACTATGGGTTGCTATATTCTAGTCACTGTTTCAAATATTTGAATATATAATTTTATCATCACAATAAGGCTATGAGTTTAGTACTACTATTATCAGAATTTTAAAATGAGGAAATATAATTTCCAAGCAGTTTGTTAACTTGAGAAAAACCACACAGAGGAAGAGTGATTTAAACTCATCAAGTCTAGTTGCAGAGACTGTAACCTTGACCATTATGTCTCTGTCATTCTATCTATCTATCT
Source organism: Eptesicus fuscus (assembly GCF_027574615.1). Lineage (NCBI taxonomy): Eukaryota > Metazoa > Chordata > Mammalia > Chiroptera > Vespertilionidae > Eptesicus > Eptesicus fuscus. Next base: position 19,898,570 of record NC_072483.1, on the reverse strand, counting down.
GAAACACACTATATAATTCCTATATATAATTCTATATAGCATATATCTGAACACACATCTAGGTATACATAAATGTATGAGGTATGCCCCTTTGAAATTTAGAATATTATAAAATGTTGCAATCTCTTTTCTAGATTTCTGTCTTCCTCTGGACTCTACCTTGTCTGAGTATTATGACTTGGTGCATGTACTTCCAATCTTACTTGGCACATTTTCATAGCAAAAGTATTCATAAGGAATATATTATTTTGTGTTTTATATTTATACTAGTGACCTGGTGCATGGATTCGTGCATATTGAAAGGAAATTAATTAGAAGAAATACTTTAATGTCGCTGTTTGCCCTTTCTCTATAATAGAAGTGTCAACCAAATTCAGAATCGAAAATGACAGATCGAAACACACGTGTGATTGGCACCAATGAGAGCTTTATATGTATCATGCATGTGTGAGTCAATGTTTATTTTTAAATTGCCAGTGTGCATCATATGTACCAGCTGGTCGGTTGGTCGGATGGTCAGATGGATGTCCGGTTGGTCACTTAGCCTTTTATATATATAGATAGATGATAACGTTTGCCCTTATTTTTGAAGTACTAGTGTATCCTTTGTTGATACATACAGACCTAGTTTATTCCTTTTAAATTCAGTGGCCCAGGGCCACCCAAGGCTGAGGTAACCAGGGCTGGCTGAGGCTTGTGCCTTCTCCGCAACAGCGCTAACAATGTCAGACTGCTGGCTTAGGCCCGCTCCCAGCAGTGGCAGCAGCAGAGGTGTGATGGGACATCACCTTCCCCTGATCACCAGGTCGCCTCCTGCCCCTGAGGGCTCCTGGACTGTGAGAGGGGGCAGGTCAGGCTGAGGGATCTTCTCCTCCAGTGCATGAATTTTCATGCACTGAGCCTCTAGTCTTAATAATAAAAGGCTAATATGCAAATGGTCATTATGCATGATCAGCAGGAGGCTTTGTCCCCTGCCCGGCAGGGCTTGACGGGCATGGAGCCAACTGGATCTGGGTCTCGCCCAATGGGGGTGAGGCCGGCCGGGTCTGGAACTCATGCAATTTTGAGGCATGCATGGGTGGGCAAGGATTTGACTCTGCAACCCAGGTGCGCCCAAGACCCTGACAGGAGGGAGATTTTCATATACATTTTACTAATTTTCTTTCATCTCTGACACTTCTATTACAGAGAAAGGGCAAATAGTAATATTAAAATATTTCCTCTAGCCATAGCTGGTTTGGCTCAGTGGATGGAGCATCTGCCTGTGGACTGAGGGGTCCCAGGTTTGATTCCAGTCAAGGGCACATGCCTGGGTTGCGGGCTCAGTCCCTGGTGGGGGAGCGTGCAGGAGGCAGCCAGTCAGTGATTATCTCTCATCATTGATGTTTCTATCTCTCTCTCCTTCACCCTGCCTCTCTGAAATCAATAAAAAAAAAAAAAATTCCTCTAATTAATTCCCTTTTAATGTGCACGAATTTCGTGCACCAGTCCACTAGTACATTAATATTGATGCTCAGTCATTCTCTATTAATGCATGTATGTGGCCATCCTTTCCTCCTCCACACCAGCCTATAGAATCAAAGGTCCAAATTACTGTTTTATAAGAATATGTAAAACTAAAGAGTTGTATGGATGTGAGTAGCTACTTTTTTATTACAAGCAAAGCTACACTGTTATTATGAGAAGTTTGTGAGTCAGGAATCAAGTAGGGGGAGTTAATTAATTGACCAGATACCTAATGGTATTCTGTTAAGAGAGGTAATATGTCCATCTTTCTATTGAATTAATAAAAAAAACTGAGAGAATCTTTAAAGTTTATAGTTTGAAGTGCTCTTTCTTTTTTTTTTTTTTACCCATTTATCTAATTTTCTCTTATATTAAAAATTTGAGTCCTATAAATAACATACTATAAGTTTCTGGGCCAATACAAAACAGATTCTTGTGGTGTTGACTATAGACCCCTATTCCCTGGGTCTGAGGACTGACCACCTGAGTTACGAGGCTAGAGTTCCCACTTCCATTGGCCAGGAAACATGACAGACCTCAATGCCTGCTGCAACCATGGCCACACACATCCTTTTGTTTTAGAATACTAACTTTTCTTTTGATTTATTTTAATAATTATTATTTTGCTATTTTTCCAAAACAGATTATAACTACACAAAGTTTCTTACTTTGAGTGGCTCACTTCATGTTTATGGTTATAATATGGTTCCCATTAGATTGTTCTGGATCTCTGTTTAAACATTTGGGTCCCAGAAAAGAAAAGAATGGGAACATTTAAATTATAGTATTATGATGTCAGATGACAAATTCATTTTTTCTGTGATCAGTAAAAAATGAGACTCCGTTGGAGGAAGTAGTGTGGCATTGTACTGAAGTTGTCCTATCCATGTCGATTGTTACAAACCACAGTACCTGCAGGACTGCTTTTCTTCTATAAGATAGGGATGGCAGTGGCTGGCACCCCTTCCCCGTTCCAAACAAGCATTCATGCCCTCATACAACGACATAGTGCTGCATCCCACGAGGGCAGCTGGGAGTACGACCCTGGCTGGCACTCTGTGCACCAGCACTGAAATACTACTCTCAGAAGAATGGAGGATTGATGTGTACATCCCATCTATCACCCTTGTCCCTAAGCACCTATCTTCTGAAGTTTGCAGCATTAGCTTCTACTGGGTATTTATTGGACTTGGACTTTGCCCATGATGTCTTAACTGTTGGTCAGCCCTCCCCCACTCTATCTCACTACATTTTTCTAAGAGCCCTCACCATTTCTGGCATGTAGCTGGCTTTCTTCCTCTATTTCCAATGTGGTATAAATATCTTCTTATGGATTTGGAGTAGTTAGAAAGATGGTGGGGAAAGTAATTAAATGTGCAAGGCCAATTTGCCCTGTTATATTGAAATATGCCACTTAGTAATGTCCATGTTTAATTACCATATTAACCTTTTAATGAATATTGCTATATAATAGTTAGAGGTGTATTGGGCTGAGACTAAGGACAAATAGACCTGTTAATAAGTTCCACATGATCTTACAAAAGCTACTTTAATCAATCTGGGCTACAGGTTTCTTACCTGAAATATGAGATAAAAGGGACTTTATGAGTTAACCCTCACATTTATATAAAAGCTCATTCCTAAATAAAAAGGGAGTGTCATGCCCTCTGAAATTTGAGCAGATTTCAGCAATACAAAACACCCTATGTGTGCCCACTTTGCTTATCTATTTCATGGTAATTGTTCATTTATAGTATCTTATGTTGTAGATATTTTAGGGACCATTTCTTCTGATGATCTTGATGAAAAAATGTTATGCCCCATTACTCAACATTTAGAACTAATGACTGTGAGTCGAGCTTGTTGTCAGCCAGCTCTCCTTTTTATCTCTAGAACACTTATGATGGCAAAGGGCATTTTTTGAGATCTCTTGAAAGATGTTAGGGTCAAGAAATGTCAAGTTTATGAAGTCCTTGTTCCCTGTCAATTTTTCAACAAAATATTTAGTCGCATTCCAGTTGATAGGCAGGGACTGCTTACTATGAAGCGCTATTTCACTAGGGAAATAGCAAACAAGACTGCTACCTATAAAGGGAGGTGGTACTTGTTCTCCTAACAGTCCAGTTCATTCATTGCTCATGCCTTCGTAAGTCATGCAAAATGTTCTGATGCATAAGATGTTCTTTTGGATTGGTATACAAGATCAATTATATGAACTAAATTGACCATCTGAGTTTTTCAAACATCTTAATTATCTTATATCCAAGTGTTACCTTGGACACCCTACCAACCAGTGCAGTAAGTCCTTCTAATGTAGCCATGACAGGGGGCCATCGGCCTTTGTCCAACATGTCTCATTTCAAAGAAATCTCTATTATCAACATAGATATTTCTGTTTTTGAACAAGTTTTTTAAGATACGTTTACTAATTTCTTCTTGGTTCTACCAGTTGGTCCTGATTTTTCACCTATACCCTCACCCCTTATCTCCTTATCTTTCACCCCTTAATCTGCAAAGAGAAAGGAAAGATCATAGAGAAAGGAAAGGTTTTCCTCTTTCATTCATGCATGTAAATCACCTGACATGTCAATTAATGTATATATAATGTGCTTGTGTATGTGTGCATATTTGTGTTTTTCATATTAGGCTCCATGCCACATACCAGAATGAAATAGTGATCAAAGTAAAAAATTATTTTTACCAATGACTTTGCCAGTTTCCTCAATCATCTCTTAGATGGAAAATGTTTATCTACTAGTAACTTCCACACAAAAAATGCCTGAGAATGTTCATAGATTCTTAAGAGTTTATAACTATTTTTATTTCTATAGTCTGATATTACAAAGAAAACTGAACTGAATATAAAATAATTAGATAATAATTTTTAAGTTCCTTGAAGATATTTATCTATTGTAGTAATGCTTTCTATAGTTTTGTTGCTCAATCTAATTTCAACACAGTTTTATTTCTAAGTGGTTTTACTTGTTTGAAGCCCACAGAACTTCTTATTTATCTTTAAAGTCCAATAATTAAATATGGAAACATCTAGGAGTTGATTACTCAGGTTTTCTATTAGGAATGTTTCCTTGAATTATAGTTTCAAATATTGGTTTTCTTTTTATATTTTCTTTTTCTTTTTTAGAGGCTCCAATTATATACTTTTTTATAGACTCCAAAAAATGTATACACATTTTGAATTATTATAAAGTCAATGTTTATTAACATATTTTTCCTTTTCAAAATTTAAAGGAATCTATAGAAAAGTGTGTATTCATTTTTTGGGGGGACAACCTATATATGTTACAATATTCTTTGCCTCTTTATTACTCTCACTGGACTCTGTTAAATTTTATTTTATCCCTATTATCTATACTATTTCTATTGAACTTTCAGTTGTATCTGTTTTTCTTTGAGCTTCTTATAACCCTTTTTTCTTCTGAGGTGACCTTGTTTATTTGTTTGTATATCTACTTATCTATTTAATTTATTTTAAACTCAGCACTTATTTCACATATCTCCTGGTTCTGAGTTTTCAAATTTGTGATTTGTGACTTTTACTTGTTCAATTAGTTGTTAGAAACAGTCATATTTTGGGGCCCTCTCTTCAGCTGCTTCCTAACTTTTTTATCATTTAATCAATGGGAACCCCCTCTTTCACATTGCCTGCCTCATTTCCCAAAACCCAGAAACAACTTTTCCCCAGGGCTATCTCCTCTGGTCCCTCACATACTCCAACCTTTTTCTTTTTTTTTCTCTCTTTTTGCTCCCCAGTAGTCAGTGTTCTGATATACCAGGACTGAGACCTATGGTCAGGTTTATCCACTCACAGGGTTTCTTTCCTCAAGATGCTCAATCCTGATGGATGTAAGCTGTATTATCCTGGGGGAACCCATGAATCACTTGTTTTCTGTGCAGTCCACTCCTGACCTGCCAGTTGAATGGACTCCATGGTCTGTCTTATTTATGTGCCCAATTAGCTACTTAGAGATAACTTGAAGTTCTAGTAGTCTCTGTCTTCTAGGTAGATGTGATTGTGCCCTCTGGGATATTTTATTTCTTTTTTTGTAGTTATCCTGTATGGTATTTTTAATGATATGTGGTAAGATTAGGGGACCATCATTTTTTTAAAACCTCTTCATGAAAAGGTTCTGAGTTAATGAGTTTAGTTATTTTATGTTCATTATATTAAACTAGAGGCCTGCTGTACAAAGATTTGTGCGAGAATGGGCCTTCCTTCTCCTGGCTGCTGGCACTGCCTTCGCTCTGGCCAGAGCTGCCTTTCTGCCTTCCCATGCTGCCCAGAGGCCCGGAGCAACTGGGGTGGTGTGGAAGGCCATGGTGACGATGCAAGCATCCCACCCCACCCCCCGCTGCTCAGTGCCTGTGTATGCAAATTGACCTGTCATCTTTGTTGGGTTAATTTGCATACTCACTCCTGATTGGTTGGTGGGCGTCACGAAGGTATGGTCAATTAGCATGTTACTTTTTTATTAGTGTAGATAGATTCTCAATTGGTGATTAAATTAATAGGCCCTAGCTGGTTTGTCTCAGTGGATAGAGCATCGGCCTGCAGACTGAAGGGCTGAAGGGTCCCAGGTTTGATTTCGGTCAAGAGCACATACCTCTATTGCAGGCTCCTCCCCCGGCTCTGGTCAGGGCTCATAAAGGAGGCAACCAATCGATGTTCGATATGTCTCCCTGTCTCCTTTTTTTAAAAAAGATTTATTTTATTGATTTTTTACAGAGAGGAAGGGAGAGGGATAGAGAGCCAGAAACATCAATGAGAGAGAGACATTGATCAGCTGCCTCCTGCACACTCCCTACTGGGGATGTGCCTGCAACCAAGGTACATGCCTTTGACCAGAATCGAACCTGGGACCCTTGAGTCTGCAGGCCAACGCTCTATCCACTGAGCCAAACCAGTTAGGGCTGTCTCCCTGTCTTTCCCTCTCTTCCACTCTCTCTAAAAATCAATGGAAAAATATCCCTGGGTGAGGATTAAAAAAAAATTGAGTTAATAGTAGAACAATAATGAAAATGATGATGATAAGAAGAAAATAGGTAGAGCCTTACTAGTATTTTTAAACTTTCCATAGTGCTTTAAGATGGTTTTTATATTTATTTATTTATTTATTTATTTATTTATTTATTTTTGTTGTTGTTGAATAGGTATTTAAAAAGACTGAGAGCTAATGCTATTACCCTGATTCCCAAATTCAGATAAAGTCAGTAGAATTGATGATGTTTTCTATGATCTAACTTGTTATGGTCTATTAGGTGTGTAATAGCACATTACAGTTTGTCAGAGAAAATAAAAAGAGAAGGAAAAGTAAGCCATGTCAGTCAGGGGATATTTCTCACTTTGTAACTGTTTTTTTTCATGTTGTAATTGAATTGCCATTTCATCTCAGTTCAATCTATGTGGTTGAATAGATAATTTATCATACTTTGGACCCGTCTCAGTCTCTCCCTTAATGCCATTTTATAAGATGTTTACATCTAGAAATATTGGCAAATTCATCTTTAATTATCACACCAAAGCTACCATGGCATTTTAGATGGTTAAGATGTAATTCTATACTTCCTTTTCTTTTCTTTTCTTTTCTTTTTCTTTTTAATGTTTTTATTGATTAAGGTATTACATATGGGTTCTTATCCCCCCATTGCCGCCCCACCCCCCTGTTTTCTGTGTCCATTGGTTAGGCTTATATGCATGCATACAAGTCCTTTGGTTGATCTCTCCCCTTTACCCCCACCCTCCCTACCTTCCCTCTGAGGTTTGACAGTCTGATCGATGCTTCTTTGTCTCTAGATCTGTTTTTGTTCATCAGTTTATGTTATTCATTATATTCCATAAGTGAGTGAGATCATGTGATATTTATCTTTCTCTGACTGGCTTATTTCACTTAGCATAATGCTCTCCAGTTCCATCCATGCTGGTGCAAATGGTAAGAATTCCTTCTTTTTTACTGCAACGTAGTATTCTATTGTGTAGGTGACAGAAGGAAGGACAAGAGACATATGAAAACATGCTTGAAGTCACTAATTATCTGAGAGATGCAAATCAAAACAACAATGCAGTACCATCTCACACCTGTCAGAATGGCTATCATCAACAAATCAACAAACAACAAGTGCTGGCGAGGATGCAGAGAAAAAGGAACCCTCTTGCACTGCTGGTGGGAATGCAGACTGATGCAGCCACTGTGGAGAACAGTATGGAGTTTCCTCAAAAAACTAAAAATGGAACTCCCATTTGACCCAGTGATCTCACTTCTAGGAATATATCCCAAGAAACTAGAAACACCAATCAGAAAGGATATACGCTCCCCTATGTTCATAGCAGCACAATTCACCATAGCTAAGATTTGGAAACAGCCTAAGTACCCATCAGCAGATGAGTGGATTAAAAAACTGTGATACATCAGTACTTCCTTTTCAACAAAAATTCAGCACCTTGGATATAAGAAATATAGGTAAAGAGTGGATGTCATCAATTGAAACATCTATACATCTCCTCTGGAGGTTGGTACTTCCAATAAGTGATCAGCTCATTTCTCTTTGTCATTACGTGGACCTGCACTATTAATTTTAAACATTTTGTTTGAAAGAAGTTAGTAACCCGAAACTTCAAGGCATATAATACCAATCAAAGAGAAAGATATTTAAAATCTACATTCAAATTTTCTCTAAAACATATGCAAAATATTAGATAACAGCAGTATATCAGTTCAGTGAGGCATAATTAGTTTGGATCCATTGACACTTGGATATAAAGAGCATTATATTTGGTCTTTCTTTCAAAAACCAAGAATTTAAGGAATCCATTTAGAATGTTCTCATTTGTTACAATTAATGTTCAAATTAAAAAAGGTATCTGGATATACAGAAAATTATAAGGAACAAATTTACTAAATTGAAATATTTTCCTGAGAAAACTGACTATTGACCAAAGTGGTATTTTCTTCATCCTTGATTAATTATGACATGATTCAAAAAGTTATTATTCTAAGCTCAAGCTTCCTCTGTGTTCCTCTTTTAATCCAGTGGATTTAACCAGAAGAGTGCATTACCATTACCTATAAAGATTTTTAAAGAATATAAGAAAAATTAGAAAACTTGTTTGGAAAGCAATGTCATTATCCAAATACAAAGCATGCATTTTGTATGCCCTGAAACCTACCAGTTCTATTTCTACAAATCTGCATGACAAATATACCTGTAGAAGTGCACAGGCATATTTTTAGAAAAGTATCTAGAAAACTAAAAAAACAAATAGCTATCAATAAGATTGCTTAAATGCATAATGGTATAGGTATATTAAGAAATACTATGCAGCCCTAATCAGTTTGGCTCAGTGGATAGAGCATCGGCCTGAGGACTGAAGGCCCCAGGTTTGATTCTGGTCAAGGGCATGTACCTTGGTTGCAGGCACATCCCCAGTAGGGAGTGTGCAGGAGGCAGCTGATTGATGTTTCTCTCTCATAGATGTTTCTTACTCTCTATCCCTCTCCCTCTCCCTTCCTCTCTGTAAAAAAAATCAATAAAATATATTTTTTTAAAAGAAATACTATGCATCTTTTAGAAAGAAGAAAAAACATAAAAATATGCTTTCAATTAGTTTTGTGATAAAACCAATTGCAATTGAACAGATATGCTATAATGCCATTTATGTAAATATATATCTGTGTAAATATGCACATATATGCATATATACACATACATATATATATATATATACCGTATACTGTGTGTATATATATATGTATATATATATATATATACATACACACACACACACACACACATATCTATGGGGTACACACATGAAATAGTAACAACAGAAGGGGAAGGTGAGTTCAGAAGATGTATTGGTATCTCATAGTTACGGTTTTTTAAAACATTCTATTCTAATATTGATAACAAAATTTAATGCAAATGTTTGAGCTCAATGCCCAGAAATTCTATTCTGTTTTAATAACCTGAGGTATGGCCCAAGCACTTTTACAATTTTAGAAACTTCACAGCTGACTTTTATGCATACCACCTTTATTTTCTGAACATAAACTATTTAATGGGAACCACACTAGCATTATGCGTCCAAATGTTGATCAAAAACAGACATAACGCTTGATCCCCAGTATGGGGCATGCAGGAGGCAGCCAATCAATGATTCTCTCCCATCATTGATCTCTCTCTCTCTCTCTCTCTCTCTCTCTCTCTCTTTCTCTCTTCTCTCTCTCTCTCTCTCTCTCTCTCTCTCTCTCTCTCTCTCTGTGTCTGTGTGTGTGTGTGTGTCTCCCTTCCTCTCTGAAATCAATAAAAATATTTAAAAAACAAGCAAGCAAACAAACATAGACATATGCCTTGACCTGTGTGGTTCAGTTGGTTGAGTGTCCTCCCAGGCATCAAAAAGTGGCAGGTTGGATCCCTGGTCAGGGTGTGTGCAGGAGGCAACCGATCAATGTTTCTCTCTCCCAACAAGGTCTCTCTATCTAAAAACATCAATAAAAACATACTTTTTAAAAATCAGACCTAACATGCACACATGAAACTCATAATCTATGGAGTGTTATATTCAATTTATTTGCAATAACAAATCTACCCCAAAATATTGATGATTTACAACAATCAGTAGGTCAGCTCTGGGACCCAAGCTGAAGAAGCAATAGCCACCTGGGTCTTCTTATGACAGATGACAGGAATGTAAGTGACAGCTACCAGGGGTCTACTTTTCTCATGACAGATGTCAGGAATGTATGTGAAAATAGGCAGATGCAGGCAAGATCTCTGGAAGCATCTGTTCTTCTTCAACTAGAGTAAAACCCAAAGTCCTTCCTTTGACTAACAAGACCCTATGTGATTTGTTCATCAGATACATTATTACCTGTGGATCTTCCCCTCGGTCCCTCTGCTGAGTGTACTCTGGCCTGGGGCTAGTCTTCCACTCCAGACGTGTCCCTCTCCTGCAGCTCTGAAGTTGCTATTTCTTCTCCTCAGCATTCACTCATTATTTGCAAAGGAAATTCAAATTGAGAGAAGAATCTTTTATTCTCTGTTTTTTAAAATATTAACTTTTATAGGTTTATTTAAAGTCATATAGGATGTTATTTGAATTTATAATAGAATGGGTGCTTTCTAAAAATTAATAAAATGAAATAATTTTCAAATTTCCATTTCCTCAAATCCAAAGAAAAGGACATTTACAAAGTATCTTCCTGACTGGTATTTAGGATTCCTGAAGAGTGGCTATTGAGTTACTCTACAGACATCATTTGAATTTCAAATCAAGCAATGTCTTGCTACCCATAAAACAAAAACAAAAAAATCCCTTGCAAAGTACAGCTATGGCTTGCATATTATCTTCTTTATCAGGCGAATAATGGGACAGCTGAAAATTGTTTCAGCCTCATGACAAAGATGGGAGAATCACTTTATGGTTTCCAATTATACTAGCTAAAACCGACGTGAATTTTCCCTGAAATATTCTAGCTTTTGCAGAGCCTTTGCTTCCATCTTTTAAACACATCCATTTCCAGTATAGTTGAATAGTTAAGTGCACCTCATTTTGCATTTTGTTTCCTGTGATATTTACATTACAATAGCAAAGTAAGATAGAGCCAGAATAGCACCTTGATGTCCCAAGTATCAGTTCATTTTGATAGCACATTGATTATCCCCTCAACCCTTTCATACTATTCTTGTATCACTTGCCTTTTGGCTTGTTGGGGAGGGGGAGCATGCCTTCCTTACCCTCCTTTAGTCCTTATGGCTAGACTAACATAAAAATAAAATTGACACAAGACTAGATTAACAGGAGAAAACCCAATTTAATGCATGTGCATGGGAAAAATCACAATATGATGTTCAGATCATATAATGACGCTAAATGATTGAATTAGGCACCTTTTAATACTTTTTAGCCAAATAAATAAGTTTTTGAGAAATTGACAGGACAAAGAACATTAATGCTCTGCTGGTCAGCAAGGAATCTAAGCAAGCTTAGTGCTTGGATAGTAAATTAGTGAAGGCGTGGCAAAGTTTCTTTACATAGGTCTTTTCTACCTGGGGTTTATAACTATGTGATCAGGTTGTCTCAGCCCTCAGGAGCAGGGAGGGCACCTATGGCATGGAGATGTATATCCTGCACTTAGAGAGGCAGAGGAGGGTCAGAGAGCTCCTGCCACTGCTGCTTCTCAAGTGATTTTACTTTTAAACAAGCAATCTTCCATTGTGAAACATCTTGGGCAGCTGTCCTGGGCCCTGACAGGCCCAAAAGAGGGCATTGGCCAAAAGTCCAAGGGAAGGAGGAGAAAGAGTTCTGATCCCTCAGGTTGCCTGTCACAGTTCAGCAGTAGCTGTGATCCCCTGCTAGGCGCCCCCTCTTTCAGCTGTAGCCCTTGCAAATCCTGGCTCCACCTCCCCTCCCCTTCAGGCCTGGAAGAGGTAACAGCTTCACACTGTTTTATTCCTCTGTGCCACACCGCATCTCATTGGTTTCCTTATCTTGGCCTCCTGCTTTCTCAATAGGGCCCTTGTTAAACCCTTACAAGGACTCTATCCTTACACCATTCGTTTTCTCCCCAGGACCATGGCTTCACAGAGTCATTTATCATGCACTGTGTCCTACAGAAGTTTTAAATAAAAACGATAAGGGTGAGAATAAGTTATGATTCTCCAACTGGCTAGTCTATTTCAAATCATAAAGATGGGATTCAACTAACCTATCCTCTCTTTCCAGGAGACTTGTTCTCCATGTTCTTCTGAAAACTGGGTTGACCTTGGTCTTGCTAATCCTCTTTTCCAATCTAGGTCCCCAACCGTTCAGCTCTGCAAACCCATTGGACCTGATGTCCGTTGAGAAACTATGTGGCCTACTGGCTTGCTTTGTGTGTTTTTGTTTGTTTGTTTTTTCCCTATTGGAATAATCTATAGCTTAAAAAAATCCTTTTGTATATGCACAGGATATTTGCTGTGGTTATTTAAACCCATTAGGCCCCCTTTCTAATGACATAATACATGAATATATTATTATTTTGCAATAATATGAAATATTATCTCAGATAGTATAAAGCCCACAGAGTAGAATGTAAGAAGTCCTCTTTGTTACCTCCAACCTTATAGTCTTCAGAAATAACTGCTCTTTGACAGTTAGCTAACATGCATTTCTGTTTTTAACATCAACACAATCATGTATAAAAATGTGAATGTATGTTACATGTATGGTATATCTTATATGTATGTTATATAAAGGCATGTCTTTATATGAATATTGCTATATGTTATATATTATCATACAAAAGGCATAAACTCTGTATCTCAATCTGTCTATCTAGAGATGTCTTGGGTCTCTTTCCAAGTCTGTACATATTATTATAATTTGTAAGTATTGCATAACATTATACAGAATCAATATATTTTCACACTATTGCAAACAATGTGGTAATAACAAAAATAGATGGTTTAAGGGTACACAAAATATTTGAGTAAAATACTATGTACACCTTTTGATAATGTTAAAATTATATATAATGATTTTTTATTTTTATGTAGAAATTTTAGCTTATGTCTATGTAAAAATACATCTTTAATATAATACTTTCTATATGCTAATCATCATGATACATTCTTTTAAATCTTTATTTTTTAACAAGTTATGCTACCAAGTTAGATTGTGTTCTTGTTTTAGGTGGAAACCAAATAAATGCTCTGAGGGGTAACTGACTTGTTTAGAGTCAGATAGTAAGCAGCTGTAATTTTAATCCCCATCTCCTAATTCCATATCTAGATTTTTATATCACAGCTACAACGATTGGAAGATAGAAAGGAAATTCAATTTATAGATTAATTGCCCATAACAAGTGACTTTCAACAACTGTGAATGCTTCGTGCGAATCTCATTGAAACCTATTGTACCTGCAAGATTTCCTAGGAAGAACTTTGGAGATCCCGTAGATAGGAAGCCTCTAAAAGACACCTGCTAGGATCACATAATATGTCCTAAGGCTTCTCCAGGAGTTCTTGGGCTAAGTTTCCTGTAGTCGCCACCTTATTTGAAGAGCTGTGAACTCTTATAGGTATGTAATTTGTGATAAAAAACAAAACTGCTTTAAATCAAAACTATACCCTCTATAGCTGTGTCACAGCTATAGTTATTCAATGATTTTCTCAAAAGGTACTGAAATTAATATTAAATGTTCATGTCAAAAGCCCGCAAGCCGCTAGCTTTCATCTGAATACATTTTTAAAAACAAACATGATCAATAAAAGATATTAAAAGCAATTACTTCTAAGTTCTATAATTCTAATTTTAAAAATTCAATATCTTCTGGACTTCTATAATTCTAGTTTAAAAAATTCAATATGTTGTCAACATTATTTTTTCTTATTTATTATTTTTGTTTCCTATTCTTTGAATTAACCACTTTCTCCAGTGGTCCTGCCAACCTTCTTTGTTTCCTTCTTCCTTCCTTACATTGTTCCTTCTTTCCTTTGTATTTTATATTTATTTTTCTTTGTATTCATAATGTCAATTTTTCTTGCATGCCTACAAATTCTTGGTTTTCTGTTCATATTTAAGAACAAGGCAGTGAAAAGTTGATGGGGCTTTGGTTTTAGAGGACTGAGGATTGTCAGTTGGTAGAATAACTATGGGAGAAGTGGATAAACTATCTTATTAACTAGGGAATTTTAAATGATTGAAGCTGGATATCTTTGAGCCCACAGTAGTTCAGCTACTTCTTCAAAAGGTCTGTTTTAGTTACTTTTTTGTATTCTTATCTTAGAAAGAAGAGAAGCATGTGATCAAGCCACCATTTAGGAACACTTCATTTAACACCTATTTTTTTTTTTTTACCTTTCTAATTTCTTTATTGATTAAGGTGTCACATATTTGTCCTCATCCCCCCCATTCCCAACCCCCACCCCACCCCCCTGTTGTCCTTAACCATTGGTTAGGCTCTGTATGCATGCACACAAGTCCTTTGGTTGATCTCTCCCCCCTACCCCCACCCTCCCCTACCCTCCCTCTGAGGCCCGACAGTCCGATCGATGCCTCCTTGTTTCTGGGTCTGTTCTTGTTCATCAGTCTATGTTGTTCATCATTTCCCCTAGATGAGTGAGATCATGTGTTACTAGAAATATACTTATAAGAACCGAATGTGAGACGAGCAATAATAGTTATGCTGACAGGAAAATGAATCAGTCTGTAGTGAGTTTCTTTCTGGACCAACAGTTCTTTTGAGACCCAATTTCAATGTCCATCAGTTCCTTATGTGTACATATCGGCACTGACTTTTCAGCTCTGGAAGGTGGACAAATGGTGGTAATGCAGGTCTGACTCCCTCTGGTTTGGTCTCGCCCGGATCCAGGGGCGCACGGCCTCACCCGGACCCGGGATCCAGCTTCACCCGGACCCAGGGGCACGCGGCCTTACCCGGACCCGGGATCCAGCTACACCTGGACCCAGGGGCGCGTGGCCTCACCCAGATCCAGGGGCGCGTGGCCTCTCCTGGACCCAGGGGCGCGGCCTCACCCAGACCCAGGACCCAGCCTCACCCGGATCCAGGGGCGCACGGCCTCACCCGGACCCGGGATCCAGCTTCACCCGGACCCAGGGGCGTGTGGCCTCTCCCGGACCCAGGGGCGCGGCCTCACCCAGACCTGGGACCCAGCCTCACCTGGATCCAGGGGCACACGGCCTCACCCGGACCCGGGATCCAGCTTCACCCAGACCCAGGGGCGTGTAGCCTTGCCCGGACCCTGGGGCGCGCGGCATCACCCAGACCCGGGGGCACACGGCCTCTCCTGGACCCAGGGGCGTGGCCTCACCCAGACCCGGGACCCAGTCTCACCCGGACCCAGGGGCACGTGGCCTCACCCGGACCCAGGGGCGTGCGGCCTCACCCAGACCCGGATCCAGCCTCACCCGGACCCAGGGGCACGGCCTCACCCGGACCCGGGACCCAGCCACACCCGGGCCCAGGGGCGCGTGGCCTCCCCCGGACCCAGGGGCGCATGGCCTCACCTGGACCCGGGGGCACGCAGCCTCTCCCAGACCCGGGACCCAGCCTCACCCGGACCCAGGGGTGTGCGGCCTTGCCCGGACCCAGGTACGCGTGGCCTCACCCGGACCTGGGACCCAGCGGGGCCTCGTCTTCTTGATCCCAATTCCTGTCGGTCAATTCCCTCTCAGCAATTCCTTCGGCCATCCTCTCAAAGCTCCGGGCTGCCACCACAGAACTCGCCGGGCAGCGGGCTCGGCGAAGCTCCGGTGCGCCCGATGCACGGCGGCGGGCCGGTCCAAGGTCGCTGCGGTGGCACTCAGGCCTGCAGCGGCGACCAGTCGCCGGGCGAGCGCACCCGGATCCGGGACCCAGAGGGGCCCCGTCTTCCCAATCCCAACTCCCATCGATCAACCCCCTCCCAGCAACTCCTCCGGCCATTGTTCTGGATGGTGTCTGCTCTGCCCTCCAGTTGCAGTCTCAAAATTGTTGTGGTAGGCAACAATCAGGTGTCTGCCCTATGCCGCCATCTCGGTCCTCCAGAAGATTCTTAAGTAACCTTATAAATGTGGTTCTGAACACTGTGTCATCCATTAGTTTACTTTCCTTCATCCCTTCTATTTGTGACCTCCTTCGGTGTCTCCATCTTTTGGCTGCCTCCCTATGTTGATGGAGTGGCTTTGTGTGGTCAGTGACCTATAGGGGCCAGTAGCTCAGCTTCCCCAATCTCCCTAGGTGGTCGCTCTTGATACCCCCCTTTGTGGGCTGAGTGCAAAGTCTTGGTGTTGTTAAGCCTTGATTGCTGTTGGTACACTGGGGAGGGATTTGAACTCCAGTCTAGTTGGCTGTGAGGATCAGCTGTGTCTACACTGGGAGACAGCCTTATTCAACTAGACTTGCAAAATTGTAAAAGCCTCTGTGCTCAGCTTGGATGGGGCAGAGTTTCAGGGTGGAGCCTACAGCCTTGGCTTCCCATCAGCCCCGCCCCATGAGGTTCCTGGGTCTCAGTGTCCCTCTGTACTCCCTGCAAACACCTCTGAGAGAAAAGCGCCCTGGTGTTTCGCCCGCTGCCAAACAGTCTAATCTCTCCCCCAATGAATCTGGATTCCCAGATTCTCGCCCGGAACTGGGTTTCAGTGTAGTCGGAACTGGGGCTCAGCGCAGTCTGGCTCCTTTGTCTCCTTCCCACCAGGGCAATCCAGCGGCACAGTCAACAGACCATCCTCTGCGCACATTCCCATGCGCGCCTCCGGTGCTCTGCCCTTCGCCACTCCCCTGTGTCTCTGCCTCACAGCCCAGGTTCCCCCAGCATGAGCCTGGCTTCCCAGGGTCTCACCTTGAACTGGGGTTCAGTGCAGTTGGAGCTGGGGTTCAGCGCAATCTGGAGCTTTTATCTCCTTCCCGCTAGAGAACACTGGCCAGGCCATCAGCCGCCCCGTCTTCTCGGGCTCTATCTTCCCCGCATGTGCACCTGCTCGTGTCTTCGCCCGTGTCTCCATACCTCAGGCTTTTACGGCTCCTCTGATTTTCCTTGTGGTTTTCTCTTTCCTTCTAGTTATGGGCATTTCTGTCAGCCAGGTTTCCTGTGGTTCTGGATGATGTCCGTTTTGACCTTTAGTTGTATTCTTGAAATTGTTGTGCCAGGCTGCAGGTTAGGTGCTTAACCTATGCCGCCATCTTGGTTTTCCCCATTTAACACCTATTAACATTATTTTGGAAATTGCTAGACTCAAGTGACACGATTACAAAACTGGACTTTAAAAAGAGCCCATATTGTTTTATTGTTGTTAAACCAAAATACATTTTATTACTGGAAAACAACTTGTTCTCTAGTTTTTACTATTTCTCTTAGTGGTACTGCTGCTCTCCTTGTATCCCATATTCAAACGCTTGAAGTTGTCCTTGGATGCTCATCTTCCTTCTGGAATTAGTTCAGTAATTTATATTTCAGCTGTCCCTCATTTCCATTTCCCCTGTAACCCCCCCTCCCATTTTGCCTGGACTTTTAAAAGTTCTCTTAATAAATAAATCATGCTTGTCATAAATGTGACCATACTTGAAGGAAGATATAGTATATCTACTCTAGAGCCAAGTAGAACTTGGTTCAAATCCTGACTTTGTCACTTACAATATGAATGAAATACAGAATTTATGCTCTCTAAACTGTAGTTTCCTCTTCTATAAAGTTGATGCAATCATATTTCCTACAATAAAGGGTTTTGAGAAAGGTTAAATGAGATTTTAAAATGTAAAACACTTCATCCATGCTGACACATAGTAAGTACTAAAATGTTACCTATTTATTTTATTTTATTATTTGTCAACTTTTACGTATTACATTTAATCCAACATTCTTAACACATATTTTCTCTTTTGCTTAGCAAAGTACTTCTAGATTCTTAATGAGAAATCATCAGCTTCCATCATTTTGCTCTATCTTTAAGCACTTGCATTCCACACCCCACCAACAATCTGAAAATCACAGATCTCTAAAACATCTTTTTGCATGGCGACCTCATACTGAGATATCTTGATTTTTCTCCTAATTGCTTAGATAATACAGCCAAGATGTCTTAGCTGATACTGAAGGTACTTTTCTGTTTGGTCTCTATCTACTTTGGATTTTTCATTGCTGCCCCATTAATTCTCTTCATTTCAGCAAAATTTATCTGCTTATTATCTGCATGAATACCATTATATATTCCTGTCCTTGTCCTTGTCCTTTTTTTGATGAAATACTCTAAATTATTTCTGGAATTCCCAATTCCAGTTTTCATCCCTAATTGAAGTGTGAAATTATATGTGCGTTTTTTTCACTTTTATGACATGCTTTGTAGTACTTTTTTTTTTTTTTTTTAACAAATATCTAAACTTAAAATTAGGCACCAGATATACTTCATCATTATCAGTATGGAGATGGTAAGTAAGGAGAAGAGGACTATTTGTAGCAGGGTGTTTAAAAAATTCATCCCTTTGATGCAACCATTCCAGTTGGCAAAATCTGGAATGAAGAATAACCCAAAAAGCAGAAAGTATTATGCAAACAGCTCTTTATGATGCTAGTTTACAATTGCAAAAATTTCAAAATAACCTAAATGTGCAGCTATAATGAGGTCATCAAAAACATCACAGTGCATTCATTTGGTAAGGAAATGCATAATGTTAAAAATTAGGTTGTAATCTGTCAGAAAAACAGGGGGAAATGCTTGCCTTTACATTCCTTACCATTTATCAAGTATTTGCTCTATGTAGAGTTGGGTTAAGAGGTTACACATACCCATTAATTTCATTCTCTCTATATTACCTGATGAAGTTAGTATTCCTATGGTTTTTCTATTAATCTATTTACAGCAAGGCTCAGCTCCCAGGCCATTGCCAAGGTAGTTGACCTGAAGTTGTGTACTATGTTATGGGTTTTAGCTTTCCCTAAGGCAATCACCCATTTGCGGATCAGTTGATCTTCATAACGTTTAGAAACTAATACAGCATGGGCACTGACCAGTAAGAACAATGCCACAGCCAATAAGAATAGACACCTGCATAGCTATGCAATAGGACCTTAGCAGTGCATAGTGGGTGAGTATCTGCCCTGGCAATTGGGGGTTAGAAACTTACTCATGCTATTCTGTCCCCTTTCAGTCACTCTTTACCAACGAACTCAGAATTAGTATTAGACTCTTAGGAATCAACTTGTACTTCCATGGGTGGCTGAGCAACGTTTTAATGAGGCCCTTGCTTAACACATTGAACGCAGTTTTCTCACGAAATCCCAATAACCAAGATAAGTAGGGTTTCCAACAAGTTATATTGGGAAATCTGTACAGAGTTCTTAATGAAGAGGCTAAGATAATTACAGACTTTTAATTAACTACTTAATTGCTCTGAATTAGTAGATATCCCAGCTTGTATAGCTTTACTCAGTTTTGTGGTTGACAAAATACATTCTCTTCAACTTTCTTTCTATTATTCTCTAATATAATTAACCATTTCCTTGTACCAGAGACCTTTTCTAAGAGACATTTAATTATTGTTAATCTGTAGCTCTTGTTTTTAATCATAAAAAAAAAAAATTAATGGCTTTAGCAGCAATAAGCACCTTAGTTTAGAACTGGGTCCGTGTAAGTTATAGAATACTGAGTCATGTGACCTTAAGACTAATATAGCCTATTTCTTAAGGAGATGAGAAACCATGCCAAATGTCTATTACCAGTAAAAGGAAAGCATTAGTTAATGTTTTATGAAACATTCCATTCTGGGCTTTGTTATATGTTAATGCATTTCTTCTCATCATCACCTCCTCATTATAGGAGAGAGAAGTGCATCTTAAATGGACAATTGAATTTAACCTTTAATTCAGGCCAGTGAAGGGGAAAGCAGTAAGAATCTACTTCAAAACAATTTTTTTCATTTACTGGACTTATTCACACAAGCTTGAGATAAAGAGCCATTGATCTCTTTCTGTTGGCTGTGGAAATAAAGAATTGTAGAGTAGAAAACAAAATTTTAATTCAATGTTTGATGAAAGAAACTAAGACATGTTGTCATAATTAATGTATGGCATGTAATATAAATTATCACACAGTTGTCCTTTCTTGATCTATAGGCGGGATAAAATATTTCATTGTCTCCCACTTTCTCCCACTGGTTGTTTTTAATAATTATTGCATCCACTTGATCATCTACTCTTTTATTATTTTATTTAATAAACCCTTATTTATCACCTGGATGATCTAATTCAGAACAAAGGGGAAAGGAAAGTCCCTGACCTATTACAGATGCTCTTGATGAAAATCTATCAGATGAACAATCCAAAAGTGATCCCTTTTTGAGTCACTGTCTACAACCCAACTGGGAGGGAATAGAGGGGACCAAAGTTGGAGAGGAGAGAAAGGTAAACTCTATCTGAGGAGACGGGTCAGTGAAATAAAAATCAGAAAAGTGAATTAAATATGTTTAAGACCTATTTGTTGGTTAACATACATGTGGCTGCTGTGTTCTTATGTAACACAGAGAAAATCAAAGGGGTTAGAGACGAAGGGGCTATCAGCACTCCTCTTCACTTGCTATGTGAACTCAGGCAAGTCTTTGATTTCTTTAGGCCTCAGCTTATCAGTGACTAAGTCGACCCACCTTATAGTGTGGTAAATAAGGAATGCATAGATATTTCTTAGTAGAGTGCTTGCCATTAGATACTAAATAAATATTACCAACCAGTCCAGTCTAAGTTCTGAATTGAGCTAGCTGCTTCTTTATAAAAGTTATATTCTATCCCATTTCAGTTTTCTAAAGGTTCCCTATGAGCGAGGAAGGAAATAAAATGAATTCTTGGGTAGACCCTTTCCTGCTTGTCTCTGACAGGGCTCTCTGACTCCCAGGCTCTACTCCAACGTGGCCTTAGTTCCCTCCATAGGGACTGAGCTGACTGCACTGCCCTTGAAGACTTCTTTCATATAAAGCTCCATGAATTTCTCTGAGGGAGGTGCTTTGCACATTCACTGGGAGTTGTCCTCATACATGGTTTCAAGGGTTCTTGCAGTTTGCAAAGGTGAGGACGGGGAGGAGGGGAAAGAAGGACTCTGGGTGGGGGCTGGCTCTCCCCAGGCCACCATAGCCCAGCCTGTAACACTCTAGTGCAGATTTCTCTTCTCTCGGATGTTGAGAAAACAGAATCATCTCCCCCACCCCCACCAATGTCTATTAATCCTCAGAACCTCTGAGTATGTTACATTATATGGCAAAGGGGAATTAAGGTAGCAGAGGGAATTAAGGTCACTAATCAGCTGCTCTTTACATACAGATATTAGATATCACCCTAGATGTCATAGTGGGCCCAATGTTATCACAGAGCTCCTCTATAATAGGAGAGGGAGATAAAAGAGGGAGAACAGAGAGATGGCAGTATGAGTAGCCCTGGGACCAAGGTTGCTGGTTTTAAAGATGGAATAAGAGGCCCAAAACTGTGGGCAGTCTCTAGAGGCTGGAATAGGCTGGAGAATGGATTCTCCCTCAGAACCTCCAGAAGGAATGCAGACCTGTTGATATCTTGTTTTTAGCCCATTGAGACCCACTTCAGATTTCCAACTTTCAGAAATATTAAGGTAATAAATGTGTTGTTTTAAGCCACTAAATTTGTTTTGTTACAGCAGCAATAGGAGACTAATACTAATAGGTGTTTTAAGAAGCCTCAGAATGTATGTTTTGTAGTGGGGCGATTCAGAGCTGTGCCCTCCCTCTCCACATTTACACAGAGGCATCGGCATTGAGATACTGAAGGGCGGTCTTGCTGGCAGTCAGCTCACACCCCTGTGCCTGGATTCAGTACCAGAATCAGTGCTGCCATGAACCTCCCGTGGAAGCTATTTTGATGTGACAGACGTGGTGTTTTAAGGTATGAATGATAATTGAAAACAAACCTATTAGTAATTTTGGTCTAAATTTCTCTCTAAAATTTTTGTCAAATTAGACAATGCTAAGGGGCACAGCTTCATTAGGGGGAGTTAGGAGAGCATGTTTTCACTTGTGATTTCAGTGCTGAAAGTGGGCCTAATTCTTTAACTTCTCTGCTACCCAAAAGATGGCCCGGTGGGCTGCATGTATGTGAGACAGGTGTACAGAGGGGGTTTGATGAGTATATGTCGTCAGGAGCAGGAAGTTGATGTGGGTTTTGATAGGCTCACTTTTTAATTTTATTTTATTTTTCTATTTCTAAGCTTGTGGATATTTTATTTTCCTGTGGATCTTTTCTTTCCTTTTTTTTTTTTTCATATTCTTTTTTAATGTTGACACTATTACAAATGTTCCCCCTCCCCCCAACCTTTCCTACCTCCCCCAAGCACTGCCCTCTTCTCCCCAGGCCTTCACCACATTGTTGTCTGTTTCCATGGGCTATACATATATGTTTTTTGGATATTTTCCTCCATTCCCCCACCCCCATCTAAACTCTGTCAGTTTCACTATTTTAAAAGCAAAATTTAAATACCAATTACCAATACCCCCAAATTTCCGTTCCAGAAATGTTATCTTCTGCCATTAATTATGATTCCCACTAGATGGCAGTATAGTGTAAGCAAAAAGAAAATCAAGGCTCAGCCTTGGGTTGTCTGGCTGCTGTTTCAAGAGGAGAGGAAAATCAAGCATGCCAAAGCAGTCAACTTAGAAGGGGAGGGCTGTCCCAGACTGATTCTAGGGCAGTGGAGTCCTAGAAAGAGCATGGACTTTGTGGGCCTCAACGCCTATAATTCCTAGCTGTGGGATCCGGACAGATACTGAGTAACATCTCAGACCCTCAGTTTCCACATTTGTACAGTGGATGTGGATATTCGTGTCTTATTTATAGGGCCATTATGAAAAATAAAATAAAGTGACACATTAAAATCTTGGGACACAATAGGCAGTCAGTTTTTAAGTTTGTTCTGTCCTCTTTGTAGAGAGAAAATAAAGTTTATTTAAAATTTTAGATCTTAAGTTCTAAAAAGAAAGGTCTTAAAAGGTAAGGAGAAAAGATTCATTCTTTGCTCTGCTTCAGTTTGGCCAAAACTTTCCAAACAGCAATGCTATAACCTTTCCTTCATGCCCTCACATGCAGTTGCTGTCTTCCCCATCTCTCCAGGACAGTTGAAGTGCACCTTTTGTGAGCTCTGTAATGCCAGCCTGCCCTCCATGGCCTTGACTTAGGCAGGGGATCACAGTGGGACTCCAACCTCAGCATTTCCTGCTTCCTACGCCTGCAGCCAGTTGGCCTTCAGTTTGTGGGTGCACCAGGAGGTTGCCTAGGGAGCAGAATTTGATGATGTAGTGAGTTGAATGGTTACCCCCAAAAGACAGGTCCACCTGTAACCTTTTTTAGAAATAAGGTATTTGCAGATGCAATTAAGTATTCTGGGATGGATCATCTTGATTATCCAGGTGAGCCCTAAATTCAATGGCCAGTGTCCTTAGAAAGGCAGAGGGAGATTGAAGACAGAGCCCCGAAGGCCAGGAGAGATGGAGGCAGAGACTGGAATAATGCAGCCACAAACCAACGAATGCCTAGAGCCACCATGTGCTGAAGAGCCGGGCATGGATCCCTTAGTCTCCAGAGGGAGCATGGCTCTAGCAACACCTTGCTTGCAGACTCTGGTCGTCACACCTGTGAAACATACATTTCTGTTGTAGTAAGCCACCAGGTTTGTGGTAATTTGTTACTGCAACCCTAGCAAACAAATACAGATTTATATCAAGAAAATTTCTGTCTCCAGATATATTTCCAGTGTTGCTAAAAATTTTATCGTTAGCAAATTTATTTCTGTAGTTTAAAGTACAGCCTCTTTTAAAATAAAATACATAAGGTCCTTGGGAAAGGTAATAGATTTCAGAATCAATTTTTCACATTGCACTCTCTGTGACTGCCTGGCTTGGATGTGTAGCAAAGCACTGGGCATGTAGTTGGAAGGCAGTCATTCTAAAGAGGTGAAGGGATTTGGCTTTAAAAGAGCAGCTTGACTGGCAAAGCAGCTTGTTTGGCATTCGGCCCAGTTCTTCCTCTTCAATGCTCCTCAGTGAGAGAAGCCAAGGTTTGGAGAAATCTCAAGCAGTATTGCCATCAAAGAAGATCCCACGCTGGGCTAATTTCATTATGCCCCCTTGCCGTCAGGTAAGGCATCCATGAGACCAATGAAACATGTCCCCCAAACTAGCACCTTCCCCTCTCACATGATGCAGGCTCCCGGAATCCCAGAATTCCTTGCTAAATAGCTCCAAGCCCCTTTCCAAGGCCTCTGCACGCTTCTCCTCCAGGTCTCCCTCCCCGGGGTGCATCACACTATCAGTGTGCACACTCCTGGGTGGTTAAATTAAAGGCCCTTCTCAGCACAGACCGGGGCATGAGGTGGACCGAAGAGGCTCCCTGGGGTTCAGGACCCATCCCTTTTGGCACCACCACATTCTGGGCAAGAGTTTTGATAATTCTGTACTGAAATATGGCCTTCCTGGTCTTTATAGAGATATATTTGTCAAGTGAGGAGGATCAAGCCTATTTTATTAAACTGTTTGTTAGCTTGGTATAGAAATTCAATAGTCAGACAAATGAATGTGGGTCTGCATTTGTATCCTTGCCCTGTGCCCAGCAGAGGTGAGAGGGTGGCCCTGACTCTGATTCGCACAGAACTTTAATAGCCCTTGGAAGGTGAGGTAGTGAGCCAACGGCAGTCCATAAAGGGCAGGGCGTAAAAGACCGAATCACGGTGCTGTAAGTGCCATGGGAGAAAGGACTTGGAAAGGAATTGGTAGTAAAACTTAAGAACTGCATCAAGCCTGTAAATGACTACAGGGTAGAAAGCAGATACAGGCTTCCCCATCTCTCAGCTATTTGAGTTTAGAAAAGACACATAAAGTCTTTGAACTGCAATTTATTCAAATACTATAAAACTGGGATGTGTAAACCCGTGCCAAAGAGTTAGAATGAAAACTCAGAAAGGAGTAAACTGAAGTCATTGCCGTAAGTGAGGGCATGTGGGGAGGGCTGTATACATTGTACTAACAATTTCTCTCATGATTTTACAGGATGAGACTTGGCATGAGGTATATTACACTGGAATGTACACCTCACTCAACACATCAAATGTGTCGGGGAAAAGAGGCAAAACTGTTACCCAAAGCTGAGTATTGCCTGGACATATACCTATGCGTGGTGAAAGTGAGCTGCCTGGGAAAATGCTGTAAAAGTGATTGCTTCTCTGGTCTACCCATTTTAACCCCGGAGCCATAAATGTGAGTTTTAAGTGTGATTTTCAGTTTGGGTTAGATCAGACCAGACATCTCTTTGACATGATACAGAGGGAGGGTTATTATCACTATTTTTTTAATAATAGTGCTCTTTCTAATGTATGAGAAAATAGCTGGGCTATTAAAAATAAGGCTATGTATATGTAGTTCATTAAAAAGCAACTTGGGAATCATTACATATGGTAAAATAAAAGTTATCAATAGCACACTCTTAAATTTCATTCTCTACTAATATCTGGTGGGTCCTTGGTCACCTGGGAACACTGATGGGAACTTTGTTTTGTTTTGTTTTGTGTTTTTTCCCAGAGTTCCTTACTTCTTTGTCTTAGCAGAACTTAATTTCCTCTGTGGCTGCATCTCCTGGGTCCTTCCCAGGTGGCTGGGATGGTGCTTCTTATATCAAGGTCTTCACTGTAATTGCAGAGATTTTTCTTTCCTACAGCTACAGCCATGGAAAGTTCAGGCTTTAAGGAACAAAGTCTGTACCAGGTGTTCCTAAGGGGGACTCTTCTTGCACTCTAGTCTGCAAAAAGCTGGCTGCTTGCTGTGGGTTTTTCAATCGCCAGGGAGGAATGCCTGTCTTTCTGCTTTCTTGGGTCAGCTTCCTTACTTCTGTCTCAGCCTCATGTGTTTGCTCTGTCTGCCTACTTGACTGCACACTGTTCTTAAAGCAGTGGCAGTGGGTGGTATTTTAAGCCTCATGACATTTTTTTTCTTCTTTCTGTATTCAAACAGGAGCTCTCCAATTAGGTCATAGCTAAATATTGATTCTCTGTTAAGCAGAAACATAAGTACCATTTTATTTCTCGTGTGACACCATTAAGCATCCACCTTGGCTATCACAGTCCAAGTGTTATGATCTTTTACTATTTCTTACCCAGTAGTCATTTGGCTGCTGAAACACCCAGGATAGAGAAAGCTGAGAAAATGAGAAGAGAGAGCTGACACTGTATCACTAGGCCAGAATACTATAGCTTAGTGGTGGTCGACGACTTCGATTTTAATTTTTAGGCCTTATCCAGTAAGAGCTTTCTTGGGAGCTTCTCAATAGGTGTGATGAGTGTGGAACGCTAAAAGATGTAGTCAATACAGTAAAAGTCAGAATCAGGGGACAACAGTATCTTTACATGGGAATGACGAGCAGATTCCAACAGTGTCAGATGCAGGATGGACACATCAATTTCTGCCCTGAAGTTGGACAACTTGCCGTGTAGGTGCAGGATGGGACATGGATCTGAACAGGCAGATGTTTGCAGATGTTCCGTCTCACACCAGGACTGGAGGCTGATGTGGCCTGCAAAGCTCTTCACACTCGGCCTTTACCTTCCTGCCTAGCCTCATATCTGATGACATTTTCTCCCAACCCACTCCCTTCACTCGGGTAATGGGGTGTTAGATTTTAGCTCAATATAAGAGGGAATTTCCTAACAACAGAGCTGTCTAAAAATAGAATGAACTTTCTCCAGAAGCACCAATAACAGGGCTTCCAGCTGAGGCTTAATAACCTTTTATAAGGTAATTGCAAAAGGGATTGAAACAGTGTAACTAAGAAAATAGACTTTGGAATAAAAAAATGTTCAAAGTTTCTTTTTTCGATAGATGCATTGTTTTGGGCGGAATGGTGGTTTCTGGAACTCAGTGGCCTAGTTTCCAGTGCAGGTCTGCCAAGTACTAGCTGTGTGACCTTGGTATGTCATTGAAGCTCTCCTGGCCTGAATCATCTCATCTACAAAAGGTGGACAATAAAACATTTCTCACAAATACTATACTCAGCGTTGTGTGAGGATTGAGCACATAAACACACAGGAAACTCTTAGACCAATATCTGACATATAGTAAGCATTTAATAAATGCTAATAATTATATTTAACTCCTTAAACCTATGTTTTATCCTTGGTAAAATAAAGATAATGTTTTCCTTTTAAATTTCGTTTGAAAAGGAAATGAAGTATGATTAACATAATGTTTAACATGCTAAACAGTTGTGATTATTAGTGATGAAATGTTGTGCAGAATATATCTAATATTTCTTATACAACCCTGTATTAAATGAATCTCCAATGGCCAGACAGCAGAGGGATTTTCTAAGCATTCTCTATGGAGGCAGATGCCTATAGCTTGCATAGAGGAAAAAAAAATTCATCATTCCATCCAATTTAATGCATTAATGATGGGGGGTAGGGGTAGGAAAAGGATGTGGGAAAAAGAAATAAAGAAAACAAAAACTTGAGGAAAATAATTCTCGTTCCCAATATTCAAGGAAACAACCTATGGACAATAAGGTACCAAAAGAGAGATAAAAAAGAAAACCTGCATAAAGACAGACACTCCTGTGGTGATGGCCATAGGGAAGGGGTGGGGTGAAGGGGCGGGGGTGGGTGAGGGGCGGGATGGGGACATGTGGATAGTGTCAACAATGAAAGTGAAGTTAAGAAGAGAAAACTGCACTAGAATCATATCCTCTCTGATAGGCAATGCATTTGTTAGTCCTCATTATCACTGTATTTTAATTGGTTTTGAAAAATATGCATTTTTCAGGTTGAAGAATGGAAATTGATTTCAAAGTCCCTACATAATTTCCCCCCTATATTCTAAAAACTATGAATTCCTATTCAGTCTAATCACCTACAGGGAATTGTCAGTATCAAGACACATGTGAATTGTGTTTCTCTGTGAATAATAATTTCTAAATACATCTCTTGATGTTGTGGAGTTAAAGATATCTCTAATACCCATCTTTTAACTTCTCTCTTCTATTCTGGTATTAACATGTTTGGACCAAGACACCTATCTATTCCCAAAGTTTCAAGGCTCCTATGAATTGGAATTGAGCTCTCCCTTCAGCTGCATTGATTTTAGCTTTCTAATTGAGCAATTCATTTATACCTCTGTGTAATAAACACTAATTCATCTGCATGCAGGGGGCCTACAGAAGATACAAAGGGGGGATAAGATCTCACCCCAGATTTTTAAGTTAACATACTGTAGTTGGGATGGAGGAAGGATATAAGAAATCCTAATTAATAATAGACAAATATGCAAATTGACTGCACCTTCACTATGCCCAAGCCACGCCCACCAGCCAAGCCACGCCCACCAGCCAATCAGGACAAGTATGCAAATTAATCCAACCAAGATGGTGGTTAATTTGCATATCAAGACAGCATAGGAAGAAGCCAAGAGCTACAGAAGGGAGCAAAGCTGCGGAGAAGCAAGCAAGCCAGGGGGAGGAGAAGGGAGGAGCGCAGGCGGGGCCGGGGGAGAAGGAAGGAGAGCAGGCGGGCTGGTGGAGAAGGCGGGGCAGGGGAGAAGGGAGGAGCACAGGCGGGGCGGGGTAGAGTGCAGCAGGAAACCCTATTGCAGGATTCTTCCTGCAACGGGAATGCTAGTATGTCTATAAAATAGTTAATTATTAGCACAAAGAGTTGGCTGTTCAGAAAGTGGACACCATCAGGACCTTGGGGTTCAGTGATGACTCTGGACTGATGTGGGGGAGTCATTCTTCAAAATGGTGCTGCTCCCAGGTAAGAGCAAGCTCTGGCTCCTGACATCAGTACTCCGTGACAATGGGCAGACTAGCCTCACTGAGCCTGCTTCCTCATCTACAGAATGAGCACAATGATGCTTCCTCCCCTGCTGGTTGTAGAACTAAAGATAATGTATAGATGATGTCTGTCATCCTATATAATAAAACCCTAAAATGCAAATCAACCAAACAGTGGTACGACCAGTCACTTTGCTGTGCAATGACCACCAGGGGGCAGATGCTTAATACAGGAGCTGCCCCCTATATTAAGTGCACTCCCACAGGAGGAGTGCTGCTCAGCCAGAAGCCAGGCTCAGAAGATGGGCTCACAGCTGGCGAGTGCAGCGGTGGTAAGGAGCGAGGAGTCCTGGACTGCGAGAGGGATGTCCGACTGCCACTTAGGCCCGCAGTCTTAGACTATGAGAGGCCACAGGCTGGGCTGCGGGACCCTCCTCCCCCTGGGCCTCTAGTATGGAAATAATAAATAACTGTGGGCTTATTACCTTGACCTTGACATGTAGTGTAGCTAGGGCTCAAAAGGATAAACGGAATTCAGAGGCACACACAGGACTTGAAATCTGAGTATGTATGACATGGAGGGGAAAAGGAGTAGACAGCGGTTGAGGGTCAAGGAAATTTGGAAAAAATGTGAGCAACCGAGAGAGAGGGCATTGAATCCCACACTAGTTGTATTTTTTTTTTTTTAATATAAGCAGGAGTGGATCTATTTCTTAGAAACTGAGAAGTGTGTAATGGGGTATTTTCATACAAAATTAGCTACAAAAATGAGTGTTTCTTTCAAATGAGGATATAAATCACAACACATTACACATTTTAAAAGGCTGACAGTTTCCAAAAACATTACAAAATTTAGGAAAGTAGTATAATGTAACTGTGAACCAGAAGGAATATGTCCCACTAAGTTGCTGTTATACAGACCCCAAGTCAAAGCTGCAAGACGTGGCAGTCTTAACCGGGTTGGGTTGAATAGCACACTTTTGCTGACTTTAAGATAGCATATGACCTTGCGAACGTGATCTGCCGTGCGGAGCTTTCAATGGTAATCCTCAGTGATTCATGGCAAGTCCACCTCTGCACAGAGACAGGTTGGAACTCCAGTTTGGAAAGGTGAGTCTAGTGTTGTTATCACTAGAGAAGCAACGCCTGTGGTGAGACCAGCACCTGGAAGTCACAAAAGTGAGAAACATCAGGGAGTACCATGGACAAGGATGGAGAGGGATGACTCTGAGGTGAGAGAATGTTGACCTCATAGGACTGAGAAAATGCATCGTGAGCAAAGTAGGTCTATAGTTGTTCATCCTATCTAATAATAGAGTAACATGTAAATTACCATCACTCTGCTATGCCCACGATTGGGCGGCGGGAGGCTGGGGGGCGGGACTCGGGGTGCCTATCCAGCCATTGAGAGGCATGGATCCGCTGCCACTGAGGGGGGCTACCCTGCTTTTGAGTGGCGCAGGGGGCGGGACTCCCTCCCCCTGCACCTCTCAACAGCCAGATCCGCGACCGCTGAGGGGGCCTGCCAAGGACACCCAGCTGCGCCTCTCAATGGCAGGGTAGCCAGGTGTCTGTGGCAGCCCCCCTCAGTGGCTGTTGAGAGGCGCAGGGGGCGGGAGTCCCTCCCCCTGCGCCTCTCAACAGCAGGGTAGCCCCCCTCAGCGGCCGCAGACCATCAAAAGTGGGGGAGCTGGGTGCCTTTCTGCTCCGGCACCAGCGGACAGGCACCCAGCTCCACTGCAAAAAGCGAAAGCGTGTAGGGGACCCTACACGTGCATGATTCAATCATGCACTGGGCCTCTAGTATGGAAAATAATACAACAACTAATCAGCAATAATTCAGGAATAAACTCTGTGTGTCATGTACTCACAACTGTAAAACTACTTTTCCCAACCCAGCATACACTGAGGCTTTAACAAGGAAGCAGCTATTGTCTGTAAGAAAGTCTGTCCACTTCATCTTGGCCTTGGATATCTGGAGGCAAATGCATAAGTGGTTTGGGAGAAAGGAAAGTGCCCCTTTCCAGCCTGATTGACCACATCAAACACAGAAATGGAACAGATAGTTACTCCAGGGCTATGTGGTTAGGAATCCGGGAAAGTCTGGGTGGCACCAGAATCTAAGGATACCCCACTTAGCCTAGACCCTCCTAGCAGAGAGAAAGCCAATTGTGATTGGTTATTCTGGGGTCTCTGCAAATCACTATGGGGAGCTGTGGTTCTGTGGACATGTGAAGAACTCATGTTGCTCAGCTTCAAAGTCTTCTCCTTAAATTTCACCCCAAGTCCCAGTCACAGCCACGACGGGGGACTGGAAGCAGATATGGTGTCCGTTGAAATTAGGCTCTTCCACAGGGTTGAGAGAAAAGCATTTCACAGACCCAGGCAGGAGAGGTTGTAGTGTGGCAAGGTTTCTTTGTGATACAGAATCAAAGGAGTTCCCCTCCTGGGTTTTCAATGTCTGATCTCCATCTGTCCTGCCATGGAAAACGTCTAGTGTTGTCTTCAGTAAGACCAAGACAAAGGCCAGTGTCCAGAGTTCCCGCTTCATATTAAAGCTTAGTCCTTTCAGAGCCCAAGTGGTCTTCCGTGGCCCTGGCAGCTGTTGGACCCACATGGTGGCATGTTCCCAGATGGGAGAGACCACAAACGAAGGAGGTGAATGTGGGTCATGTGAGCACAGTGAGGGGAGAGGAAAGGGGAGGGGGAGTGCTCTTTGCTCTTTGTTCCCTTGGGGTTTTAACCAGGACATTTAAAAAAAATAACCAATCATCTTCCTAAGCTTTCAGGCTTGCATTGGCTCACCCCCTAGCTAGCCAATGATCTTTTTCCCAGGTTAGACTGACAGGCCTCTATGGTCAAGCACCTCCCCCTGTGCGATTTTGACTTCTAATGCACTTGTGTTTATCTCCCCCTTTGTTCTATCCCTTCCCCCAGTTGTCTTCTGTAAGTGTGTGTGTGTGTGTGTGTGTGTGTGTGTGTGTGTGTGTGTGTGAAGCTGTAGCTTCCTGGTGAAGCAAACAGGCTCAGTGTCCCAGCCCATTAGGCTCAACAATGTCTGACTTCCCTTGCTCTCTTTCTATTTATCCATAACTAGCTACCTGGTAACAGATAGACAGCAAATTAAAGAGTGTTTTCCCACAGCGCCTCTGCTGAGCTGGCCTATGCTGAGCCTGGGTACTAGCTTCACCTGATTTCCAGGTGAGATGAAGAGTGACCATCTAAATCAGGGGTGGAGAACCTTTTTTTCTGCCAAGGGCCATTTGTATAATTATAACATCATTCATGGGCTATACAAAATTATCAATTTAAAAATTAGCGCACTATATTTGGTCAAACACTTAACTCACCTCTAATGCCTTGGCAGGGCCAGACCAAATGATTTCATGGGCCTTATACAACCTGTGAGCCAGATGTTCCCCACCCCTGATCTACATTAAGTGTGGGTACCTGGCCAAACCCAAATAAGAAAAGCATTTCAGCCATGGAAATGAGAAGCAGGAAACATCCATATTCTATCATCAATAGGCAAGTGGACTCAACCTACCACTCTCCTGGACACTAACTAACCTAGAGAATGATTCCAACTCTTTGGCAGAAAATTCACTTTCTTCTTCTTTTTTATATAATTATGGTTGAGATTATTACAGATGTCCCTCTTTTTTTTCCCCCATTACCCTCCTCCACCCAGTTCCCACCCCGCTCCAGGCCTTCACTACTCTATTGTCTGTGTCCACAGGTAATGCATATATGCATATAAAATCTTTGTTTAATCTCTTCCAACACCCCTTTCCTCTGAGAATCATCAGCCTACTCCATTTCCATGTCTCTGACTCTATTTTATTCACCATTTTATTCTATTAGATTTCTTATTTGTTTATTTTGATTTTTAGATTTAATTGTTGATAGGTATGTATTTGTTGACATTTTGTTGTTCATATTTTTGATCTTTACCTTTTTCTTCTTCTTCCTCTTCTTAAAGAATACCCTTCAACACTTCATATAATACTGGTTTGGTGGTGATGAACTCCTTTAGCTTTTTCTTCCCTGTGAAGCTCTTTATCTTACCTTCAATTCTAAATGATAGCTTTGCTGGGTAGAGTAATCTTGGTTATAGGTCCTTCCTATTCATCACTTTGAATATTACTTGCCACTCCCTTCTGGTCTGCATAGTTTCTATTGAGAAATCAGCTGACAGTCATATGGGCATTTCCTTGTAGGTAACTAACTGATTTTTCTCTTGCTGCTTTTAAGATTCTCTCTGTGTCTTTAGCCCCTGGCATTTTAATTATGATGTGTCTTGGTATGGTCCTCTTTGGGTTCTTCTTGTTTGGGACTCTGTGCTTCCTGGACTTGTAAGTCTATTTCTTTTCACCAGGTAAGGGGAGTTTTCTGTTATTATTTCTTCAAATAGGTTTTCAATATCTTTCTCTCTCTTCTTCTGGCACCCACATAATGTGAATGTTGGTGTGCTTGAAGTTGTCCCAGAGGCTCCTTACACTGTCTTCATATTTTTGGCAATTTTTTTTTTTTCTCTTCTGGTTAGGTGTTTTCTGCTTCCTCATATTTCAAATTATTGATTTGATTCTCAGAATCCTGTACTCTACTGTTGAATCCCTATATTCATTTCTTATTTAATCATCTCATTCACTAACAGGCAAGCATTGTCATCTGCTTCACAGATGATCCAATAGACTCTAAGTTTAGCTACTTATGCAAGACTACATGGCTATAAAGTAAGTACCAAGCCTATAATAATGATATGTAACATAGTATTTAAATAGTTTAACTAAGTTATCTCATTTAATCATCAATACAACCCTATAAGGTATAGCTGTTATTACCATCCCCAGTTCACAGGTGAGGCCACTGAGGCAGAGTGAAGTCAGGTGGCTTGTGTGAGGTCTCACAGCTTATAAAAGGGGGGCAGGCAGGATTTGAACAAAGACAATTTAAGTTCTAGAACATATACTTACCATGTGTTATTCCAACTCTGAGATTTCAAACTATGACTTCTGATTCTACCCACAGTCATCCTCCTTCAGCTCACTCCACAACCCTGATCTACACTTACTGCCAGATCCCCTCCCATACAGGGGGCGAATCTATTTCAAATGCCGATAGAAGTAAGAGGAAGAAGCATTTGGTGGGGAAGGTGACCAGTCCATTACTGGAAATGGAGATTTGTGAATGCCCCTGAGGAAAAGAAGCCTTTAGGGACCTGCCCTAGAAATGTAGATTTGAGAGTCAGCACCAGGAGGTAATAGAGCCATGAGATGGGATCTACTTAGGTATAATTATGTAATTAAAATAATGATACCTTAGAGTCATTTGGTACTTTATAATTTCCAAAACACTTTTACATACACTATTACATTTAATCACCTGTAATATTCTTAAATTGAAGTATACCGAGCCTGCTGCATTTTACAAAAATGTTTATTCGATATATAAAAGGACATATAAAAGGACATAATATAGGAAGGCAAGGAACCTGGAATTTGTTGCATAAACATGCTGTGTGCCAAGAAATGTGCCAGATGTTTATGACATTATCTTACTTAATCTGACAACAAATTCTGAGGGCAAATCATGTCCTAACTGTACAGATAGAGAAATGAAGGCTCAGAGAGTTAATGAAAATTGCCCAAGGTCACACTATTAGCAAGTGGTCAGGCCAGGTTCTCCCAGGTCTAACTGTGGAGTTTGTTCTCTTAGGCAACAGCACAACATGCTTCTTTTGCAAAGTTTTTCCACTTCTGCCAGGTCCTCAGCAGATGACACTGCCCAAATGTATATTTTTAGTTCCTTTTAATCCTCACCCAAGGAAATTTTTTTCCATTGCTTTTTAGAGAGTGGTAGAAGGGAGGGAGGGAGGGAGAGAGAGAGAGGAAGAGAGGAGAGAGAGAGAGATAGAGCGAGAGCGAGAGCGAGAGACAGAGAGAGAGAGAGAGAGAGAGAGAAAGGTGAGAATAAAACATCGTTTGCTGCTTCCCACACACCAGTTACTGGGATTGAGCCTGCAACCCAGGCATGTGCCCTGACTGGGGAATTGAACCAGCAACCTTCTGATGCACAGGATGATGCCCAACCAACTGAGCCATACCAGACAGGACTCAAACTCATTGGTTTCAACCCTGACACTTGCTGTGTCTTCTCTACTCAATCACCTACTGACCAAGCCTGATTGCTGGCAACTTTGGCTAAGAGATTTAGGGTCAGGAAGGCTGTTTAAATAAGCATGACACCATACTAGATACTGACAAAAGCCCACCATGCCAACTTGGAATAAATGTGTTTGTTGGATCCAGTCTCCCCTGGGCAGGCTCCAGGCTACATGTTCAAAGCTACTTTTCAAGCACCTAGAATGAGGAGTCCCACTTAGGGGCAGTGTGGTGTAGTGGTTAAGACTAACTGGTTTGGGGTGAATGTTGTATTCAGATCCTACCCCTATTCTTTACTTACCTTGTAGGTTTGAACCATGATTTCTAAGATATGTGAGACTCAGATTCCCCATTTATGAGATTGAAGAATGCCACCTACCTCAGGGTTGTTACATAAATTAACGAAAATGAAACATTTGTTACCTATGGAGTACTCAATGAGGCCATTGCTACTGTTAATACTTTTATCACTAGGAGTTACAAGTATAAGATTTTTGAAGATTTATGAGCCTTTAATTTTACTGTAGTTGCTTAGTGGTGATATAGACCAGCAGTTCTCAAACTTTACTATATATTAGAATCACCTGGGGAGCTTTTCAAATTCAGATGCCCATTGCATCCTAGTTTAATCAGATGTCTGGGTGTGGGAACTAGGCATCCATAGTTTTCAAAGACCCCCAAGTGATTACAATCTGAAGCAAAGTTTGGAAACCATTGACACAGAGGTGTTTTCAGTGTTTGTAACACCTATTTCAAAGGCAAAAGTCTGCATACCGGTTGACCCACCAGGACAGGGCAGTGACCCCAGCTTCAAGGCTCTGGTCTGCCTCCCCATGCTCTATGCATGCCCTTCACTGATGGAACTTTTGCTGCGCCTTCTGCAGTAAGCTGATGAAGGCAGAAGAATGGGGTGTATTAAGAAGCAGGGAGCTGGTGGGGTGCTTGTAGAGGTCACAAATTCAGGAAAATAGGGGCCGAGGGATTCAGGCCTCTGGGGCTCGAGATGATAAGAGCAGTTATTCAAAGCCTAGTCAGTCCCTCTCTGGAGCCAGAGGCCTTTCAATTACCCAGGATCTCCTCCAGGATAATCCACGTCCACTTTTGTCCACTTTTAACATACTAAGATGGAAAAATGCTGAGCTTTACAGCCAAAGCTGGCAATGCCCTTTCTCAAAGGAATTAATGAAGAGGGGAGATGAAAGGTGCCAAGAGGATATTCTTATGCAGACTGTCAAAGATAGAGCTGGGCTCTATTTAAAAGGCAAGGACAGATTTTAATCAGTAATAACTATGGCAATAGGAAGAGTGCAGCATGAACCGACTCAGCTTCAGTTTATGACTGTGCATACAAAAAGGAGGATGAGGGAATGAATGGGTGGGGGTGAGCCAGGGAAGTGAAAATTTACAAAAGGTTTGAAATCTCTCTGGGTTTGCTAACTGGGCTTTTAAAGTTCAGCTGCTACCTCCTCCCCCAGACTCAGGGTGGGTGGGCAGGGGCACTAATGTTAGGTGTTCACTGGAACAAACAGCAAATTCTTTAGGCAGCCTTGAGTTTCCTCAGGCAGCACTTGGAGTTAGGGCCATCCTAGGGCTGTGGCCTTATTGAGTTGTTAGAACCCTGTTAATGCTGTTCAGTCTTTATTTTTCTTTTTGTTCAAGTGTTTACAGGCCAAGGTTGAGGCTGATGGAGAAGAAGAGCCTGGCGAGGGAGCATTTGGTCTGGGAGAGAGTCTCCTTCAAGGCCAAGGATTGGTGAGTGTTGTTTATAGTCTTTCCTTCTCCTCGGTGTCAGCAGGTGACTTTCTGCCATTTGGTAGAATGAAGGCGAAATTCACCTCTCTGTAGCTTGTGCCATGTAGCTCATAGCAAAGCAACTAGGAGGTCATGGCTTGATTCCCGATCAGGGCACAGGCCTGACTCAGAATGGAAGGGGCTGTTGCCCTTGACATCAGGGCCCCTCTTGTTTAGCACTGACTCAGGACCCTTGCTCTTCAGTTCCTCTCTTCTTCTTACCAAACATGTGGTTCCACTCAGCCTCTCTGCTATTTTGGAGAAAATATGCTGAAAAGAAAGTGGCAGCTAGTTCAAGAAACCCCCACCAAAGTAGGAGTCCTGGCCTTCAAGGCCTCAGACCACTTGTCAAGATCCAGCCCCAGGACCACAGAAGCTGCAGTGTTGCCATGGCAGCAGAACTATTCTAACCCTTCCTGGTTGCCAACTCCCTGGAAGTAATTTTTTTTAGGATTCTGCAGAAAAGGACAAAACCACTGCTACGTAGCCAGTTGGGAAAGGCTGTCACTTAGGCGATTCACATGCTACAGCCTGGTCAGGGCAGGTGCCCCTCCCCCGAGACTGGCACGATGGGGAAGGATGAGGGTACCTGGACTAGACTCACTGGTGACGTTGCAGCTCTGCCAGTGACAGACTGGATGTTGCTTCTCTGTGCATCTGCTTCTAATCTGTAAAATGGACTAATAAACTTGAGATAATTATATAATTAATATGTATAAAGTACTTAAAACAGTCCCTGACATAGAATAAGCACCTTTTAGGTATTCGCCTTTGTTGTCCCAAAGTTTCCGATAATCTTCCAGTTTTCTTCCCCCTTTGCCAACAACTTATGCCGCTGATTACAGACTTTTCTTGAAATTTCTTTCCTTATTTTCTGTGACTCAGACCCACTTCTGCCTTCCGATTTCTCTTCTTTCCATGTCCTTATTCCTTCCCATGTCTCACTCCCCACCCAAATTAGGCTATGCCAATGCTCTGTTCATGGCCATCTTCCTCTTGGTCTTCACATGTTCCCTTAAAACAGTTTGTTTCTTTCTGTAGCTCCTTCTCTCATGACAAGATAGATGACTTGGTGCCTCTGTTCCTGCCCTGGGATGGCATCTGCCCTTTTGGTTGGAACCTGGGTATTGATTCAGTGGTTGATCAGCTTTGACATCAGGTAGACTTTGTTTGGACTTTGCTAGATGAATGACATCATCATCAAATCACTTAACTTCCTTACGTCTTAGTTTTCTTTCCAGTAAAGCAGGGGTTATAATAGCTTCTGCTTAATAGAATAATTACAAGCACTAAATGAGTATTTTATATCAAATGCATGGTAGAGTGCCTAATGCATGAAATGTGTTCTAGCTAAATGATTTGACTTCTCAAATCCAATGTATTGATAATGCAAATTAATGCCCAGCTCCCACAAAAACTGGCTCCTGTTCTAAATTTCTTATTACTGTTCATGGTACTGTCTACCAGGTTCTTGGTCACTTGTCTGCATGAGGTAATTATCCTTGACTCTTTTCTCTTTCACTCCACATCTGATGGGTCATCAAATTCTGCTGACCTTAGTTATTCAGGTTCTTGCTAATATCTATCTCCCTTCTCCCAGTTTTATTGTCACGGCCCTGTATCTTGTTTGGTTTAATATGGAAGTCTGCTAGAGTCTGAAGCTCTACTACCTGTATTGCTACTGGCAAAATCAGGGTCACAGACAATGGTCAAGGCCTAAATAGGATGGATGTGTATGTGTGTTTAGAAATTTAACATTGAATATCCTCATTCTTTCTGGTATGTCACAAATCCCACCATTTGCATTTTTATTCTGTTTGGTGTCTGATGTTTTTGCTTTTTGTTTGTTTTTTATAACCTCTGTTAACCCTGTTAATGCCAATCCTTGGATGGATAATGAGTAGAATTGTCCAAAAGTGACCGTGGCAGCTGGTTGGACATTGGGACCTTCATCAAAACTCAAATTCCGAAGTGGCCTCCTCCATCCACAGAGGATTCTGCAACAACTTATGAGCCCCGGGGTCTCCAAATTCTGGCTACCTTCCTTCCCCTGACACGTCCTGTAAATAGCTTGCACCCCAGATTCAGACTCATGTGACCAAGTAATCTATCCATTCATTCTCTATGACACATAATTTTAATGTGCGACTGACTGAGCCAAGGGCTGCCCAGGTTAAACATTATTTCTAGGTATGTCGGTGTGGGTGTTTTCTGATGAGGTGAGCATTTGAATCCTGCACTCAAAACTTGTAAATCGGATGGTGTGATACTCATGCACTTTGGGGAGGGCGATCTGTTAAGGAACTAAATAGAGCAAAAAGAAGGAGAAAAGAGGAATCCAAACCTTTTGCTTCCTTCCTCCTGCCTGAGTCTGAGTCTCCTCCTGCCCTTGGCCTGGGATTATACCATCGGCTCCTCTAGTTCTCAGGCCTTCAGACTTGGACTGGAACTACATCACCAGCTTCCCTGGTCTCCAAGCCAGCAGACAGTAGATCATGAGACTTCTCAACCTCTATGACCACCTGAACTAATTCCTAATAATCTCTATCTATCTATCTATCTATCTATCTCTCTATATATATATATATATATATATATATATATATATATATATTTCAGAGAAATATCTATCTATCTATCTATCTATCTATCTATCTATCTATCTATCTATCTATCTATCTATATACACACATTCTCTGGAGAGCCTAATACATCCATTGATTGACTAGTCTACCCTCCCATCCCATCCCCATTTCCTGTAAGAAGTGAGAGTTAACAAGGAGAAGTGGACTGTTGACTACTGCATGGTTCTTGTCAAGCTCAGCTCTGTGCCTTTGACTGCAACACACTTCCTGTGGAATGATAGCAGAGTCAGAGATCCCATGATTTCTTTTTTCCTTGCAAATCTTTGGTCTATTTAAGCTTCCCTAATAAAGGGAGGTTCCTTAATTCGTACCACGTGGAGTTGTAAACTTTGGACCTTGCCCTGGGCGTGTTCCAGATGGCAGGTCAGGAGTGGTCTACCTTTTCAAAACAGCCTGCTAGCCTGTCCTGTAAAGCTCTTTATAATCCTGGGACTAACTTTTCTCTCCCATTAGTCCTTCCAGTTAACCTTCTATGTATATTGAGGAACTCCCCCTTTTAAATTTACTACCTGTGGTTTGCTGCTTCTCCCCATTCCTCTTTCCTCCTGTGGAAATCGGCTCACCTTCTACCATCTACTCTGCAGTCAACCTTCTCCAGGAAAGCATCCCTTAGAGAACAATTCAAGGAAGGTCTCTTTCCCTAGATCGTCTCTTCCACACCATCTTTATGGCACAAAACACACAGAGCCTTGGATTGTGAATATTTGAATACACTTTTTTTGTTGTAAAATCCCCTTCTCCTTCAGAAATCAGACTCATCGTTGTATGTCCATAGTTAGCACACACTATTTTGTTCAAAGTCTTCAGTAAATGTGTGGTAAACTAGGACTTCTGTGTCTTGGCATATATGAAGAAAAAGATGGACCATTGAAATGTTTGGGGCTTTTCAAACTAACACAAAGCTGTGGTTTTGTTTTGTTTTGTTTTGTTTTGTTTTCTGTTTTTATTTTAAAGGCTGCACAAAGCCAATAATTTACTGGATGCAAACTATAATTACAACCTTTCCCTGCCATTCTGACTCATTGGAGACATGTCTTCCAAGTCTAAATGCCTGGCAAGTCCTCTGAAATGAGTTTTTATGTGTTGTCTTTTTAAGGTGCACATGGTGAATAGCCCCGATATTTTTATTTGATTGGGTTTGGTCTTTAAAACACTCTCAAACAATTTGGCTGGGCAGTGGGCCTCACCTCCCAGCCAGCCTGCTTATCAACAAACCAGCCATTTTCTGTGTTAATGTCTTTTATATTCAACCATATTTCAAAAATGAGTGAATGCTCACGATGAAGTCTGCGTGATAAAATGTCTTTCACCTTATGTAAAATAAGGCTACATCAACAGGGTGTAAAACTTCTGGATGTAATGTCAAAACAATCTAGGTGTTTGACACAAGCCATTCATCCTCCAAGTATTTTCCTTTTTCTCCCACAAGATGTTTGGTATCTTTTAAAATACATTTTCAAATTCATGATTTTTAAACCGATTTGTTCTAGCCTAAAATAAGAATGAGTGGAAAGCAACACTGTCTATATCCATATTCTAAAAGCTAATTTTATTGACTAGATTCAAGTAGACATAAAGTAACTAAAAATTTCACTTCCAGTCGGCAGTAACAGAGATTGACTTTACCTTCTGTATGGACTGGGTTTGTGCCCTTCCTCAAATTCATATGTTTAAGCTCTAACCCACAGTGTGATGGTAATAGGAGGTGGAACCTTTGAGTGATAATTGGGTTGAAATGAGGTCACAGATTTAGAGTTCCCATGATGCAATTAGTGTCTGTATAAGAAAAGGAACAGTAGCCAGAGCTCTCTCCATCTTACTCTCTACATGTGAGGACAGAGCAAGAAGGCAGCAGCCATCTGCAAGCCAGAAAGAGCGTCCTCACCAAATACCGACTGCCAGCACCTACACGTCCCATCCTCCAGAACTGTGAGAGTAAATGTCTGTTGTTTAAGCCACACGGTCTACGGTCTTTTTGTTATAGCAGCCCAAGTTTATTAATACACCCTCCAGTCTTAAACAATCCTATATAATAAAACCCTAATATGCAAATCGACCAAACAGCAGAATGACTGTTCACTATGATGTGCACTGACCACCAGGGTGCAGACGCTCAACACTGGAGCTGCCCTCTGGTGGTCAGTGTGCTCCCACAGGGGGAGCACCTCTCAGCCAGAAGCTGGGCTCACTGCTGGTGAGTGCAGCGGCAGTGGCAGGAGCTTCTTCTGCCTCTGCAGCACTGCTAAGGACCCCTCTGCGGATGTCCGCCAAGGGATTTTGGACTGCGAGAGGGCACAGGCTGGGCTGAGGGGAACCCCCTCTCCCCAATGCATGAATGTTGTGCACCGGGCCTCTAGTTAAAAATAAGACAGATATGCAAAGCAATAATTTTCACACATTAGACAACAGCGATCAATGTGCAAAACAGTGAACCCCTAGAGAAAGGAAGCAAACAAAATGAACCCTATGATTGTCCCTACTGACTGAGTAGAATTTTGAGGCAATAATGGAAAGAGAGCAACAGGAATGGAGCCTGGCAGTCTATCTGAGTTGAAGAGAACACATTTGGATTTCTGGGAGACCAGGGGAACTAGAATTCTGGGGGCAGAATACTAGAGACAACAGAGCTTCACAAAGAAAGAGTTCTAAGGATCTTCAGAGAGTTTTGCTTTCAGCCTTTAATACTGATCAGTGCACATGAACAAACTACTGATATCAAGCAAAGAACCATAAAAAAGATGCAGGAAGAATAATACCAGGAGCTCACGCAGGGCCAGGAACAGTTCCTAATTTCATCAGCCAAAGTGGAAATATCTCCTAATATATGTGCATGAAGTGGAGTCTTCAAAAGGCTGCTACCTTATCAATAGGGTAAATTAGCTCCCATATAAAGGGAGCTAATTTATATAAAGGCTGCTCTTCCCCAAAACTAACACATTTTTAAAAAAAGCTTCAAAAGGATAAAACAAATGATTTAACTGTATCCCAGAACAAAGATCCGAAATA
Source organism: Eptesicus fuscus (assembly GCF_027574615.1). Lineage (NCBI taxonomy): Eukaryota > Metazoa > Chordata > Mammalia > Chiroptera > Vespertilionidae > Eptesicus > Eptesicus fuscus. The sequence continues at coordinate 19,856,149 of NC_072483.1, read as the reverse complement.
CTTAACAGAATTAAAAACAAACAAACAAACAAAAAATGCAAGCATCTACAAACATAAAATTCACAGTATCTGGCATACACTGTCGCATGTACCCTAACTCACTGGGGAAGGAACGAAATAAGAGGATGCTATGTGAGCTTTCCTTTTCTAATATTTTATTTAGTGAGGATGATACAGCAGGGGAGCACTGAACTAGATTAACCTACCTTTACTGTCTCTTTCTCAAAGTCTGTGAGCTCCAGTGCACAGCATCTGTTGTTTCAGCTTTGATTTAACATTGAAAAACACAAATATTTAGATCTTTGTCACTATCTCTGAATAATCTATGAAGAGGGGAAAATATATACATTTATAATCACTGGCTGGATTTCCATGAATGGCAGGGACACAGTATAACCCACCATTTATGCCACCAATAAAATGCATTTAAAAATATTTCCTTTAGGATTTTCTGAGTTTGTAAAATGCAAATAAATAAGATATAATATTTCTCATGTTATTCTCTTATTTTAAAAAATAATAAAATACAAATAACTCACCATGTTCCAGCATCCAACTTACACCATTCATTTAGCATGCTGTAACGGAACTAGCAGGTGATTTGGAGCCAGACACATCCAGAGTTGGTTCTACTATTTACTATTCCCATGACTGCACAAGTTAAACTCCCTGAGCCCCAATACACACCTTTATAAAATGGAGATAGTGCTCTCACTGGTTTGGCTCAGTGGATAGAGCATTGGCCTGTGGACTGAAGGGTCCCAGGTTGGATTCTGGTCAAGGGCACATGCCCAAGTTGCGGGCTTGATCCCCAGCAAGGAATGCGCAGGAGGCAGCCAATCAGTGATTCTCATCATTGATGTTTCTATCTCTCCTTCTCCCTTCCTCTCTGAAGTCAATCTACACTAATAAAAGAGAAATATGCAAATTGACCATCCCTCTGATATGCCTACCAGCCAATCAGGAGCAAGTATGTAAATTAACACAACAAAGATGGCAGTTAATTTGCATACACAGACACAGAGCGAAGACTGAAGACAGCATAGAAGGAAGCCAAGCACTGCAGAAGGGAGCAAGGCAGCAGAGAAGGGAGGGAGCAAGGCAGTGGAGATGGAAGGGAGCAAGGCAGCGGAGAAGGGAGCGAAGCCCCCGAGGCGGGCTTCACTCCCTTCTCTGCTTTGCTCATGCCCCAGGAAGCCCTATTCTTGCTGGAATCTTCCTGCAACGGGCCTCTAGTAAAAATATATTTTTAAAAAATAAAAAAATAAAATGGAGATAGTGATACCTCATAGGATTATTGTACAGATTAAATTAGGTCACAAAAATAAAGAATTTCACTCAGCTCTTGCTATTTAATAGGTGATCAGCAAATGTTAGTTCTCTTTTCTTCCCTCTCTATATTATTATTGCCTAAATATCTTAGTATAACTAAAAATTTTAATCCAGTAATGAGCAGATTTATACCTTTACTCAATATTTGGGAAAATAAGTGTTTGCTTCCTGATCAAGATGGCAAACTGAGGCACATGCGAGCCAAAATATCATTGGAATTAGAATATATAAGTACAGAATGGAATAACACCTAATAGCACCAAGAACGGGGAGAATGCCTCAGTAAGTCAGATATTCTGGAAAAGTGGATGGAACCACACTGACATATAAGCCAGAATCCAGGAAAAAGCCAAAAGAAGGCTACATTGGAAATATGAGCTGCTCCCTGACAGAGCCCTGGAAAGACTCCAGGCTCAGAATCATTAGGCAGGGTTGGGGGATAATTATCTGAATAATTCATTTTGAAACTGTCTATATAAAAAGCAAAGTCCATTGACTCTTTAAATTCAAGTACACATATATACATCAAGAATCAGAAAGCAGTGGAATTTGCCTCCCTAACTAAAGGTTAGAAATGGTTTTCCAAAGATTTTGAACAATGTGTCCATGTACTGTTGGGTTCCTATCAGAGTATGGTGCCTAAGAGTACTCTCTTTCAGTAGAGGGAAGGGAAGCTTATCTACCCACTCCTACCTGTGCACCTAAAGGGAAAACTGACAGCCACTTGTCCTGCCCTGTCACCCAGGACAGTGGCCTTGTGGTCAGCCCTTCAATTTTAAGAAGGGTTTTTTGTTTGTCTGTCTGTTTTTGGATTGGTTTAAGAGCCATAGTCAGATTGTCACAAGAAGCTTAGATCAACTATCCAATCATCTATGGTCATCCACCTCATTGATTACAAATAAATGTGATAGAAAAATCAAAGGCAGCTAGGCATTGGAGGAAAACAAATGGCTTGATAGGAATATCAAAATGAATACACAGATCAACCAATTAAGAGAAAAATAGATATTCTTCAGTGAAGATTAAATAACTTTAAAAATTACAATTTTTATTTTAAAAGAGAATTGAGATGATATTTATCTTCATTATAATAGAACTCATAGCGGGAAATGGCATTGAGAGAACACAGTAACTTAATTTAAAATGTAATTTAAAAAGATGAGAAATGAAGGTGAGTAAATCACTTAGGACCTACCTACTTCCAGCAGGCTCTTATGAGTTGGACAGTTTATCTAGAGTATAATACAATCAATTTATTTTCCAACAAAATTGAGAGTTAAAACCATGGGAGACAAATTAAAGATATAATGTTAGAAGTTGCATACCTAATAGAATCCAATATTGCAATTTAAAATCTGGAAGATTTAAGTTCAGACTGAAAAGTTAATTAAGAAGGAGGAAGGAATAACATTAATTAAGAAAGAGGAAGATAATAAAATTTACTGGAACTAGAGAAAGAAATGTTTCACTGAAGTATGAATGAAACAAGGTTTAAACTGAGACACATCCTTATGAAAGTTTAAAAATACAAAGATAAGGAGATCCCAAATTTTCCTGAGAGAATAAGATGAAATATATCAACAATAAATAAACAATAATGAAATTGGTATCACACCTTTCTTTTTTTTTCTTTTTTTAAAAATATATTTTATTGATTTTTTATAGAGAGGAAGGGAGAGGGATAGAGAGTTAGAAACACCGATGAGAGAGAAACATTGATCAGCTGCCTCCTACACACCCCCTACTGGGGATGTGCCCGCAACCAAGGTACATGCCCTTGACTGGAATCGAAACTGAGACCTTTCAGTCCGCAGGCCGACGCTCTATCCACTGAGCCAAACCGGTTTCAGCAGTATCACACCTTTCATCAAAAGCACTAGATACTGGAATAGTAATTTAAAACCATGAAAAAAAAAAAAAATCCCAACCATACATATTAAGCTTGTGCGAGTTAGAATAGGCTATGTAATGCTGAGGTAACAAATGATTCTGCTTCAGTTACATGTCCATCATGGTTTCTCTGTGGCTCTATTCCACGATGTTTTTACTCCAGAATCCAGTCCCCTCTGTGAATCATGGCTGTTTTGATGATAGAAGAAAAGAGTGTACCAAGAATAACTGGAAGATTAAAGTGGCCCTATTCATCAAAAACTATGACTTAAAAAACAGAAGATTTCAGTTATGTCATAAAGCCTGGCTTCTTCTAATCAAGAGAATAGAGATGTGATGAGAAACCATTAGATAAAGAGCTGTACAAGGCCTTGGTCAAAATATAAATCAGAGAAAATGTGGCATGCTTTGAACAACTGATAGAAATTTTAAAAAGATAATTATTTTGACTAATGCTGGAACATTCTCTTTTCATCAGCATATTCTACATGATGTTGAATTATATTTCTGTCTATGGGTTCAAGCACACTACTTGGTTCTAAAAGGAGCAGTATTTGGATAATCAAATTATCTATACTACTTATTGGCATCCAGGTTTTTAGAATCTCAGACTATTGAGATATCTGAATTATGGTTTTATACTATAAACTATATTTTATATCTCCAATAATGGTACAGGAGGAAAGAAAGAGTAGTTTTTTTGTGGGGTATGAAGTCCATCCTTTTTTTTAGGTATAAAGTTGATGGAACAAAAACATTAGCCCAGGTATTTTATTTACATTTTTGTAGATTATTTAGACGAACTATAATAATACAAGTCTCAAAACTTAGAATAAAGAGAAAGACTTGGTAGGTGGTAGAATAAGGGAACTGAATTTTTAATCTTCAATCTATAATAATAAATGCATAATATGCTAATTAGACTGGATGTCCTTCCAGATGACATTCCAGATGAAGCCGGGGCTACAAGGGAAGCCCGGGTGCCGAGTGCCAGAGGGAAGCCAGTGCTGGCAGCAGGGGGAAGGAAGGCCTAGTCTTGCACAAATTTCGTACATCGGACCTCTAGTATTTGAATAAAAGAGAACTATCTTAAGTTGATAAATCAAGCCATGGGGTCATAGCTCTATTATTAAAACATTTTTTTAAATAAATCTTTATTGTTCAGATAATTACAATTGTTTCTCCTCCCCCCCCATATCTCCCCTCCTCCCACTTCCCACCCTTCCCTCTGCCCTTACCTACCCCCCTTGCTATCCTTATCCATAGGTGTATGATATTGTCCAGTCTCTTCCTATACCCCCCACACAGACACCCCCTTCCCCTGAGAATTATCAATCCACTCCCATTCTATGCCCCTGAATCTATTATGTTCATCAGTCTATTCTGTTCTTCAGATTTTTAACTCACTTGACTTTTAGATTCATTTGTTGATAGGTATGTATTTGTTGTTCATAATTTTTATCTTTACTTTTTTCTTCTTTTTCCTCCTTTTAAATGATACCTTTCAGCATTTCATGTAATACTGGTTTTGTGGTGATGAATTCCTTTAGCTTTTTCTTATCTGTGAAGCTCTTTATCTACCCTTCAATTCTGAATGATAACTTTGCTGGATAGAGTAGTCTTGGTTGTAGGTTCTTGCTATTCATCACTTTGAATATTTCTTGCCATTCCCGTCTGGCCTGCATAGTTTCTGTTGAGAAATCAGCTGATAATCGTATGGGTGCTCCCTTGTAGGTAACTAACTGTTTTTCTCTTGCTGCTTGTAAGATTCTCTCTTTGTCTTTTGCCCTTGGCATTTTAATTATGATGTGTCTTGGTGTGGTCCTCTTTGGATTCCTTTTGTTTGGGGTTCTGTGCGCTTCCTGGACTTGTAAGTCTATTTCTTTTACCAGGTGGGGGAAGTTTTCGGTCATTATTTCTTCAAATAGGTTTTCAGCATCTTGCTCTCTCTCTTCTTCTGGCACCCCAAAAATTCGGATGCTGGTACGCTTGAAGTTGTCCCAGAGGCTTCTTACACTATCTTCTACTTTCTGAATTCTCTTCTCTTCTTGCTTTTCTGGAGGCGTGTCCTTTGCCTCTTTGTATTCCAAATCTTTGACTTGATTCTTGCGTTCCTCTAGTCTGCTGCTGGGTCTCTGTATAATATTTTTTATTTCAGTCAGTGTATGTTTTATTTCTAGTTGGACCTTTTTCATATCCTCGAGGGTCTCATTAAATTTATCGGCTTTTTCCATGAAATTCTTGAAAAACCTTATAACCGTGGTTTTGAACTCTATGTCCAGTCATTTGTTCTCCTCCATTTCTTTTGTTTGGGATCTGTTTCCTTGCCTCCTCATTTTCGCTGCTTCCCTGAGTTGGTAGGGTAACTTTGTGTCCTATTGGTTCAACGGGTCAGCCTCCCAGTTACCTGAGGTGGACGCTCTTGGTGCACCCCTTTTTAGACTGTGTGTACAGCCTTGTTGTAGTTAAGTCTTGATTGTTGTTGGTGTCACTGGGAGGAATTGACCTCCAGGCCAATTGGCTGTGAGGACCCGCTGTATCTATAAAGGAAGAATTGCTGTGCTGGAGACACGTTTATGGGCCGGGACTTGTTCCAGTAGGGCTTTGGCGCTCACTGAGTCTGCTTCTTGAATGTGTCCCTTATGCGAGTGGTTGAAATCTGGTGTCATCTCACACCAACCACAAGATGCCCTCGTTTCTGGGTCTCCAATGGGGTGTAGGTCAGCTACTGTCTGAGGCCACTCAGCAGGAGTTACAGCAAAAACTGCAGTTTTCTCCTCTTTGCTTGAGTGGTTTTGGAGCAGTCTGACTGGAGCTGCAGTTTATTTGGTTAAGCTGCCACAGGGCAGGCCATTTATATGCAAAAGCTGCTGTTTGGAGCCTGGGCGGGTTTGTAGAATGTGCGGGGCGGTTCTCAGGGCGGGGCGGGGTCTCAGGGCGTCACTAGGCTAGGGCGTGGCAAACAGCAATGGCTGCTAGTCTGCCTTTTCTGCCTTTTCTGCCTTTCCACGTTTCCAAGTCCCTGCGTCCCATGCTCCAGCGCAGTAAACACTGATTGCTGGGCGCACCTCTGCAAGAAAGTCACTCTCACTTTCCGACACGATGGCCGAGAGTCCAGCTTCTCCCTGTAGGTGTCTGGGTCCCCCGCGTGTCCCCAGAAACTAGATTTCAGAGCGATTGGGAGCTTATCTCCCTGCGGGTTGGGAAAAAAAGCCGCGCGTCCCATCGCCCACCACCAGCCCGATTCACGCGCCTCCGTACCTCAGCCCTTCCGCATTCTTTCTTTTTCCTTCTTAGTTGTAAATCTACCACTCAGCCAGCTTTCCCGTGGTTCTGGGTGGTAGACGCTTTGTCTTTTAGTTGTATTTTTGAAATTGTTGTGCACGGCGCAGTTTAGTTGTTTAACTTTGCTGCCATCTTGGTTCTCTCTAAAACATTTTTAACCACTAGAAATCTAAAAACATGAATAGTTAAAAGTAGTTACCTGTGGGGTAACTAGGAATGACAATTGCATCATGGCCTTTTTCATTAAATTTTATACCATTATATGTACATATTATTTTTATAATAAATGTTGATCAAATTATAGCAAATTTGATGAAATTTAGACAATTTTTAAAGTTGGGGGGTAATGGGGGGGTAAGGACACATATGTAACAACTTAATCAATAAAGAAATTAAAAAAAGAAGATAACCATTAGAAAAAAAAAATCAAAAGTGCCTAAAAGCTATCATAATATTAACATGGCAAGGTTATTTGATGACTGGGGCCTTTGTTGAGATACTGAATTCAGGAATGATTAGTACGTAGTAAATACACATTTACAAGTTATATTGTATATAGTTATTTTATCAATTTATATGTCTCATACTAGTTTTTTTGATAGTCTTATCCCTTTACTAAAATCAGATTTACCTCCTCACAGGCCCTGGAGGAAATCATGCTGCTTTTGACTATCTTGTCTTTGCTCATTTTTTCTGAAACAATTAACAAGTTGTGTCCCTTTTATAACTATATTATTTTTCTTATCAACTATTCCCTTTCATCTAACCATGTGATAATATTTGGAGAACTCATTATGTGCCAGACATCATTCTAGGGATGGTGATGGTGCCATCATATAAATGGCTATCAAGGATATGTTGCCTTTGAGAGGCTTATAGGCTATCAGAGAGGAGGCAATTTCAGGACATTGTGGTAAATTTGAGGACAAAGGTAAGTAAAGATATTTTAACAATACAAGAAAAGGGTTTCCTGATCCACCAAGTAGGCTCTGAGAGATGTCCCAGAGTAAGTGATATTTGAGTTGCTCTTTAATGGCTAGAAATTGGTGGTCAAATAGTGAAGAATTAGATGCAGCTTTCTATGCAGAGGGAGTACCAAGTGCAAGTTATGGAGACAACAGACAGGATGGGGTTTTAGGGTAAAATTAAGCAGTGTGTGTGCCTAGTCCGGAAGTTTTATGTGAGGGAATGGATGAGGATTCAGCCAGAGGTGGAAGTAGTGCAATCACAGAAGAGTTTATTCTGGAGCTGCTACTTCTTGAAGAAGTAACTAGAGCTTACAGACCAGAGTAATCACTCCCTACACAAGCCTTTCTATTCAGGGTTATCTTTCTCTCATCCAAAATGTCAAGCACTTTATTTTTCCTCACTAAGACTCTATATTTCAGGAGACAGAGACTATGGTTTATTTGTATCTTCCATAGATATTAGCATTGTTCTTGGTTTACAGTGGTGCTAAATATATAGTTGTTGCATAAAAATGTGATAAAATTTTTAAAAAGACATATAAAAGCCAGAAAAAAAATGTGATAAAATTTTGAGTCTCATTCTTAAGATGTCAGCTAAATGGATAAACACAGTGTCATTGTAGATGTATTTATTTCTTCCGTATGAATTTTGCACATTTGATTTTAGAATATTTGCTTTTTGGGGTTGCTGAGATTGAATGAGAAATGCAAATGAAATGCTATACTACTTTCTCAATTTACTTTTTATAATCAAGACTTTCCCAAAGTTTACAATGGAAATGCTTTCTTTCATCAGAATATGCCTACATATTCAAGAATAACATTCAAGAATAAAATAAAGGTTAAAAATAGCATTTTTTTTTCTTGTCAGTCCAGACTAACAAAGTATTGTGGCATTTTTAGCAAAGTCTTGATTCTCATTTTCAAACAAGGCTTGATTTATCCTCTAAATTCTGTGCTATGCATCAGCCAGACACCTCATTAAAACCTGGGTTTATTAAAATCAAGGAAATAGCAACTCCTAGCATTGTTTCTATAATGTGCACCATCTATAACAAACCCAACAAATAAAAATGGAATGACTATAGAGTAAGAAAATAACTAATTAGTGAGATTCATTATAATGAAATAAGAGAAGTTAGAAAATACAACATGAATAATGTAAGGGCAGAATATTTTGCATATGATCACATGGGAACTCTAGGAAAATATCATACTAGGTTCAAATAATATAGAGCATTAAGTTCCCCACAAGAACAGATAAATGATTTTGTCACTTTTCCTTTCGATTTAATTAACTCTTTTTATGCCATGGTAAATTATGCTATTGGTTATTTTATTATGCAAAACAATTTCCCTCTATGTCATCATTACTACTGTCTAGACCATATGTATGGCACATAGTAAGTGTTTAGTAAATTTTGGTTGTCACCTTTTCCTGATACAAACGACAGGAAAGCCAAGTCAGAATAAATTCCATTTTTTTTTAAAATGTACCTATCTGCTGCCTACCTTACCCTTTGCATCCACATCTCTCACCTTTTCTAACTACCACATTATGTTCACATGGTTTTGTAAGTTGAATGATAGTGTGCCCCTGACTATTCCCCCTACAAACATTTTCTTTCTCAATTTTCTCTGAAGAAGTCACTCACTAGGCATTCATTTCCATTGTAAATGGTGGTCACCAACCTTAACCAGACTGTCATTTCTATGTTTCTCTATGCAACTCTTACCCATTTCCTATAATCCTCCAACACCTACCTCTGTGGGACTCACAATGGGAAATCTATCTGGTCTCCCATTTCTTGGAGTAAACAAATGCTAAAAGAAGCAAAGTATTTCAGCTTTTTGTTATGAAAACCTCAAATCTTCCTACCCTTAAGCCCATCCATTCTGCCTTGCCTCCTGTCAAGGTCAAAGCAAGGTCTCTCTTCCCATCTAAGGCCAGTCTCCCTGGTACTCTACTGCCTTCTCACAACTCAGATCCTTTTGATTATCTTCCTTTTATTAAAAAAAAATCTTTCTCTACTAACTTGTGCATACTAGCTTTTCAACACTATACTCCAAACTTCCCTGTTTAAAAACAATAAAACCCCCCACTTGCCCTACTTTAACTTCAGCTGCTACACTCTCTGTGCTCCCCTTTATGGCCAAGTCTTTTTGAGCTTTCTGGTTGTCTTTAGTTCTTCAGCCTTTGTGCCTCAACCCATGGCAAACTAGCTAACTTGCTTATGCACTTGTCCTACTTTAGGATGTCACCAATAACTTTGTCACATCATTTAACCAGACTCTTTAGTTCTCTTTAGCTTTAATCCTCAGAAACTTTGGCACCACAGGAAAGAGCTAAGCTAAAAAGCAGGTCTCATTGCTTTCCTTAGAAAGGCCTGCTTGTATGGTTGGCCCTCCTCGGGAGGCATCTGGAAACTTGGATTTCAGGGTTCCTACTATTCCCAGAACTAATAAGAGGGGTTATCTATACCTAAACTGCCTGTGCAAACAATAGGGTTTATGCTGAAAACTTCCTTCCTCAGGGAGTCTGGAATTTTGATCTATGGCAGGCAGAGATTGCCTAAATGACCAGCCCCCAGTAAACACTCTGGCCACTGAGTCTCTAATGAGCTTCCCTGGTTGGCAGTGGTTTACTTTCATTGTCACAACTTGCTGCTGGGGGGATTGGTGTGTCCCATGTGACTCTCCCTAGGAGAGGACACTTGGGAACTTATGCCTAGCTTCCTTTGAACTTACCTCTTGTGCCTCTTCTCTCTGCTGGTTTTTCCCTGTATCCTCTCACTGTAGTAAATTAGAGCAATGAGTTGTCCCATTAGTCCTCCAAGATAACCATGGAACCTGCGGAGATGGTCTAACGCAGACACCCACTCCTTTTTAAAAACTCCACCTCTGGCAGCACACTCTCCTGGTTTTCTTCTTTCCTTTTTGTCTCTTAATTTATTTTTCTCTCCATGTCCATTAACTGTTAATGTATAGTTGGTGATATGTAATTCATTATAGCATCACCAGTGACAGTTTTTAACCTCTAAACATATCCTGACACTAACTAGCATTATTTGCTCCAAGGCACAATTATGATCCTAGCATACCTGTGTGTTTCCATTTCTTTTCTGATCTACTAGTACAATCTTGTTATGGATTGAATTGTGTCCCCCAACAGTCATATGTGACTGTATTTGGAGATGGCACTTTATGGAGATCATTAAGGGTAAATGAAGTCATAAGAGTGGGGCCCTAATCCGATAATACTAGTGTCCTTGTAAGAAGGGAAAGAGACACCAGATCTCTCTCTCTTTCTCTCTCTCTCTCTCTCTCTCTCTCTCTGCACATTCACAAGGAAAGGTCATGTAAGTACACAGTGAGAAGGTGTCTGCCTGCAAGCCAGGAAGAGAAGGTGTTAATCCTCCTGACACCTTGATCTTGGACTTCCAGCCTCCAGACTTGTGAGAAAATAGACTTCTGTTTAAGCACCATAGTTTGTGGTGTCTTTTAATAGCAGCCTAAGCTGACTATTGCAAATCTGTTCTCCATATAGCAATCCGAATAATCTTTAGCAATCTAACGCATAAAGATATATCAGGGCATGTTATTTTCTACTTAAAGTTTCAATGGCTTCTTACTGCTGTTCAAATGAAATCCAAATTCTTTACTATTGCCTACAAAGCCATCTACACTAATAACAGAGAAACATGCAAATTGACCATCATTCCTCTATGCCCACCAGCCAATCAGGAGGGAATATGCAAATTAGAAGGACAAAGATGGTGGCAGGTGCGAGTGGCTGGGCTGGGCAGGACGCCTGCTATGAGAGGGAGGGTGCGGGGTGAAGGGATCTATAGGAGCGGCACTCCAGCTGCAGCGAAGACAAAGATGGCAGACTCCACTGGAGTCTGCAGCGAAGACAGCAGACTCTGGCCTGAGTCTGCAGCAAAGACGAAGATGGTAGTCTGCAGTGAATGGGAAGATTTGTTTTCTTTGAAGATTTGTTTTCTCTAAATGGATAGAAGGCACTTTTCAAGAGTTCCAGATTTTACCACCAGTTTATTAACTCCAGTGGAAAGATGGCTTCATTCTCTTAGTATCTGCATATCAAAAAAATAAAAAACAATCAATATGTAAATGTCAATAAGAAAACAACAACTAATGTCTACCTATTGGACTAATCACTTATTCAATGAGAAGGGATAGAATGATTGGCCAGACAATGCGCCTATTCTTATATCCTGAGGAAAGTAGATTAAGAATGGATGGCTCTCTGGAGGACGTAGGAGAGACAGACTGGGTATACGTGCTGATGAGCTGGAACAGTATGAGGTAGCAAAGAGCTCATGTACTCACTTAGCCAATAACTAGCTGAATGGCTTACACTCCCTGTTTCTCAGTGTTTTCTTTTCCCTTCCTACCCATTAGATTTATGGTACCAAGTATAATGACATAGAGAGACAAGCTATTTGAAAACTTTTAGAATGCTGTACACAATTCGCATATTAACTTCTTCCAAATTTTATTTGTTAACTTTAGCTTTTCATTGTTATTTCCCCTTTACCATGACAAAGCCTGGCTAGATGACTTCCAGGTCACTTCACATCAGAGAAAGCTAAGTTTCCAAAGAGGAGAACTTCTGCTATGTTGTTTTAACAGATATTTGTATCACAAATGTCATTAAAGCTCCAAGTAGTAGTGCAGGAATGTCATTCTCTGTATGTTCCAGGAGAGGGCTCTAGTCTGTCACCTGCCCCTGTCTACATATTCTGTTGCATGATGGCTGCCTTGTCTCAGTTACCTTTTTTTAAGTGTGAGAGATACTCTGCATCCTGGGGTCCATAGCATATTCCCAAAGCAGAGTAGGAATAGTAGTCATTTATTCCATAAAGCAAGTTCTTCAGCCACCTATAAATACAAGATGACTGAAATATGACACAGACTGAAATCTGAGGGTCACATCAGTTAGATAGCAAATCAGAATGCCAAGGAAATTGAGAGAACATATTTCAGAGCATGATCTTCCTACATCTCTTTCTCAATTTTTTTTTTTTTTTACACAATAATCTCACTTTGGATCCAATCCAAATTTTGCCCCAAGATATTTAGAGGCTACACTTCTTTCAAGTCCTAATCTATAAAAGAGTTAAGAATAAGAGAAAAGTTTGCTTTATTTGATACATGAGCCACAGTTGTTTATGCAACTTGTTTCCTGCAGAAGTAACTAGGTTTATGGAAGGAACATGAGGATTCATTGTCCAGTGAATATCCTTTCTCTAATCCAGAAATCCAGGCTTAATTTTCAAAGGGATTTGACCCAATAATTTATGCATGCAATTTATTCATTCACTCAGTGAATGAATATTACTTTAACATGCTAAGCACCCTTATACTCTGGAAATTGATTGATCAATAAGCTAATGTCTTTAGATCTGGAGGAGCTTATGATCAAGTGGAAGAAATAAATCTATAAATTTTCATTGTAATTTAATATAAGTGCTAAAAGACATGTATGAATAGAATGTAAAAACACAGAAGGAATGAGTTGAACTCCCTGTAGGTGCCTAGAGGGTCTAGAATATTCTAATTATCTAACTACTGGAAGATTGCAATAAGAATTAGTGAAGGGCTATTTAGAACTATTAGCCCAAGACTAGATCTTGAAATAAATAAGGTGAGATTTTCTGCAGTTTAGATGAGTCCTAGTTAGAGTAGGATGACTGTCTAATATATACTCAAGCTGAGAAACTTTTGTGAGTCAAGGAAAGCTCTTTTTTAAATTACTCAAAGATAGCAAGCTTGTCTCAGGCTATCTTCTACCAGAAGCAGACTTGGAGACAAAAATATGAAAACAAGTCATTTATTTGGGACATTACCCCAAGAAGTAGCAGTGGGAGAGTGAAGAACTAATACAAGGACAAGAGGGAAGCCAATAGTAGATACATATAATGCAAGTTACCGCTATGGCCAACTGGGGTTCAATCCCACTGAGAAACGAAAAATATCAGTCAATACCTCAGAGCTATCCTCCAAGGAGTAAGGCATCTAGGCTGCTTACTCTTCAATGTCCATTTTCATTGAGGCACATCTCCAGAGGCATAAATAACTACACACTTCTGGCCTGCCTATCTTTTGAGCCAAGAACAAAGCCCTTATAGCGATAGTCCCAAGTGCTTACACTGAGATACCTTAGACATGGACTTAAATGTGATATCAAGGGGAAACTAATAGCATCTGCTATAAGATGTTAGCTAAGTCTGTCCCCGACAAACTGGGACATATGATTCCCCTGCAGATTAGGGGTACATGTTTGTCCATCTCTCCTTGAGCTGACTATGAATCTGAAGAGTTCAAAGCAATTAAATTTTAGGGAGGCAAATAAAACTTCCATTATTAGATTTCAGCTAAGATCTTCTTCTTTTATCTTGCTTATATAATTCCACAACTACCTAAAAGCTCACTGGATTGCTATGTTCCTTCATTCAATTACATTTGCTCCATCTGCACTTGCTTATGAAACTCCATAATTACCAAGAACACATTTAATTAAGCACTTTTTTAGTCACTTAGCATGAAGTTGTGAAAGTTGTATGAGTGAGAATCAGTCACGTGAGACAAATACCAAAAAGCATAATAGATCCACCTGTTTGGAATTGGTGTAATAAAATGAATGTCTAAAGCATTAAGTATTCTGAGGAACAACTTATACTTTATTGTTTTACAAAACAACTTTTAAGTCATCATCAATACTCTCAGTAATTAATGAACACCAGATGGAATATGAAATAGAGCCACATTCATCAGGAGGTGTTTTCTTAGAGTTAAATGAGGCAGAGCTTGGAAAGTTTTCATCTCCTGTAGTCTTGGTTCAAGATCCATTTTTACTTACTTTGGAGAAAATCTGGATGCATTCCTTGATCTCTCTAATACCCAAATATGAGATTTAGCACTTTCCTTCCACTCAGCTATTCTGTGATCTGACCACAAATACCTTTGAGCAATTTTCCTTACTCTGGACTAGGAAGACAGAACAACATTGAGAATCTAAACAATGGGTGAAAAGAGGAAGAAAGCAACTCATATCATGCCATGTGGCTAAATTATGAAAATGAATGAGTTTGTGGTTACTCCATGGATCTCTGCTTGGGGTTGAGGTGTATATTTACAGCTGAAGCATATAATCAGTAATTAGTACTTCCAAATGGTACATAAACAGAGATGCTGAGGTCCTGAAGGACAGGGAACCAGGAACTCCAACATGCAGGAAAATGATTGAAGATCAGTTTTGTAAGATAGGCGGTCCATGAAGATGCAATGATTGTGTTCTGTGATAAGAAGGACAGATTATTTGTTCTTTAGATTTTTCCCATAACTTCCCTTGTAATGGAAACTTTGGGAATTCTCAAAGGGAATGGAATAAACTCCTTGGTCCAACAATGAAAATTTCACTGGTAGAATAGTTTCCGAGGAAGCTAGTGGAAAAGAGATGCAAGTCAACCAGAGGTCATGATCAGAGGTGAAGCACAGGAGGATGGGAAAGCTCTTCTAAGAAGTAACAGATAAGTGTATATGCATAGCTCAATTGGTTATACTCCAGGTCTTGAGTTTGATTCTTATCCAAATCAGTCAGAAAGTTAGAAATGAACCAATTTCCACCATTTGAAACCAATGATATATTAAGCTACTTTCTTAATTGACCTAACTATCTTCAATTTCAAATCTGAGATCCTGGTCATATAGTTTCCATTAACTGAATTACTATTACCCATTGCCTTTGCCCTTTAATTTACCTACATGATAGATCTACCTACATTAAAACCAAGTCTAACCCTCTCTAGGGAGATTCTCTTTATCTTTTGAATCCATACTTATCTCTCCTTCTTTTGAAATATTTTGATATTCATGATCTGTTTCATGCAATTAATTACTAAAATATAGTCTGTTCTATAATGCTTATTATTATTTCACATGCATAGATTTATATCTCCAACTAGAGTGTAGATTCCTCCAGTCATGACTGTGACTTATTTTTTTTTAATATTTTATTGATTTTTTACAGAGAGGAAGGAAGAGGGATAGAGAGTTAGAAACATCCATCAGCTGCCTCCTGCACACCCCCTTCTGGGGAAGTGCCTGCAACCAAGGTACATGCTCTTGACCAGAATCGAACCTGGGACCTTTCAGTCCACAGGCTGACGCTCTATCCACTGAGCCAAACCAGTTAGGGCATGACTGTGACTTATACTTCTGCATACCCATATCATTGAACACAGAGTAACATTAGAGTAATATGGATTCATGAACTTTTGAGCTAGAAGGGAGATTTAACTTAAAATCCCAGATTTAAGGATGAGGCAGCTGAGACTCAAAAAAAGAAAACAACTTGTTCAATGCCTTTTAAGAGTTAGTTATAGTGTCAAAACTGGGATATGAAATTTCTGACCCAAGCCTAAAGTTTATCTATTATGCCAGATAGCCTGCGAGATCTGATGGGTAATGGGACACATTTAATGACTTTAAAGTCCTGGAAATTCGTGTGAGTATTTTCCAAAATATAAGGATCAGACCTACCACCTAGGGGGTTGAAGGGGGAGCCCTCTAAAAGTTGGCAAATTGAAGTGTTTCCCTCAAAAGAACATTTAACCTGTTTCGGTGGGAGCAGAGGCCTTTGGTTTTTCTCACCCCTGCCTCTGCTCTCTGGTTCTACCTAATAATCAGCAAGAAGGAGGGCTAATGTCATGTCAAATAAATCACTCTGTCTGACCTTGAGACCATCTTTCTGTCTTCCCTAGCAGTTAGAAAATCTATAAATTTGGTAACAAGTGCCAAATGGAAAAGGTCTAGCTACGACTCAAGACTTCATAAAAAACCTGTCTGTCCTTTCTAGCTATAAATCATTCAGCATTTTTTCAGCCACATAAGAACTTTCTTCCAAAGAAAAAGGAACACACACACAATAAGAGAAGAAAGGGATGGGGCAGACAAAAACACGAAGTGGCACAAAATAGCACAGTCTCTCTTTTGCAAAGCTCACACTGCCTGACATTGTTAGAGAGTGGGAATTTTTGAGCATTCCAGAGAGGCCGTGGACTATGCCCCAGATAGAGTTGTCAGTGCTGACACCAGGCCAAGCCTTGAGATATGGTCTCATGGCCCCTTCCCAGCACGTAGGCCTTCTTTCACAGAACACTGTCAGCTTTCTGAAGAACAGGATGACCCTGTGAATAACATGGTCGTCATTGGCATGATCCTGACGTTGCTTGGGAAAAACTGTTTTGTCTTGGGTTACTTGTTCTGCAAAAACCAGATGTGGTTAATATGCTTAAAAGCGGTCCTAAACAAAAGGTCACTGCTGCTCTCTGGTCTCCCTGTGTGGAGAATGGCAGAGCAGTCGCCAGGTCGTCTGGCCGCCCGGCTAATAAAGGCTCCCTAAATTTTAATTTGGTCTGGGCTCCAGTGGTTGTTCACTCGCATCTGCTCCACAACAACATCCAACCTGATCCCCATGCCCCACCCAAAGATAAGGATGTGACAGCTGCCTGTCTGCAGACACAAGTGTGAGCTGCTGGAAATACACAACATCTGGATTCCTCAAAATCTGATGGCAAAGATTAGCTGGAAAGAGTCTTGTAGGGACAGTGAATATTGAGCATAGGCACAACAGCTGCTTCGGAGTAGCAACAACTGGGACTTATATGGGTGTGCATTTTTCTTGAACCCTGAACAAATAGAGCATTCATCTTAGCAAAGGTTGGCTAATTAATCCTATATTTGAAACTTGAAGTGCTTCTAATCAGTTTCTGGATTTTAAAATTTGTTTTGGGCCCGGCCGGCGTGGCTCAGTGGCTGAGCGTCGGCCTATGAACCAGGAGGTCACAGTTCGATTCCCGGTCAGGGCACATGCCTGGGTTGTGGGCTTGATCCCCAGTGGGGAGCAGAGCATGTAGAAGGCAGCCGATCGACGATTCTCTCTCATCATGGATGTTTCTATCTCCTTCTCCCTCTCCCTTCCTCTCTCTGAAGTCAATAAAAATACATTAAAAAAAAAATTTGTTTTGGACTATTTTCTCTCTCTGCTGGGCTAGGAAGTTGTCAGAGCTGCCTTATAATAATACTCTCTCACATTTCTCTTTTTTTAAAAAAATATATTTTATTGATTTTTTTTTTTTTTTTTTTTTTACAGAGAGGAAGAGAGAGGGATAGAGAGTCAGAAACATCGATGAGAGAGAAACATCAATCAGCTGCCCCCTGCACACCCTCTACCGGGGATGTGCCCGCAACCAAGGTACATGCCCTCGACCGGAATCGAACCTGGGACCCTTGAGTCCGCAGGCCGACGCTCTATCCACTGAGCCAAACCGGCTTCGGCACATTTCTCTTTTAAAATGTACTCACAAAGTTGTGTTTCTTATATGTGCCAACTTATAAAAATCACTAGGTATCTCTCACGTTTTGAATATCTTAGAAATAATGTTGAGACTATGCTCAACAACGAAAGGAAGTTGGAAACCAATTTATGTTTATGCCTCTCTAAAAACCACTCCTTTAACATGCCCATGATTTTCTTCCTATTATCCTAAATCAAAATGATTCCTGGAGCCAAGATAATAAGGCCTGTCCTACAGGGTGCTGATTAATTATAAAATAATTTGTCACTGAAATATATGATATTTATGAGCATGTATATTTTAGCATTGATTTATAACACAATTCATTGCAAACTAAAGCTGATTTATTCTTCCCAGCTTTCAGTGCTATAATACATTTACAGTCAATGGGAGTTCGTGTTGCAATGCAGGGCCAGGACTAAAGTGGAGTGAGTGAGGGTCCCAGGCGATGACACTGCATCTGCACAACGCTCCGAGTGCTTTCTTACATCTGCACGCTGGAGTTTCGCTGGCTCCACCTGAGTTCCAGCCCTAGTTGCAAATTGTGCCCTACATTCTTCATCAATAAATGATCAGCCATACTGTCTTGAACTGAGTATTGGAGTGTTGTCTACCCTGACAGAGCCTCTCCTTTTATCATCTCTTTGTGTTCTAGTAAACAGTTTAGATCTAAAAGTGTCTGATTAAATGTTTTCCGGTGATAGGAATGGATCAAAGACACAAAAGAAAATATATTAGAAGCTAAAATACCAACTATATAATGAATGAAAGTAATGGAGGAAAACATACTAAAATAACAGGAGGTTGTTGGGATTGGGGAGTGTTTAAAATGATCAAGGATATTATAAACTTCCCTGGCTGGGATAGCTGACCAACCATTACTTGAAGTGTAGCTGGAAAAACTGTGGGTAGTAGCATGTTCCAACTTCAGGGGATTTGAAGCAAACAGAAGAAAAATGGCCAGTTTCTGGATCTGGCAACCATCTCCTCAGAGATTCACCTATAAAAACTTAATATAGCTGTGATTCAGCTATTTCTGGATCTGTTTTGTGAGTACCTACCTTGTTCTAGATATTATGCTAGATGTCCATCACAGTTCTCTCATTCTCACAGCAACCTGTTTGTTTTACAGATGAAGTTACAGAGTATCAGAGTGATTATGGAGATTGCTTGCACCCATGAAGCTAGCAATTGTTAGAACCTGGACTTTAACACACGTTCATTGTGTAATGTAATTGTAAGATGTAAAAACAAAGTAATTTCTGTAATTAAAAAGCCAGAATGATGTTATAATCCATCAGTATATACTGTGATTAGCCTTATGACTTGGGCTATATTTAAACATCTCACCTTCAAACCAGACCACTATACTGTATTGTATGTATTCTCACTGAATTTCCCAGTAGAAACTATACACTATACTGCACTACACACACACACACACACACACACACACAAACACAGATTCAAGCAGAAACAAGTTTTCTCATTTCAATATGCAGAATTAAAAACCAGCTTTCTAAGTTTGCATAAACTTGCAAATAATCAGCTTCCCTATAAACTTTTAGGAAAATAAATATCTCAGTTCAAGTAGTAATCACAGCAATGTTACAGGGGCTCAAGCAGATCCAAGTTTCTCATTTTAGCATTATAAACCTTATTCATCAATAAGAGATTGTTCATTTGGATTTGCTTTTAATATAATTAGAGAGGAGCTTCTATATCTTGGGTTCACAGGAAGTAAAAATAATAATGCTCTCCTGAATAAAGGAAACGTGTCTGACCCCATAGTTAGGAAGATATTTTTTTCTAAGTTGCTTCTTTCAGATTTGGGGGATAAGTTTGTGTCACTCCATCTATTCTCATACATCACTATTTGTGTTTGGAAAGGGAGCGTGCCCGTGGGAGGTTGGGACTGAAATTTGTTGAGCATCTTATATTTGACTGACCCTCTGTTTAGCTCTTTATGTTATTTTTTTCATTTCATACAAAATTTGATGATACTCTATATTTCTCAGATTTCTTCTGGTTACAGGTGACAGAAATCCAACTCAAAGTGGCTTAACTAAAAAGAGGTTTATGAAACAGGCTCACATAACCACAAATGCAGGGGTGGGCTAGCTGCAAGCACAGGTGAAGCCAGGGGCTCAGACACTATCGTCCGACACAGTACTAGTCTCCAACTCCAAGGTCTACATGGTGTTGTCCTGGCTGAGTTCTCCATCAGCCTCTCAAATCATATCAGCAAAACGGCTGCCAGCAGTTCTAGTCTTACATCGGTATCTCATCTGGGCCACAGAAAGCAAATTCATCTCTCAGAGTTACTTCATTGAGTCCTAGGATTGGGTACAACTGGCTCCCTGTGGGCCACATGACCATCTTTGTATGAGCAACATTGACAAGGAGAATTTGGTGCTTGATTGCCCAAACGTGCATTCTATTAGCTGTTTAGTGCTGAGTCCAGAGAACACTCCCTGAAACACATGGGCTTACTTTGGGGAAGGGGAGCGTTTCCCAGGGAAAATCAGGACTTATCAGAGAACAGGGGGATGGGATAAGCATAGAGTTGCTGGATGAAATACAGGGTTCTTATTTACATTTTAATTTCACATGAATGATGTGTATTTTTTAGTATAAGTATGTCCCAAATATTGCATAAATTTTAGCATAAATATGCCCCATGCAGTATTTGGGACATACTTTCACTAAGAAATTATTCATTGTTTATGTGAAATTCAAGTTTAGATGGGTGTCTTCTATTTTCATTTGCTAAGTCTGACAGCTTTAAATGAGCAGAAGCAGCAAAGGTCCACCATAGAGATCCTACTGCTTACATTTTTCACTTGAGAATGTTATAGCCCAGAGAAACTTCATACCAAGCCCCAAATCATATCTAGATTAAATATCTTGACAGGATACAAGTCCATGGCTATCTGCTTATAAAGCCCCCATTTATCCTATTTACAACCTTCCTCATCCCACACCCCTTAAAATAAGAGGTGCCAAGTGTTCACTGGAACTATGGGACCAACCTTGGTTTTCAACATAGTAGTGCTCAGCTGGGGTGAATCAAAATGACCTCCTGAATTATCAACACTAACTTCAGTAGGATCAGCAGACATTGCAGCTCCTAGTAATTAGAATAATTCAATTTAGCCAATGGTCTTTTTTATTTTATTTTATTTTATTGATTTCAGAGAGGAAGGGAGAGGGAGAGTGAGAGAAGGAAACATCAATGATGAGAGAGAATCATTGATTGGCTGCCTCTTGCATGCCCCACCCTGGGAATCAAGCTCACAACCCAGGCATATGCGCTGACCGGGATTCGAACCGTGACCTCCTGGTTCATAAGTCTAGGCTCAACCGCTGAGTCAGATGGGCAGGGCTAGCCGATATTCTTTAAAATGTACAGTTCCCACCAGAGACCTACTTGTTCACTTGGCTTGAGAGGAGTATTTCAAAGCAGACAGAAGGATGATCTGAGCAGGGATATGGAGATCACACAGAAATTCACCTCCACCACATCAGCTTACCAATAAAGAGATATCAAAAGAGGTTTGGCCGTGCCTGGAGCCAGAGGGTTCCCAGGGGCAAGGAGAGTCGACCACCTGGGCTCAATGGAGGAAAAACCCAACAGAGAACTTAAAGAGAACAGAATTCTGGTTGGAGTGGCTTTAAGTACATAAAGCAAACAGCAATTTCAGACTTAGTGCTGTCATACCAGTGATGCCTGCTTGGTTGTCATTTCAGGAAGAAAAATGCAGCTGCTCCATTTCATCTCCTGATACAGTGTATTTCCAATTTTCATCACCTCACAAAAATGAGTATATTAAGGCTAGCTGAACCTTCTATTCTAATTACCAACCTTCTTGCTCTGCTTACACATTTCCCTCTGAAGACAAAGTGCAAAGAATTAAGAACATAGATGGCAAAAGAGCCAGGAGCATGCCTGCTTTCACGGATTTATTCGCTCATTAGGATGGATTAGCCCCTATCACTTACAGACACTTGGTCTAGATGAAACCAAAACAAGCAGTCAATTCAGACAAAATAATAAGACATAATAATAAAATCAATAATAGGATTCAGTTAATGGGCCATTCTGCTCAGTTCATCTATGTTTCCTGAATGATCCAACACCACCAAGTTGACATAACCAGTAACCATGACAACACTTATTTAACACTTTCAGTGATGAAGGCTATAAATACTCATATGAGCTTATTTAAAATTTACAACACTAAGGTAGATTTTATCTTCACATTTCGCATTTCAGGAGTCTGGTTCCAAGGTAAGTAATTTAACTTGCTCAGTGACAGAGCTGGGGTTTTAACACAAATCTATTCAGTTTGGAAACCCATGCCATTAACCTCCACATCACACTTCCTCTGTAGACTGCAAAATAAACATAAAGGCTGCAAAATAAACATAAAAACAAGGTCAAAAAAATTTTTAAAAGATCTTAAACATGTTTTAAAGCATATTTATTCACACATTTGCTACTCATCAACATAACTGAAGCAGATGACCTCTAAGATTCCTTTCAGGAAAACAATCACCTGGGGCCTAATACCCTCTAGGGATGCCTGTCAAACCCTTCCCTGTAACAGGCCCAGGGCTCCTGTTGGGGCCTCACCTAGCACTTCCTTCCCTGGCCAGCACCTGAAGGCCCAGGCTGAATCCCTGGAATGGGCACTGCGGCTCTCACTGTACAGAGAATCTGTGTGACAAATACCTCTGGTAGAAGGAGGTCAGACACCTCACCAACCACCACATCCTGGGCCTGGATGTTCAGTGGCTGCTCCTCTCTGAAATACCCCTTCTTATTTCCAGTGCGTCATGATCCAGCAACAAGTCAATTTACTGGTGAGTAAACTACTATTCTTCAGGATATAATTAAGGAACTATCCAGACATATTTTGGTGGTAAAACCTACATACGGGCTGGTATTCATTTTTCTTGATGCCCCACAGTTCCCAAACTATAAATAGCACCACTGCTTAGCTGTTTAGGTGTGCCAATCCTGATGGATTGGTGAGGTAACGGATTACCTGTGGCTGTGGGGTTTTTTAGGTTAGACCAGTGGTTGGCAAACTCATTAGTCAACGGAGCCAAATATCAACAGTACAACGATTGAAATTTCTTTTGAGAGCCGAAAAACCTACTTCTGCGCATGGGCCATGAAGTTTCAATCGCACTGTACGTGTGCGCCCGCACGTGGTATTTTGTGGAAGAGCCACACTCAAGGGGCCAAAGAGCCGCATGTGGCTCGCGAGCCGCGGTTTGCCGACCACTGCCCTGGGTGATTCCTAAACAGACACAGTGCTAACCATGTTCTAATCCAGGCGTCCTCAAACTACGGCCCGCGGGCCACATGTGGGTGTTTTTGCCGTTTTGTTTTTTTACTTCAAAATAAGATATATGCAGTGTGCATAGGAATTTGTTCATAGTTTTTTGTTTTTTTTTTTAAATTATAGTCCGGCCCTCCAACGGTCTGAGGGACAGTGAACTGGCCCCCTGTGTAAAAAGTTTGAGGACCCCTGCTAATCTTTAAAACAACTCATCAGCCTAAGCATTCTTACTTCCTCTTTGCAGGTGAGAAAACCAAAGCTCAGTGAACTTTATAACTTATCTGAGCTTAAAAAACAAAACAAAACTGGTAAAGTCAGCAAGATTTCACTCCACATAACCGGATCCTGCCTTTGTTCACAGACATGGACAGAAAACTCGCCTTCTTTCTGTATTGCTGCTGATTGGAGTAACTGGACACAGAATCAAGGGGTGAAGGAAGGCTATGGCATTCCTCCAAGGAAGTATAGCGGAGTCATTAGGGACTGATTGATTGCTCTGCAGCCAGACAGACCCAGGTTCAAATTCTGTTCCTGCACCATTAGCTTTGTGACCCAGGCATCAACATGTGTTTCTGATGCTTTGAAATCAGGGGCCTTGCTGACCCAGAGAGGCTGCCTTTTCCAGGTTACCAATTCCTGGAGATGGTAAAGGACTCACCTAAGAGTGTACCTTTCATCTGCAAACCAACCAATCCAGAACCGATACCCCTAAGGCCTCCTTATTGGGGCTCTTACACACCTGGCCACTTTCTTTCGGCCCTAATCACACAGCCCAGGTGTCTTATAACTAGGGGCAGCCCCCACGCCCTAGAACCACCTGAAATTGCTCAAACCAGCCAATCCAAAGCCTCCTGACCCTGCCTCGCCTGTTCCTCCCCCCGGAAGGCACAAAAAGGCCCGTGTGCACATTTCCTTTCCTTTGCCCTGCCTGATCAACCCTGGTGCTTCCCTGTGTAGCCTGGCGTGGTGTGGCGTGGCGTGGCGTGGCGTGGCGTGCCTCCTCTTGGGAACTGTGAGTGACAAACTACCTTTTCAATTATAATCGTCTCCTGATCTGTTGGCTTCACCGTAATTGAATAATAGTAAAATCTACATTTTAAAACATGTTGGGAAGTTGATTTCACCTCTCTGAGCTTAATGTTTCGTGTGTTTTTCCTGTAAAATTGTTGGTCATAAGTTTCTACATGAGAATGTGCATGAAAGGCTCAGCACAGGGTCAGGGCTTGTGGTAAGAATGCAACTATTGTGGATATCTTTAATTGGATCATTATTATCATCGCAGTGTGCTCCTGGCAAGCACAGACCAAATCTCATTCACCTCTGCATCTCCAGCGGCCCGCACAGAGTGGCATTCAAAAATCATTTGCTGAATTTCGGATGGTAGGGCTTTTCTTTTTCTCAGCGTCCTCTATGACTGATGTTAAAGAGAGGGTTGAGGCAACCTACCTTTATTCTCCGAGTGCTTTAAATTATCAGCACCTGCACAGAATGGCTGAGCAAAACCTTTAGTTCTTGGGTGTATGTATTTTAATCTATTTATTTCCTTGATAATTAATGTGAACATAATAAGCATTTACATACAAAAAAAAAAAAAAAAAACACCAATTCTTCCATGTGCAGTTTTCTGGATCCTGCCCTATACATGTTCAAGAATTAGAAGCTTGGAATATATTCTTTGAGGGGAAAAAAACTTAGACATTCTTTTAAAAATTAAATAAATAATAAATATTCTTCCCTCAAAACACGGTGTCTGCTGGGGACAAATGATTGCCACACAAAGTGGAAACAGCATGCATCCTTTATAAACAAGGTTCTTCTAAAATTACTCTGACTTTTTATTCTAGTTGTGAATTCTAGAGGCATCTGATAGCACAAACCCTGGGGAGCAAAGTGGGGCCACTCTCAGGAAGGCTCTGGACTCAAATGACAATTAGTGAGGAACGCAATGAACTGACTTTCTGTCCCATATGTGCAGGCTCTGATCTGCCTCCAGCATGGATTTCTTTGCCTGTGTTGGGGAAATGTTGCCCAGTCCGCCAAGCAGGAAGGGCTGATGTTAAGAGCAGATACTGTCGTGTCTGGGCAATAATTCCTCGGAAACCCAAATTCTCTGTGATAGTTCCAAAATTCATGGTAGCTATGGGAGAACAGAATATAAGAGACAAGGATGTTTTAACAATTTCTAAATGCCATTAGCACTGATTCTAACTGGCAAGTTCATTACATGGTGACGGCTACAGAGTGCCCGGGCTGGCCTCCTCTCCTCAGTCCTACCTCTTACTAGTACCCTCTCAGTGAGTTGATGCAGACTGGTTTAAGAAAGAACTTCAGCCCAACCGTGGGGCATGGTGGTTGAGCATCAACCTATAAACCAGGAGATCATGGGTTCAATTCCGGTCAGGGCACATACTGGGGTTGGGGGCTCAATTCCTAGTAGGGGGTGTCCAGGAGGCAGCCGATCAATGATTATCTCTCATTGATGTTCCTATCTCTCTCTCTCTCCCTCTCCCTTTCTCTCTGAAATCAATAATGTGTGTGTGTGTGTGTGTGTGTGTGTGTGTGTGTGTGTATATATATAATAAAAAGGAAAGAACTTCAATTTCCCTCTTTCAGGTCATAGAACGTACTTTTTTGGTGGTTTATTTGTGTTGCAACATCTATTCCTTAGGAAAATTTGGGCCAATATCAGTAACACACACTTTATTAATAATTTATGTGCTTTGAAACCCATTGCTTGGCCTGTGCCAACCAAATTCATTGCACTCATTATCTATAATCCCTACCAAAATTCTCTAGGCTAGACATGCCCATTTGACAAATGTGGAACCTGAGAATTTGAGAGGTTAAATTGGGGAGCAAAAGTCACTCAGATATAAGTGGTGGCTTAGGAACCCTACAGTTGATATGTTCTTGTACGACATCTTGTGTTTCTTTCTTTTTTTTAAATTTTATTGTTTAAAGTATTACAGATAGTAGTACATATATCTCCTTTTTTTCCCCATTGACAAATTACTATTCATTTTCAGTGTTTGCCAGAGTTTTAAAAAGCATTTATTTGATTTTTTAGCATAGAGATTCACATTATTTCTGTCCTTCAGCATATTAAGAAACAGAGGGTTGGTTTTCAGGTTGATTCAGATTTGTCAGATTCCATAGCATTTCCGTGGAAAGTTGATATTTTAGTTCTTGTCCAACTTCCAAAGTGAATGTCTGCCTCTATGGTTTTTCCTTTCCTGTGAGAACATTCTACTCAACTGTGAGGAGTCCAGGCGTGAACGAGCCCCCCTCCTGATGTCCCCTTCCCCAAAGCTGAGCTGGGATGGCAGATGTTTCTAGATTTCATGAAGACCCGGGATTAGGTGGTCTTTGACAAGGCATTCAATTTGGAGTTTAGCATTCTTTCATTCAGCAAGTGCTGCTGGGCTGTTGATAATGCCTGGGGCCTAGGCTTTTAATCAGGATGTTTGGATGTTTGTTCTGTCTTGCTAAAGTGATTTCTTCAGCTTAACATAAAAAACAATAAGAATTATCAAACAGGAAGCTGCTTGAATGCCAGCAGAACAAGCACTGGATACAAGCTAAAGCTAAAAGGTTTAATGAGTGTCACCCACTAAAGACTCCTCATAGGGATAAAGGTGAAATGGAAGGGAGAAGTCTGGATGAGCTGCCTTTATCAGCAGCCATATTACCAACCACCATTGTGGCAGGATTTATTCCCTTCTTTCTTCTCTCCTTTTTTTTTTTTTCTTTTCAAGTGTTTTAAGCCTTAGAACAAAGGGGTATTTTTTGTTTTCCCCCCAACCTTATTATTAACAGTTAATGCTGAGAAATTGGAAATCTCAGAACCAATGTTCCTCTGTGGCCTCAGCTGTTTAGTGGTGACAGCAGGCTCTGCCATGCTGTACCTTACCGACTTAACTTGAGGATTTAACTTGTTGAGGACTTGCCTGCCAATATAGCCTAAGACTTTTGTTGCTATTGGAAATATTAAAAAGAAAAAGCAGACTGCTATGGAAGGAGAAATGGAAATAGCAGATTGCAGAGCTGGAGAGCTGCTATTGTACAATAGCAGATTGTTGGGTATGAGTGGCATGACGATGCCAGGTCAAAGGGTTTGTTTAGTCCTTCTGGGCTCTGAAAAGACACCATCAGGAGTGAAGAGAAAGCTGAGAGATCTAGGGTTATGATGAGCAGGTTTGAAGACTCTCAGCCTACACCTAGACCTTATCTTCTCATCTGTGCCAGGCAGGGTAAGTTAAATAAAGTCACCGACACACTTTTTTTTTTTTCTATTGGTGAAAACACACCAATAGAAAAATACAGGAGAAAAAAAGTTTATATTTCCTAATCTAAACCAAACAAATTTTGGCATATTTGCTTTGAGCTACCTTTTCCCCCTTAAAATTGAACATTTTTCAATTATCATTATAAAAAATGAAAAAAAGATTCTTACAGAAAATTTAAACAATTATAGAAGCACATAGAGTATATGAGAAGATGCTCCATATCACTTGTCACCAAGGAAATACAAATTAAAACAACAGTGAGACAACATTACACACCTATTAAAATGGCCAAAGTCCAAAACAGGACATCACCAAATGCTGTGAGGATGCGGAACAGCAGGAATTCTCATTCATCTGGTGGGAGTGCAAAGTGGTACAGCCACTTTGGAAGACAGTTTGGCAGTTTATTACAAAAAAACACATGCTGTTACAATATTCCAGTTGAAAATTTATATCCACACAGAAGTCTGTACAGGGTTTTTCATAATCCTATCTAATAAAGAGGGAATATGCTAATTTACCCTCACGCCGTCACAAAGATGGCGGTGCCCACAGCCAATAAGGAGGGAATATGCTAATTGACTGCCATACCCTCAAAGATGGCAGTGCCCACAGCCACAAGATGGCAGCGCCCAGTCCCCTCAGCCCTGCCGGGGCAGCAGGTGCGCAGCTGCACTGTGCTCCTGCCTCCAGAGTCCCCCAGTTCCCTCAGCTCCCCAGCTGCCCAGGGCCAGCCCGAGGTGCAGGCAAGCCTCAGATGGCGGCTGCCCAGCTGCCTAGGGTCACCCGAGGCTCAGGTAATCAGGGCTGTCCGAGGCTTGCACTGCCGGCAGTGATAGCAGCAGAGGTGTGATGGGGCATTGTCTTCCCCTGATTGCTGGGTCACCTCCTGCCCCTGAGGGCTCCTGGACTATGAGAGGGGGCAGGCCGGGCTGAGGGACGCCCCCCCTCCAGTGCATGAATTATCATGCACCAGGCCTCTAGTTTATTCATAATTGTCAAAACTTGGAAGCATAAATATGGCCTTCAGTAGATGAATGGATTAATAAACTGTGGTACATTCAGATAATGTAATGTTATTCAACATCTTTCATCATTTCTTTTTAGAAATAAGCTATCCATGAAAAAACATAGAGGAAGCTTAAAAGCATATTACTAAGTGAAAGAAGCCAATCTGAAAAGGCTACATACTGTTATTCTGTGGTAGGATAGTAAGAAGTGAGGAAAATTCCTGAGCAAGTGGAATAGAGAAACTGAGAAAAGAAAAATTAAACAAGGCCAAACAGTTTGGGCAATTTGCAGCCAGCTTAACACAAGACCTTATCTTCCCCAACCAAGGATATTTGAGAGCAAATGGTTAATACCTCTTCTCCCTAACCAGAGAATACAGGTAAGGGGGAAGGGGGGAAAGATGGGAGAGTTTTATCTCACCCACTGAACAAAGAAGTCAGCTGTTTTAGGACTTGCAAGATAAGCTACAACAATATAAAATGAGGACTTTGAAACCTAATCTGGAAGAGGACTCTTTAAACCTATAGGAAGAAGGGTATAAAACACCTCGAACTCCCTCCAGGCATGTGCTCAGATTAGCTGTTGCCTGCTTGTGCTTTATGCCAAGTGTATTTTTTTTCTCTCTCTTTTTTTAAGTGAAACAATTTATTCTTTTTTTTTGCCATTCTTATTTTCTTTTTTTCCCCTTTATTAAGGTATTACAAATGTGTCCTTATCCCCTCTTTGTCCCCTCATCCCCCCACTCATGCCCTCACCCCCAGTGTCTGTATCCATTGGTTATGCTTATATGCATGCATACAAGTCCTTTGGTTGATCTCTCCCCCTTAAATTTGCTTTCTTTGCTTCCTTAATAAACTCACTTGCTTTGCTTTAACACTGCTGTCACTGGTCTGAAAACTTTCTTATGAGTCTGACAAGAACCTAGGAGGACAGCCCTCACCCTCTGACCCAGGGTGCTCTCCAATAACAATTCCAACTACATGACAATATGGAAAAGGCAAAACTATAGAGATAGTAAAATGATCAGCAGTTGCCAGGGTGAGGGAGGACAGAAATGAATAGAAGGAGCACAGAGGATTTTTATGACAGTGAAACTATTCTGTATGATGCTATGATGGTGGATACATGTAATTATATATGTCAAAACCCATGGAATATTCTACTCCAAGAGTAAACCCTAATGTAAACTATGGACTTTGTGTGACAATGGCGATCAATGAAGATCATTGTAACAAAATATCTGTGGGCTCGTGACAGTGGGGAAAATTAAGTGTGTTGGGGATAGTGGATGCATAGGGGATATATGAGAACTGTACTTTCCAATAAATTTTGATGTGATGCTAGAACTGCTCAAAAAAATTAAGTCTATGAACACACACACACACACAACACACACACACACAAAGGTGAAGTACTTTTTAAAAAAGAAACATTACTTTCACCATCTATATATTTTTATTGACATGATTGGTTATTATTCTCTAGATATCCAGATAGATGAATGGTTTATAAATAGATGGATAAAAATAGACAAACAGATATAAATACTTTTATAAAATGAATTTAAAAATTACATATTTTAATAAGTTGTTGACTATTCTGGATATTTTGCTCTCCATATAAACTTTAGAGTCCATTTGTGGATATCCATAAAATAACTTGCTGTCTACTTTGATTGGGTTTGCATTGAATTTGGGAAGAACTGACATCTTGACAATATTTAGCCTTCCTATCCATAAGCACAAAATCTGTTTTTATTTAGTTCTTTGATTTTGTTCATTAGAGTTTTATAATTTTTCTTATATGGATCTTGTACATATTATGTTAGATTTATATCTAAGTATTTTATTTTTGCAGGTGCTAATATAAATGGTGTTGTGTTTTTAACTTCAAATTCTACTTGTTCATTGCTGGTGTCTAGAAAAGCAGTTGACTCTTGTAGCTATTTTCTCTCTTTTCTGTGTCCAGTGTGGCTAGAGAGCGGGTCCAATTCCTGAGTAGAGGCAGCTGGGGATTGAGAAATAAAAGAAAGAGACAAGACACAGACATAGGAAGAAAAGCTGGGGCCTGGTAGACCACTGCCCTCTTCTGATGGAGAGACGGTGACCCAGAGCCAATGCAGCGTGTTTATTTTATACCCCCAAATACCAGGAAGTTTCACCAAAAGGTCAAGACAAAAGAGATTATTTGCATTCTTGAGTAGGCCCTGAGCATTCCTGGTGCTAGGCTGGATTTAGATATCAAAACCCACTTCCCCACACCATGGGCTGAAATGAAGGTCAAGCTGACAACACCCTTGCCCTTTTGGCAAGGCATGTTCCCAGGGCGTGGCTTTGCTGATGCCACTGGGTTCAGCTGACAATAATTAAAGAATGCCCATGTGCCTTCCCAGGGGGCCCTCTACAGACTTTTGTACATTATTTTTGTATCCTGCAACCTTGGTACAATAGATTATTAGTTCTGGAAGTTTATGGTCAGTTCTTTCAGATTTTCTCCTTAGACAATTATGACATCCATAAATAAAGACAGTTTTATTTTTTCTCTAACAATCAATATTTTGTCTTATTTTCCTTTTTTGTCTTACTGCATTTGTTAAAAGGGGATATCCTTGTTTTATTCTTGATCTTAGTGGGAAAACTTTTAGTTTCTCACAATTAAGTGTGATGTTAGCTATAGGTTTTTAAAAAAAATATATTTTATTGATTTTTTTTTACAGAGAGAAAGGAAGAAGGAGAGATAGAAATATCAATGAGAGAGAAACATCAATCAGCTGCCTCCTGCATGCCCCCTACTGGGGATGTGCCTGCAACCAAGGTACATGCCCTTGACCTGGAATCGAACCTGCGACCCTTGAGTCTGCAGGCCGACGCTCTAGCCACTGAGCCAAACTGGCCAGGGCTTAGCTATAGGTTTTTGAAGATGTTCTTTGTCCAATGAAGGAAGTTCCCTTTTATTCCAAGTTTGCTGGGAGTTGTTATCATGAATGAGTATTGTTATTAGTTGACCTCCATATATTGTATTTTTTTTGCAATTAATATTTTTAAAGCTAATATGTTTCAGACTGACTTAATCTCTCCCCAGAAAAAAAAAAAAATACCTTTTGCTTCTGTTACATGGTTAGGTTAAGCAAATTACCTAGAGCTAATGTGAAATTGGAATTCTGTGAAAACTACCTATTTCCAATTTGCCTTTATTTTAAGTGCATGGCCCTCTTAGGGCCTTTAAGTATGTGGCCCTTTGGAATTGGTTGCAACTGGAAATCTGAAATATATACCAAGGCTCTTTCTCCTTCTTGGTTACTGAACTCTAATTTTTGTGAAATAGCCCAAATCTTCCTCAGACTCTCAATTTCTGTACTTCGGCTCAGATTTTTAGACTCTGTGCCACAGCTTTGAATTAGCAAAGTCTAAAGTGGAAAAGTGACACAATGTAGGATTTACCTCTTTGTAATGCCCTTCACTCTATGTTTTTAGCTCTGCACTCAACTTTTGTTTTTTTCTCCAGTAGATTTATATATAATGCATATTTAGTAATATATTTATTTTGTCCATATTTCTTGTTATTTATTGAAGGAGAGTTGGTCTAAATTGTTTGTCAACCAATGCCAAAAGTGAGATTTTTGTTTTCTTTGTTCTTGAAGGACATTTTAGCTGGATAACATTTTTTTGGACTTTATTTTTTCCCCCCGAACTTTGAAGTCATTGTCATTGTCTCTGACATTAAGTAATGCTTAGAGAACTCTCAATCTGCTCCTGATGATGATTTAAGTCTTCTGCCTGGGTATCTAAAAAGAATCTTTAGCCCTGGCTGGGTGGCTTATCAGTGGTTCTCAACCTTTCTAATGCCGCGACCCTTTAATACAGTTCCTCATGTTGTGGTGACCCCCAACCATAAAATTATTTTCGTTGCTACTTCGTAACTGTAATTTTGCTACTGTTATGAATCATAATGCAAATATCTGTGTTTTCCGATGGTCTTAGGTGACCCTGCTAGTGGTTCTCAACCTGTGTGTGACCCACAGGTTGAGAACTGCTTCTGTAGAGCCTAAGACCATATTTTTCTATTTTATTTGTAGTATTTTCTACCAATTAACATTGTGGAGTACTGTCTGTTGAATTTCTTTAACCTGTTTTTACTGTCTTTGTTTTTTTCTGTATTTACTATGTTTATATCATGTTTTTATCTATGTCAGTAACTTGAAAAACAGAAATGTTTATTTTTGTATTTCCTAACTTACTTAATTCCATAATAATGTTTTTTTTTTTGTTTTCTAGGTAACTTTTTGTTGTTTTAATCCTTGAATTATAGTTTCATCTATCATGAGCTCAATTTCTCCTTTTTGCATGCATAGTGAATGTTTTTGTTAAGGTAAAGCTGGCTGCCACAACAAAGAAATTAAAAAAACAACAACTCTATAATGGTTCACATGTGAGAGAAGTTTATCTCTTATATGGATGTTCCTGAGAGTGAGCAGCTTTCTGCCCAGTTTCTTTTCCAAGAACCCAGGCTCTTTCTATCTTGTGGCTCTACCATTTTCAACACATAACTTTCAAAGTCTACAAATTTATCTGTATCAAGCTGGTAAAAGGCAAACAACCATATTGTAATTCATGTGGAATGTGGAATTTTTTGATGGGCCAGTTCTTTCTTCCTTTCTTCTCTCTCCTTCCTTATTTCAAATCCCCCTTTCCCCCACCCCCTTTTTTTAGGTTGGCCTAGTTGCTAAGATTGCTTTATTTTCTATTTTGTTTCTCTGTTTCTTTTTGGGAGTCTCAATCTACACATTCCATCTGCCCTGACAAATTGTGGTTAACTTTAAGACTCTCCCCAGAAGCACATTTTTGTTTTTTTTTTTTTTTTTCCTTGCTTTTTCACCAAGAGCAGTAGTGATACTTTGTATTAATTCAATTTTTCTAGAGCCTGAGGAAATGGCAAAGATATGGGTAAAACTCAGCTGAGCTGTTGTATATTCTTAGTTGGAATAGTTCAAATCTTTTTTTTTTCTCCTGAGACTTTTTAATGGGAGTAATGAAGTAATAACATTAATTCCTCCTTGCTACGATTATGGTGAACTTGTGGCAACATTCTGATAACAACAGACACTGAGGGATTAGTTTTCCCAGAGTCACTGCACTTAAGGTGGGGAAGGGTGGAAGACACAGTTCCCTTTGCAACACACCTTAAACTCCAGCACATACTGGTATTTTTGTCTTCATTATATAGGCTTCAATCCCTTATATCTCTCCAAGAAAGTCAGTTTCCTACTTCATGTTTCTTTTCTTTTTAAAAAATTTCCTATTATAGGAATTTATAGTCATCTTTCCAGTATTCTTCCATCATAGTCCAGAGTAACCAAAGTGCTCTCAATTATTCAAGTTGTTTTATTATACAGTCACATGAAGCAAAATAAACATGTCACCTGATGCTCCCTGACTGTAAACAGGGCAACAAATTATAGGTTCTGGAAGATAAGAAACTACCTTACTTTAAAAATAAATAAATAAATGGTCCAGCCACATCCCTAAAATAGGAAAGTGATTCCTAAACCATATACCCCCTCGTTGGGCATTTTAGTTCTTTCTTTAGACCAAAGCCACATAGAAAACTTAGGGCTTCCCTAATGGAAAGGTTGCCTTGGTTTAATTGAAATAAGTGAGAATTTTTACCTCAAGCCTCTTCTTTTGGTAAGTGAGTAATATTTAAGGATAATATATTTATAGCCCAATTAGATTTATTAATGAAGACAGCTATCATGTTCCCAGATAGAGAAACAATTATGTAAACAATGGTACTTCTCAATAATGGGAGATCATTAAGCTTAAAAAAATATTTCAGTAGTTGTGATTGACAAAGCAAAGACTATGATAAAATGTCCTAATGAAGTTGTCAGTCCTACACAGTCAAATACAGCATCTATGCTCTTCACCATTTTAAAAAACTTTTCATCTGAGACTATTTATTTATTTATTTATTTCAGAGAGAGGAAGGGAGAAGGAGCGGGAGAAACATTGATTGGTTGTCTCCAATATGTGCCCCAATCAGGGATCAAACCCACAACCTGGGTATGTGCCCTGACCAGGAATCAAACCTGTGACCCTTCAGTGCACAGGACAATGCACACTCCAACCAGCTGAGCCACACTGGCCTGTGCTATGCTCTTCAGCAGGGATATGCTCTGTCTATTATAGTGTCTGGACAGAGGGAGCAAATAAATGAGAGTGGATATGACTACTTTCCTGCAAAAAAAAAGGTTATAAGGTGGTAGATACTCAAGTTTAATCAACTCCCAGGATAACCACTTTCAAGTAGAGGCCCCCATCCAAAGGGCACTTCCTAAGATACTACACAAATTATTTCTTTTTCTCCCAATGGAACTTAAAGTTTTGAGTTTCCTTCATGAATTCATGCCACTTAAAAAAAAATCTCAAAAGAAATATGTATCACATTGAAATTCTACCAAGTTCTAAGCAGCCACATTCTTTTTTCTTAGCTCAGCTTCTAATTACTATAAAATTTTGACAAGTAGTTCACGCACTCAAAATTCTGTGTTCTGCTCCTCATAGATTCCCAGAGCCTTTAATCATCTCAGCACTGTCTGCTGTGTCAGCAGCGAACAGGGGAGCAGTGCCACAGCCAGGAAGGAAAGGAGTCCCCCAATGCCGCTTGCTTTCAAGCCTAGAGTGGCAGACAGGGTACGGAGTGAGGCACTGTCACAATGCTTGGGTGTCTTTTTCAAACGCCTACTGAAATATAATGAAAGGGGAAAATTTTCATGAAGCTGAAGAATAAGAGAAAGCAAAAAGTTTGAGACATACATTTTTCTTTTAGAGGAGTCAGGAAATAGCAACTTTGAAATCAAAGGATGTTTAGGGCTTTGAATACATGGTCAGGTCGTTTTAAAGTACCTACTCTGCAAAGATTCATGTAAGATTACAAAGAGGGAGAACACTATGATTTTAATTTCTCAGCACTTCATAGTTTATTCATCCAATATTTACAACTTTGAATTGTTTATCTTCAATGAATTAATAATTCATAAAAGAGATTGTCCATTTATTCATTCACTTAGCAAACTAGTGTAGAATCACTTTACTAGGCACAGGAAAAGATACATAGTTTGATGTCTACTTCATTCTATGTAGTGAAATAAATCATACTAAAATGTTTATGTAGCATTGCTTAAATTACATACAAACATACTCAGCTTAAATGTTTACACTTTATCGTTTGAATTGTGGGAGCAGATAAAAATAACTAAGTAGGAAACGTATGTAAAAATTTCAAGTTCTTCCGCGTTTTCTAGGGCAGGTCAGCAGAGGGAAATTGGAGTGTGTGAACTCTGAGACTTGACTGTGTTTGCATCCAGCTCTGCTTCTCTTCACCTGGGCAAACTTGGCCAAATAATTAAACTCCACATTGATTTCATCATTCTGAAATGTGAACACTAATAACACTTATTTCATGTGGCTTTTGTGAGGAATAATCAAGTTAAGATATATAAAAAATTTAGTGTGTTACCTGTGTCATTAAGTGGTAAGTGGAAGCTATTATTGCTTAAGATACATCATTTAAATGTTTGATAAAATTCAGCCATGAAACCATCTGTCCTTGGTTTTACTTGGTTGATAGTTTAGTTTTGTGTTTAAATATATTTTTTATTGATTTTAGAGAAGAAGGGAGAGGGAGAGAGAGATAGAAACATCAATGATAACAGGGAATCATTGATTGGCTGCCTCTTGCATGTCCCCTACTGGGTATCGAGCCTGCAACCCAGGCATGTGCCCTTGACCGGAATCGAACCCGGGATCCTTCAGTCCACAGGCCGAGGCTCTATCTACTGAGCAAAACCAGCTAGGACATTAATTACTAATTGAATCTGTGTTTTTTTTTTTAAAAATCACTAATCTGTTTACTTATAAATTTAGTCTATTTTTTCTTGCCTAAGTTTTTGGGAATTTGTGACTTTTTTAGAAGTGTCCATTCCATCTCAGTTCTTTAATATATTAGCATACAACTCTTAATGGTATTGCTTTTTCTTTTTATAATCCTCATCCAAGGAAGTGTTTTTATTGATTTTATAGAGAAAAGCAGGGAGACAAAGAGAGAGAAGCATTGATTGGTTGCTTCCTATACTGGCCCTGAACAGGGATTGAACCCATAACCTAGGTATGTGCCCTGACCAAAATTCAAACCCACAACCTTTTGGTGTATAGTACAACACTCCAACCAATGGGGCCACCTGGCCAGGACTAAAGTATTCTTTTATAATCTTTTGTGTTTCTGTAAGATCAGTCATAATGTTTCCTCATTCATTTCTAATTCACTTCAAATTACTCATTCACTAGTAATTTGAGTCTTCTAGTCCCACCCTCATGCCCCTTAGTCAATCTAGCTAGAAGTTTGTAAATTTTAGTGCTCTTTTCAAAGAACCTACTCATTTTATCAATTTTTCATATCTTTTGTTATTCTCTACTTCATTAATAAGTAGTCTAATCTTTATTACTTCCTTCTACTTGGTTTATGTTTAGATTTCTTAATTTTTCTCAGTTGTGAATGTATAGAGTTAGGTTATCAATATATTTCTTCATTTTTTAAATATAATTTACCTCTCAGGACTAATTTAGCTGCCTCCTATAAGTGTCAGTTTGTTGTGTCTTCATTATCATTAATTTCAAAGTATCTTAAATTTATTTTTCTATTTCTCTTACCCAGGGGTTATTAAGGAGTGTGTTTTTAATTTCCACATATTTTTGATTGTCCCAGATTACTGAAAGCATAATGACACACCATAAATAAAATATTTACAATTTCTAATGTTGAAGAGAATATGAAGCAACTGGGTCTCTCATACACTGATGATTTGAGTGTGACATTGTCCCACCAGTTGAAAAAACAATTTAGTAATATTTTCAGAAATTGAATACATACTAACATGATGACTCAGCAATTCTACTCCTATTTACCAAAGATAAATGAAACTATATGTCCATAAAAACTTGTAAAATAATGTTTATTACAGCTATATTTATAATAGTCCTAAACTGCAAGCAATTCAAATAATAAGTGATAAATGAAAAAAAGACATTTTGGAAAATTCACACAATGAATTCTCAGCAATAAAAAGGAATGAATCACTGATAACACTCAACAATACAGATGGATTTCAAAGAAAATTATGTCAAATAAAAGGCGCCAAACACACATGAAGTTCTAGAACAGACAAAAGTAAGCTATGGTAATATGGTGACATAAATCAGTGACTGTCCTTATGTGTGTCAAGAAGGGGCATTTTGAGGGATCATTGTCTAGAAAAGTGTTAAGAAGGGGGAGTAATGCCCTAACAGGTTTGGCTCAGTGGATAGAGAGTCGGCCTGCAGACTGAAGGGTCCCAGGTTCGATTCCGGTCAAGGGCATGTACCTTGGTTGTGGGCACATCCCCAGTGCGGGGTGTGCAGGAGGCAGCTGATTGATGTTTCTAACTATCTCCCTTCCTCTCTGTAAAAAAAATCAATAAAATATTTTTTTTTAAAAAGAAGGGGGAGTAATGGAAGATTTTTGTCTGGAAAAGGACACAAGGGAACTTTCTGGGATAATGGAAATATTGTATGTCTTGATTGCAGTGGTATTTACATTGGTATAAAAAATTCTCAAAATGTATTGAACTGTAACTAAAAATCTATGCATTTTATCAAATGTAAAGTACCTCAACTTAAAAAGAAATTTAATACATTACTTTTTAGTTCTTGAAAAAACAAGACTACCTAAAGATAAAACCTCATAAATAAAAAATTAATTAAAACAAAGACACTAGGATAAAGGAAGTCATGGTTTAAAATATATTGAACCTATCCTATAAAATAAAAGGCTAATAATGCAAATCAACCGAACGACAGGACGACTGGTTGCTGTGATGCACACTGACCACCAGGGGCAGCCGCTCAATGCAGGAGCTGCCCTCTGGTGGTCAGTGTGCTCCCACAGGGGGAGCACTGCTCAGCTAGAAGCCTGGCTCATGGCTGGTGGGCACAGAGCCTCTCCCACCTCAGCAGCAGTGCTAAGGATATCCAACTGCCTAAGTCATCAGTCAGACATCCCCTGAGGGTTCCCGGACTGCGAGAGGGCACAGGCCGGGCTGAGGGACCCTCCTTTCCCCACCCAAGTGCATGAATTTCGTGCACCAGGCCTCTAGTTTAAATATAGAATTTAAATTCAATTATTTTAGAGATTATGGTTCTGGTATAGAATATAAATTTTTAAAATTTGATCATGAAAAAATTAATATACATTAGGGGGTCAGGTGTGGGAAAAAAAGTTTAAGTACATTCATTTCATCAGCTTTAACAAATGCTTTTTTTTATTGGTATCAGAGAGAGAAAGGGAGGGAGAGATAGAAACATCAATGATGAGAGAGAATCATTGATATCCTGCCTCCTGCACACTTGCTACTGGGATAGAGCTTGCAACTCAAGCATATGTCCTGATTGGGAATCAAACCCTGACCTCCTGGTTCATTGTTCGATGATGCTCAACCACTGAGCCACACTGGCCAGGCCATATAATTAGTTTTTATCATAAAAATATTGTTCTAATTTTTGTAGGTAATCTTTTATTATGTATGTCAACTGGATGCTTGTGAATATATATGTCGAACATAATTTTTGATAAAAAAATTTGAAATAATATCAATTTTGCCCTGACTGGGTAGCTCAGTTGGTTAGAGTATCATCCCCATATGCTAAAATTGTGTGTTCAACCCCTGGTCAGAGCACATACTGTACAAGAATCAACCAATGAATGCATAAATAAATGGGACAACAAATCTCTCTCTCTCCTCCTCCTCCCCTTCCTCCCCCCTCTCTCTAAATTAATAAAAATTGAAATAACTTTTTCTATATCTATCTAAACTGTATAAATATAGGTTATAAGGATGTATTTGTTTATTTAACATGCTCAATTATTATTAAGTATCAGGCTCAACTATTAAAGGTATGCATTAGAATTTATAAGGATTTTTTATGATTATAAAAACTGAATATTTACTTTAAGTAGTCAAACAAAGGTAGAAAAAAATCCCCAGAAATCAGAGATATTAATACCAAACTTACAGAAATATATTTCATATCTGAGATAACCCTGGGGACTGGCAGAAACTAAAGGATTTCTGCCATCCGGAGCAGCATGAGTATATATGAATATTCTAAGAGCTTCTATCAGCATGACAGCTCCAGACTCTCAATCCCTGCATGCTTCTGTTACAAGTTACATGTTCCCAGACAGAAAACTCTAATGGGCCCATCTTGGATCAGGATCTAGAGTGAATTAGTTGACTATGGCCATGAAGATAGGACAATGTTTAACAGACCTGGACAGGTGGCACCCACTGCGGTGTAATTCTCACAGGAGAGAAAATAGTTGTGAGCTTGGAACACGCACCAAGATGTGCCTACTACACCAGATGTCTAATTCTTTTTTTCATCTTTTGCACTCTATTTAGAGCATTTGTTATTTCTCTTTTTGAAATTATTTCTTGCATGTATCAGAGAAAGACTATCTGGATTTATCTAGTTTTAGGTAAGTCATTTTTCTTCAGTTGTTCTAATGGCAATGACTGTTTTTTAAAACATATATTTGAAGAGACCTCCAGATCAATTAAATAAAAGATAAACTAAAAATGAGGCATTTTACACTGTCTCACTTTTAGTCTTCAAGCATTAAACCAATAACCAATTCTAAGCTTAGATTCAGGGAACCCAGTTCAGCACCCAATAATCATTAAGTAGGTGATGTGAAATTACCTTTTAAAGAGTTACATTATGAGGCAATTGATTAATTTTTATCTCCATTATCTGGATTTATTTAAAGAAATTCCTCAACTGTAATTATTTGCCAATAATTTTAATTCAATTATTTTTTAGCATTAAACTTAGAGTTAACAACTTGACTTACAAATTAGGAATGAAAATGTTAATTGAAATTCATCACTTTCTCATGTTAATATTTTATTGCACATATTTCTGGCTTCATGAGGAAAATAGATTTACTAATCTGTGTAGTTTTCTCATGCTGCCATAAATTCAAACCTTAATTCTGGTCCTTTAGCAGCTATATAATTGTGTTCAATATACATATGATTTATTTATATGAAATGTATTTTTAAATTTTTTCAATTACAATTGGCATAATATTGTATTAGTTTCAGGTATACAATGTAGTGATTAGACATTAATAAATCTTACAAAGTGCTCACCCCAATAAATCTAGTATCCATCTGACATCATACATAGTTAGTAAAATATTATTGACTATATTTTCTATGTTGTACTTAACATCCCGGTGACTATTATTATAACTATTATTTTGTACATTTTTTGCATATTTATAAGACTTTATTTGAGCCAAACTGACAGCATATGCCAGGAGCAAGATCTCACTCTTCCTGGCAGTGATGCCCCAGGTTGGGAGGCCTGTGTAGGGCTGGGACTCCTTCAGGAGTGACCGCTGCAACTGAGATATCCTTCTGATTTTTTTTAAGTTACCATAATCATGATCTTGATTCTTTTATAATCTTTTAAAGTCTTTGTAAATCTGTTTATCTGTGCATTAATATATGTGCACATTTTTATTTGTAGGAATATTTTTTTCTTATTTATCTTTGTTTTTAATTACACATATACATAGTGCATGTTTACTATAGAAACAGTAGAAAATACAGATAACTAATTTTAAAAAGCTTTCCTATAGTGATAATCATCATTGGCATCTAAAATGTATATTCTAAGAAAGTGGTTTTACATAAAACAATATGTATTGATTTATTATTTTTCTCTTAAAGCATGTATTTTTAATGTTAAAAAGATATATATATGTATGTATATATATGTATATATATATTCATATATTTATTTAAAAAATTCTTTATTGTTTAAAGTATTACATATGTCTCCTTTTTTTCCCCATTGACCTCTCCCCAGCCACCCCCACCCCCCAGCACATGCCCTCACTCCCCTAGTGTCTGTGTCCATTGGTTATGTTTATATGCATGTGTACAAGTCCTTGGTTGATCTCTTATCCCCTCCCCTTACCTTCCCTTGCCTTCCCTCTGAAGTTTGATGGCCTGTTCAATGCTTCTATGTCTCTGGCTGTATTTTTGTTCATCAGTTTATGTTGTTCATTAAAATCCACAAATAAGATCACGTGATATTTATCTTTCTCTGACTGCCTTGTTTCGCTTAGCATATTTTAATTGCCACACCATGGTTTTGGGAACTGCTCCTCCTATCAGTCTCTATATGGCTTCTTCTTTATATTCTTAGTTATAGGAATTCTGATCAGCTAGTCTTCAGGTGGTTGTCAATGAAGTCTGTTCTATAATTTAGTTGTGATTTTGAAGTGGTCTTAGGAGGAGGATAGTGTAGAGTTTACCTATTTTGCCATCTTGACCAGAAGTATGTAGTGTATTGATAATGAAAACATTAAGGCAGAATATCACACATAGTGGTTGCTTCATAAATGGCTTCAAATCTTATAAGGAGTTTTTTTCTATAAGATAAAGATAGAAATGCTGACATAATGGATTTTCACTGAGTCTTTGCCTAAGAAGAGTGATGGGGGATGGCTAGAGAGACAATTTTTTTGGTTAATGGTAGGAGACATAAATAAAGGCAAGGATAGACAATCTTACGAAGAGCAAATGAATAAGAGTGAAAGCTAATAGTTTTCGACTTCCAGAAGTCATATTCTTCTTCAAATGTATGGAATTTGTGGTGCTTTCAAGTTAACAATGTGTTTCTTGTTAATTTTACCCACATTCTGTGGTGACAAATAACCTCTTATATTGCCCCTTTCTATTGTCCCTATGTCAGACATTTCTTATTAAATTTGGTTGCGGTATCAAATAACCCCCTACATCTCAGTGACTTCAACAAAAGTTTAGTTTTTGCTGTATTGCATGTCCATCATGGACTAAATGCAACTTATCTTTATTCTGGGTCACAGGATGAAGGAACAACCCCCATTTGGACATTTCCAGTCTCATGTCAGAAGAAAAAGGGAACACTAAAAGAAAGATAATGGCTCTAAAGTTTCTACTCATTAGTGACACACATGATTTCTGCCCATTTTTATTGGTCAAAACTAGTTACTTGTAAGACAGAAACTAATAAGTTTGGTGTATAATTCTCCCATAGGAAAGGGTAGAGATTATTTTGCGTTATAATATAGGGCCTATCTTTTCCTCCTCTTCAATAAAAAGCTTACGGATTAAATAAGTGATAAAATAGAACTAGAAACATACTGTATATTCATATTTTACTCTGATTTTAGTTAATAGTAGATTCCAGTATTTTTTTTTTTTCATTGCCAGGGTAAACCTAAACAAAGAACTCTCTCAAGTGTCTAGCTAATATATCTAGATATATAAAGGTTTGCACTTTGCCATTATTATGCTGTCAAATATTATCTTTAGCTTACATGGATTCTTATGCTACCAATATTTGGATAACTATTGAAACCTAATTCTAAGGAGTATTTCTGAAGTTGAAAACATGTAAGAGTTAGGAAAATAATTAACTTTAGAAGGCAACTGAGAAAACTAGCTTTGTCAGCTCAGCAAGATCACTGCTGACATCTGCTGGATGGAAAATTAAGAAAAAAAATTAGCTTGAGAGAGCTGTTTTGATTGGCATATGTTACATTAAAAAATGGTTTTCAGAACTGGCTATTAATTTCTTTTTGGCCATCCAATTAAACTTGAAACTCATTCTTTTATGATGTTATGATGATAGCTATGACAGACTATTTAATATTAACATTTTATTGAAAAATCTGAGCAATCCCTCTGTCAGTATATCTTAAACATCTACTGTATGCTGAGTGTTGTGACATGATGGGAAATGAAATCTCACGGCTTCCAATATTAAGGTTATTTATTGTACCGGAAACTATATTAATTGCTTATGTATAATGTTTCACCTTTTCCTATTATCAAAAATTCTGAAGGTTCTAAGATTTTGCTTTTCTTGCAAGCTAACAAGTTAGCCTGC
Source organism: Eptesicus fuscus (assembly GCF_027574615.1). Lineage (NCBI taxonomy): Eukaryota > Metazoa > Chordata > Mammalia > Chiroptera > Vespertilionidae > Eptesicus > Eptesicus fuscus. The sequence continues at coordinate 19,812,603 of NC_072483.1, read as the reverse complement.
CAGTTTTACAGATGTTGGTAGATTTACATGACATTCCTAGTCCAGTCAGAAAAAGAACTGTTTATTACTCATAGTGATAGCATTAGCTAAGGTAGCTAGAGTAGTTGCATGTTTTTTACAGTGTACTTCTAAATCCCAATTCCCACACAGCTATGTGAAGAGTCCCAGAAAGCACTTATACATACTGTGGGTTGTGTTAGAGAAGAGGAGTGCTATGAGTAGAACCCTAATCTATAATAATAAAAGCGTAATATGCTAATTAGACTGGGACAGCTGAACGACCTTCTGGACGTCCATCCAGATGAAGCCGCGGTGGCAGGGGCCGAGGCAGAGGCAGTTAGGGGTGATCAGGCAGGCAGGCGAGCAGTTAGGGTGGTCAGGCAGGCAGGTGAGTGGTTAGGGGCGATCAGGCAGGCAGGCAGGCGAGTGGTTAGTAGCCAGTGGTCCCAGATTGCGAGAGGGTACAGGCCAGGCTGAGGGGACCCCCTCCCCCTGTGCACAAATTTTGTGCACCAGGTCTCTAGTCTATATAAAAGGCTAAGTGACCATCCGACTGTCCAACTGTCTGACCAACCTGTACCTATGATGCACACGGACCACCAGGGGTCAGACACTCAAAGCAGGAGGTGCCGAGCTGTGGTGTCTTGGCAGCAGCAGTTCTTGGGTGATACAACCTGGAACCAGAGAGGAGGGAGCCCAATTCCTTGCGGGGCTGCGTGATTCCACCTTCAGCTGTGGGTTATGTTGTTCCTGGGGCACTGTTGGCCCCGAATCTGGTTTACTGTACACTTGCACTTGCGTTCCATACCCTGTACAACAGCAACTTTGCAGAGTGCCCTCTTGCACTCCGGGACCCCTCGTGGATATTGAAGAGCCAGTTTGGCCCGATCCCCACAGGCCAGGCCAAGGGACCCCATCTGCTAGAGGGACCCTGCTCACTCTGCAGATGCCCTTTGAGCTGCAGTGCTGCCCCAGGTTCAGCCGGCCAGGGAGGGACCACAGGAGGTGGGCTCCAGGGCATGTCCAGCCCATCTCATCCAGTCCCGCCCCACCGGCCACCACCCGGGACTGCCTGCATTAGCCCTGACCCCTGCACTGGAGGCAGCACCGCGAGCCGGAAGACCCAAGCATGAGTTTTCTTTATTCTTCCCCTCTCCCCCTCACTCTGTAGATGCCCTTGGAGCCGTGGCGCCACCCCAGGAATTCTAATTTCCTTTCAATGTGCACGAATCCATGCACTGGGCCACTAGTGTTTCATAATAGAAGTTTATAATAGGCAGTAAGCATGACTGTCCTTTGTTGCATAGGGAAATGTTATCTTCATTACATTTGACGGTAAACATATTTGTCTGCTGTTCTGGATGGAAACACTATCTCTATGTTCCAAGGCTGTTCTTTTCTATACAAAACATCCTTAAAAGGATAGTAAAAATAAAGGGAAGTAACTGCTTTCCTTAAGTGATATAAAAAATTTGAGAGATCCCTGGAGAATTATCTCCCCACAATATCTGCCCAAAATTGCTACCCTCTTGACTCTGGTGAGTTTCCCCAAAAGTATGCCACTCTGTTGGCCACTCTCATTAATCTGAACAACATGGGTTTGTTTCATATATTATTTATGTGACCGTCATTGTGAGGACTCCAAGCAGCAGGACAGTCTTCAATATTGACCATTCCTCCCAGCTGGACTAACCTGGCTGAATACCAAAAATCATCAGGGTCTACCACAGAAATCTATATAATTTTCTTTTTAAATTTCTGCACTGACCTTTCTACTTGGTCCAAAACCTTAATCCAGGTGCAGTAAGATGATCAGTGACCATACTGACTCTACCTTGTACCAGAGGAAGAGTCTAGAGCAATTTTATTATACGTCACAACTGTAGCCATTGAGTTGTTGTTGATCTGAATACATTCCAGAACTGAGACAGTGTTATTGATCATGTCAGCTAAATTAGAAGCTAACTTCATGCCACCTTTTCTAATTGGATGACTTTCATTGTAGGAGTAACTATCCACAGTGTATGCATAAATGATGAGTCATTATCTCGCCAGGAACCTCCTTGGAATAACTGAGGGTGACCAAAGTTATTGGGGAGATTTCCACAGTCATGTAAGCACTACATGATCCTAGTGGTAGTGTTTTTCTTAAATACTCTCCTGGTGACCGGATATTGTTCTCTTCACTGCCACAAATACAGTGCACGCCTTTCAGTATCAGCAACTTTGCCATTTTTAAAAATAATCATTCCCTACTCAAAAAGGTCTTATACAAAAAGGTCAGGTATGACAGGAAAAAAAGGCATTTCTATAAAACTTATTGAAACCTGTTAAGTTCCCCAATGTGGCCTGGTTAGGTCACTGTATGGGACTCAGTGAACAATCTAGTCAGCCAGAAGATAATTATCCTATGATCGAGGACCACGTCAATCCAGCATGAGAACCCAGGTGGCTGAAGCAGAATTAAGTTTATATCCTTTATGCCTCATTTTGGCTGGACTTCTCTCCAAAGGGTATACCAACCAAGCTTGCCTGGGTTTCCGCTAGGAAATAACAAGAAGCTTCGTGCCCATGAATGATAAGGGAAGAATCCTAAATTTTCCAAATGGGTCTGGTTAATCTCCCACCCCTTTGATCTTGATCATTACCCAAGAAGAAGCCACAAGGAGTTGTTCACTTTCTTAGCACAATTGGATTCTGTGACCAAACTGCCTTACTACAGTGTGTAGGCAAGGGGGAAGTGAGAAGGGTGTAGTGAAAAATTGTTAATCAATTTTTGAGGGGAATGTTGTAGTGTATAGTAGCAGATATATGTGGATGAAAGAGAATATAGAAATTTCATGAAATACCTTAATATTCAACTCATTGTTCAGTGACCTTTGTGATTAACAATCAGTTAGAATGCAAATGGTTGGGAAGGTGAAACACATGAGGAGAATTGGTTTCAAGGGCTATAATTAATACAACTGATGGTATAGGAATGCTGTAACAAGACAAAGTATAAAAGGTGGTGAAGCACCACTGTTAGCTTTAAGAAGGGGTCAAAGATTTCATCTAGCGAGTCTCCAGGAGTGGAAGAATCTGAAGGAGTGGATGAGAGCCATGCCCTTTTGAATATAGTGCCCATACCACAAAAAAGGGGTAAAATTCTGCCACGGTCATGAGACTGGCAAGTCATGGTAATTATCATCCTCTATATTGTGTCCACCCTATGATAGTGGATGTATTGACCTATGTGATATGATGGTGGCAATCTGAGCAGTACAAGTTTGAGCAGACTTATCAGAAAGTGGACCCTAAGTGTGCACATCTACATGAGTAACCAAAATGACTCTGTGAGTAGCCATGATTTGTTTTTGTTTTGTGGCCCAAAGAGGGTTTACTTTAATCTGCCCATCTCTAGTGTGCCAAGTGGCATACCAGAACATCTAGGCCATTAGCAGGAGCCCAACAGCCAGTAAAAATATAAGACGGGCCATAACTGGTTTGGATCAGTGGATAGAGTGTCGGCCTGTGGAATAAAGGATCCCAGGTTTGATTCCAGTCAAGGGCATGTACCTTGGTTGCGGGGCACATCCCCAGTAGGGGGTGTGTAGGAGGCAGCAGATCGATGTTTCTCTCTTATTGATGTTTCTAACTCTCTATCCTTCTCCCTTCCTCTCTGTAAAAAAATCAATAAAATATATTAAAAAATATATGTACGACAGTTCACCAAGAAGAGTATTACCTGCAGAAGAGAGCAATTATATCCATTTTGGTTCTTCCTAGGTGGTGCAGAGACAGAACAACTGCAGCAGCCCAATGGGCACCACTAGGTTACAGCTTAGGTGTATCCTCACATCTAAGGTACACAGGCTCAGGCAGTGTATTGAGAGCACAACTGAGCCAGCAGCTTTGTTTAAGTAGTGGAGAAGAAGATCAAGATTCCCCCAAAGTGATAGTTGTCAGGTTTACTGTAAAGCCAAGATGGCAGCCCCAGGCCAGGCTGGCTGTGTTCTTAAATATACCAGATCCATTTGACAAGTGAGGCTTGATGGACCTTTCACACCTTGCTAACCATGGAGATGACTCGCACTAAATGGAAATATCAGGTTGAGGAGTCATCGAGCTTCCATGAGTCCACAGTCTACTATCAACACGAAGCCAATAGCAAGCCAATAACTGCTTTTCCATAGCGTGTATCTGGTAACCATGTAAAGGAGGCGGCAAGCCCAAACCCAAAGGGGTGCCAATAGATGGAGGCTGCCTCTCTTGGCAAGGAATCTAATCCACAAAATCATCAGTCGCAGAGATTTGTAACTTAAAGAGTCATTAGAGAAATACAAGTAAGATGAACACAGTGAAACTGTACCTGGGCACAGCACAGCCAACCTGCTGAAATCATGAGATTAAAAAGAAAGTTTTTAAGGCAGTAAGAGAAAAAATGATACATAAGTTGTAACAGCAATAAGATACTGGCTAACATCTTGTCAGAAACAACAAAGGTACAAGGAAAATGAAATCTTTAAATTGCTGAAAGAAAAGGTAATTCTATATCTAGAAAAACTACCCTTCAAAACAGGGGGCAAAATGAAAACATTTGTAGGTGAAGAAAAAAGTAGAGAATTCATCTCAAGCCCCTTGCATTGCAAGGAATGCTAGAGAAAAGTCTTCACTCTGATGGAACTGATGATAACAACTTTTCTCCAGATGCCAGAAACAAAGATCACTGGAAATGGTAAATGTAGGACATGAAATATAATTTTCTAATTATTTTTTAAATGAAATATATTTAAAGCAAAACTTTAACACTGTAAAATATGTATATAATGTATATAGATATGAATATATACCAATATCACAAAAGGCAAGGTACTAAACAGAAATATTCTATTGGTGCGAAGTTCCTATAATCTACACAAAGAAATAACTCTAATTAGATTGTGATAATTTCCAATTCATATCGTGTTCCCTAGAACAACCACTAAAGAAAATAATGCAAGTAAGTACAGCAAAAAAGCCAAAAACATTTGCTTAAACCCAAAGCACAAAGGAATGAAGAAACAGAGTAACAAAAAAACAAGATGAGCCAAATAGAAAACAAATACTAAATGGTGGCAGATTTAATATATACATAAAAGCATAATATGCTAATTAGACCAGACGTCCTTCCGGACGACCCTCCGGTTGAAGCTGGGGCTGCTGTGAGAGCCAAGCCCCTTGCATGAATTTTGTGCATCAGGCCTCTAGTATATTATATAAATAGACTATAAACTACAATTAAAAGGCAGATATTATTGGACTGTATAAAAAGTAAGACCAACTATTTACTTCTTACAGAGATGTGTTTTGAATATAAAGTTAGAGTAATTTGTACTTGATATTCTTTTTGACAATAGGCACCCTAACATAGGTAGCTAAACTTAAGCCTTAAATTAGTCTGCAAATATTCACAGATAAAAAGCATAGAGACTGAGATGAAGTCAGATTAGAATTTATTATTGTTTGTAGTAGTGTTACTCCTATTATTATAGCAAAAGTGCAGTCCCGAGTCCTGAAAAGAGTGAAAATATGAATGACATTTTAAAAGAAGAAAAAAGTGCAATTGATAAGAAATTGGATAGAAAATGAAAGGGTTAAAAAAAAGGACTTATGACTTATTACAGAGACATTTTTAAATTAATAGTTACTGAGGAACCCTTTTGTGTTAATTCAGTTGTTTCAGTGGTTGGCATAAAGGAAGCAAATACAGTTTTGTGTGTTTGATTTTCTTCTCCCCGATTTGGCCTCAATTAGTGACAAATGACTTCAAAAATGGGGAGAGAGCATTAAATTGAGGGAAATGGCAGAACCCAAGAATATCATGAGAGTAGAGTAATAATAGAGTTTCTACCAATTTTGTTCATAAACCTGTTTTAGAGCTAAATTTTCCCTTCTGGTAAGATCAAAATGCTCAGCCGTATTTTTCTTCTCCTTAATCTTCCTAGTTCTTACAAGTTATTTTATATGTAATGGAAAAGCTTATCTTGCTGAGGGAGCAAAACTCTAGATATATAATTGTTATAGTACAAAGAACCCACAATGTGGTTGCCATCTCACTTCAATATATAGAGATAGACAGCTTACCATATTATGAGAATGCGGAGTAAATTCCACACATTCAACTTCAGTGTCTATAACTTATGAATAAATGATACCTAAAATCAAAGCAGTTTTGGTTTTTCCATGAAGAGACATGTTCATCTTAAAATCACTAGGACTCTGCCTGGAGGGTTGGATTGATTGGAGAGCATGTTGTGCTTCATTACCTTTTTTTTTTTTTTTTTTTTGCCAATTCTCATGGGAATATTTTCTGAACAGATTTTCCTTTGATGTCTATAGTGCCCTATGTTTAGATAAGTTTTATAAGCTCATAGAAGAACAAGAATTTGCCTCATGGGGATAATGTCCCTGAAAAAAAGACATCAATAATCCAAATAAATCCCAACTGTCCTGAGGAGATAAGATATGAAAGAAGAAGGAGAAAGCTGAATATAGATTGAACATGAGACATTAAGTACATAAAAGACTATTCTAGAAAGAAAACTGCCTACCATTTGAATACATGCAGTTTTAGACATTGATATAGTGATTTACTAGAGCAAACACTGCAAGGTTGATAAGAGTTACTGTATCTTCTGAAAGTATGTATTGTAAGTCTCAAAACATATATTGCATTTTAAAGTTAGTTGAGAGAACATCATGTAAAGTAATTCTGCAATTATCCTCCCTTATAATCCTGCTGAGATGTCCTCAGCTGAAGCAAAGGGCCTTCATGTTCAATGGTAAATATAAAATATTTTGGAACGTAAATTTGTTTCCAGAGAGTTAAAAATTACAGTCTTGATAAAAAAATATATTTTGAATAATTACTGCTTTTGATTCTTGGCCTATATTTCTTCATCTGGGTGGAGTCTGCCAGGACAGAATTAAGCCTCATTAGGACTGTATTCTATTCATGTAGTGGCTTACCTGTTTAACCCACTCAAGGCATGGGGATCTTGACTCTAATTTTATAAGAAGGTTTTCATTCATCCCGTAACAAAACAGGGAGGACTCTTTACTTAGGGAATATTTGAGAGGACAAAAAGAAGACAATAAGAGCTATATAACATTTCAATTAAACACATAGTATAATGAATTCTAAAGTAATTCAGTGGTTTGTGATGTCTATTTGCAATCCTAATTACCACAAAACTGGGGGAAAAATCATCTCAAAGATGTGCTAAGGGACTAGTTTCTATCTTCTCTGGTATATCTTTGGGTGAGCCCTGTGATCGGCTACATTGTTTGGTTCTAATTATTTATTTTGTTTCTATTTTTGCTCATGATACAGCCTTTATCAATGGATTTCCTACAAGTTATGTTTTACTTCCATAGGTTCTGCTCAATGCTAGATTCCTATTTTTCATATTATCAGAAATAGTTGTAGACTCTTGCATGCCTGTACTCTCTACCTGAGGCTTATTGCTGTACTCTCTCCTGTATCCTCTCTGTGTGATCACTATCATCCCAGGTGCTGTTGAGATGGGAAGGGCATTTCAAAACCACCTCAGTGGGAGAAATCTTTTTTCTGCCCAGAGACTTTATAGAAAACTAGAGGCCTGGTGCATGAAATTTGTGCACGGGTAGGGTCCCTAGGCCTGGTCAGCAATCAGGGCCAATTGAGGCCTTCCGGCTGCTGGCCGGGGCCTTTCTGCTGGCTGCCAGCTGGGGCCTTCCTTCCCCGGCTGCTGGTCACTGGCCAGGGCCTCCTGTCCCTGGCTGCTGGCTGCCAGCTGCTGGTTGGGGCCTTCCTTCATTCCACGCCACCCCCTGGTGGTCAGCGCATGTCATAGAGAGTGATCAAACTTCCATTCTCCCGGTTGAACTCCCGTGGGGACACTTTGCATATTAGCTTTATATATATATGGATGTTCTCCAATCTAGCTAAGTAAGCTCATGTAGAGCGGTTGTTCACAATTATGAGGTTCTTTATTGGTTGGTCCTGGGAAGTCTCCAGTAGTTTAGAGGTAGTTGAGAGCTATACGTATTTATTTCCTTTACAGTCTCTTTACCAGGTAGTAGGTTACAATGTAAACAAATTCTGCTATACATATCAAGGTTATTATCAAGCACAAAAGTATTCACAAAAATAAACTTAGAACATGTTCAGTAATATTGTTGCAGTCCCAGCTCTCCGTCCATTCATTGTTCCAACATCACATTTCATGATCCCTGTAAACAAATGTGGCATCATTCTAGAGTCAGCATTGACTTAATGTTATAGGTTGGGGCAAATGTAAACATTTTTGGATTGGTGCTTGTGATGGTTAGTTTTATGTGTCAACTTTACTGAGCCTTAGAGTGCCCAGATATTTGGTCAGCTCTTATTCTGAGTGTTTATGTGAGGGTGTTTTTGGATCAGTTTAACATTTAAATCAATAGGTGGAATTAAGCAGACTGCTCTTTCTAATCTGGGTTGGCCTCATAACATCAGTTGAAAGCCGGAATAGGACAAAAAGGCTGACCTTCCCCCGAATAAGAGGATATTCCTTCTGTCTATCTGCCTCTGAGCTGAGACATTGGTTTTATCCTGACTTTGGACTCAAACTAAAACATTGGCCTTCAGACGGGAACTCACAGCATGGGCTCTAGGGAGGTTCCAGCTGGCTTTCGCAGATCCTACATCTTGTCAGCCTCTGTAATTGCTTTAGCCAATTTCTAATAATAGGTACATATTATAATCTCTACTAGAGGCCCGTTGCACCAAGATTTGTGCAAGAATAGGCCTTCCTTCCCCTGGCTTCGCTCCCGGCCACCTGAGAGCCGCCAAGTCCCTGCTCCTGGGTTGCCAAGGAGCCACCAAGTCCCCACTCCCGGGCCGCCCAGGAGCCGGCAAGTCCTCGCTCCCGGCTGGAGCACCGCTCCTGTAGCTCCCTCCACCCCTCCTCCCCCTCATAGAAGGCATCCCGCCCCACCCGTGCCTGCATATGCAAATTAACCCGCCATCTTTGTTGGGATAATTTGCATACTCACTCCTGATTGGCTGTGGGTGTAGCAGAGGTATGGTCAATTTACATGTTTGTCTATTATTAGGCAAGATTGGTGATGCTTCTTTGGAGAATGCTAAAACAAGGGTAAAATGCAGGTCTAGTTTCAGAATCCTAAATTTAAGACAAGAATTTGTAGTATTGAACCTATTGTGTTTCCCAATTCTTACTTTGTTTTTGCAAAGGTGTTGGAGTGGGACATGTTGTGGTAAACAATACTCTCCTCCACACCCATCTTACATGCCACTCAGTTCACTGATGAAAATGCATTTTATTGTCCAGTATGTTAACTATTAGGGACTCTGTTGTTTGCAGGTAAAGACAGTGAGAGCCTCTGCACTGGGAGCTCACAGGACAATAGGCTGGTGTATTCCCAGGAAAGGAACTCACTCAGCGCCCCTAGGTTGTAGATTAAAAATAACATAAATATGTTGTCTGTGCTGAGATATTTTAAAATCAAGTACAGACAATATAACAAGACAGGTCCCTTACTGCAAGTACTAGTATATGAGCAGCAAAACCCTTTCTATGTAAGCCAGTGATTTCCCCTCAACAGCGGTAACTTGAAGCCTATTTCACTATTCCATGTCCTGTATTATGGGGCTAGTCAAGGAAGATGACATTTCATATTAGGTATACGACCAAAACTTCAGATTCAGGCTCTCTTACCAACACTTTGAAGAGCATTTAGAGACAGGCGTCTTTGTGACACATTCTTACAGGCCCGTATTCAGAATCTCGGCTCACAAGCATTTCTGAAGATATGCCGTTTCATTGCCCAAGTATAAATGCGTCTTGCAACATTTCATGGAAGGGAATTTCATGGCTTCTGGGTTGCTTTGAATATGCAAATTCACAGACACAAAACACATTCACTCCATATTATTCCTGCCTCTCAGTTGGATAGCTCTTTCTTGAAAGTAATCCAAAGAACTAAACACTCTTCTTCATATTCATATTTATTCCTTTGGGTAAGAAAAATGATATACAATTCTCAGTCTCTTTCATTATTTAAAAAAATACCACTGAGCTTGCGGCTGGTGCCCAATGCCTCCTAAAACCCTGGCATATAGACAGGATCGCTAGAAATGAACATCTCTTCCCTTTTGATAATAGCCTTGTATTTAACACAGCCATTGCTGGTCATCGTCCAAGGTTGACTCAGTTTAGCAGTGCCATCAAGGCACGTAATTCAATTATTGCTGACCACTCACTAACTACGCTGCTTTTTAGCATCCAATGCAGTGATCCACCTCAATTCCAAGTATAAGAAACTCCTGCTTCAACACAAAGGCCATATCCAAATGAAGTATCTCTCCTATCAGTTTGGCCCTCACCACGGAACAGCAACAAATTGAATAAGCAGAGTGCTCTGGGGGAATACTTCCTCCTGTGTCCTTCCCAAGTGACCCAGGCTGTCGGGAGAGCTTCTGCTCCTTTTGGAATTTAAGGTATAATCACAATACTTCTTAATTAATACTTCTTAATTATGATCACTATTTGGGCTAAAATTTGGGCCATTTCACCTGAATACAATCTGAAATGAAAGCATTGGGCACCTAGTCCCCAGACTCAGTCCGTCAACTTCTGTGAAAAATAGTTTTCATCCTGTAGTACCAGGCCTTAAAGAAAAACGTCAGTCAGTAACTTGACTAAGTTATACTGTTATCTGATTGCATTTAGCAGCCTGTTTACTTAAAACAAGTAACCTAGAGATACATTAAGTGGGATCCCTTCTAGTATATGAGAATCTACTGGTAATCTCTCTGGCCTATTGAATAGACTGCTGTATCACTTTCTACATTTGATGAGACAAACAGTGAGAGAGGAAGCAGTAATTCTATGAAGAATTTTGCTCTTGCATCCTCCTCGCCCGCTCCAGAGTGATTTTGGAAGCCAAGTCCAGAGAGACTGCTGAAGACTGTGAATGCCAGACAGTTTTGTTTTGGGCAGTTTTGGTTTTGTTCCTGGGGCCTAGAGCCTGGAGGGCACGGGAGGAAGAGGGCCACACCTTCAGATGCTTTCATAGACTTTGGCACAAATTGCATCTGGAAGCAAGTCTTCTAGGGCTGGGTGGAAAGTGATAATATTGAAAGCTTATGTGGGTAACAGGGAAGAAATCGGAGGCAGAAGACAAAGAATACAATGACCTGGGGTGACTTGGTGTCACTCCAGTCATCCCCCAAAAATGACAAAGCGGACTTGGTTAGGAGAGATTAGAGCGCCTGCATGGACAGCAGCAGCAGGGCAAAGCACCTGCTTAGTAATCAGATCAGTAGCTGCCTGGGCACTGAGATAAGGAAATGCAAATGCGACAGGGTTAAGGGGGAGAATAATGCACTGTGTCTTCAACTGACAGTTCTGATTGTCCTGTAGGCTGGAGAGGATCAGCTGTCTAAGGAGTGCACTTCTAAAAATACCCAGCAGAAACCCCAGGCCGCTCCGCTGCTGAGAAATCGGTGCCCTTTCAGGCAGGGTCCCTCCTTTAAAGGAGCACTCAGCTTTGCAGCACTTGCTGGTGATAAAGTGACTGAGGAGGAGGGGCTGAACAGATGGGCTGCTAACAGGCTGTTTCCAGGTCAGCATTTTGGAAGCCATGGCTAAGATGGGTTTGGATTTTTCTTAAAGCAGTATTGGTAACTGTTCAGGGGAGAGTTCTGGAATCACAGAGTATAGATTCACATTCTAGCTCAGCCACCCACTGTGTGAGGAACTTAATTTCTCTGCCCTGGTGCACTCCACCTATAAAATGAAGGGACTAACGTTTCTGAGAGGATAAAAGGTATGATGTGTATAGAGGGCTTAGAGCAGTGCTTGGCACAGACTGATGCCTTAACAAATGTTTGTTATGATTTCTTGTGGCTCCCTCATCCTGGTATGTGCCTCGGCTGAAAGAAAATGTGCTTTCTCTTGACCATGAGAATGTACCTGATGGTGTGGTCCTTTTCCATGTGCCTTATTAAGGGAGGGATTTAGGTGGTGATTATAGGAAGGAAGACGAGAAAGAGACCTCCAGGGCACGGTGACGCCCCCAGAAGTCTATTCATAGGAGAGTGACAGTCTCCTGCAGACAGGATTGGGGATTATCGCTCTCTTTGTCTTCTTTACTTTCCATATTTAACTGATGCTTCAAAGCTTCCTTATGTCCACTCCTGGCATTTTCATCCCCTGCTTTAGTGAGTTCCAGGTGTCACAACAGGATAACTTGGTGGTGCTAACATATTTCCAGAAATCTTTTGAAAAATACCTTTTGAAGGGAAGAAGCCAAGTACTTCACACAACTAAGCTGTCACAGGTATTGTGAGGGGTCACAATCTTTTGCTAAATGAATAAAGTAACAGCCTCCCACCTACAGCTTATATCACCCTGTCAGTTCAGTTTGCTTTCTTGCCTGTTTTCCCTTCAGAACATGAGGCTGTCGGAACTGAACTGCATTACTTTTTGTTGAGGCACCTGCTTTATATTCATTCACTGTGTGGCATTTTTATGCCAAGAAAACCACATTTGCTGTCAGGAAATGACCCTAAGGTAATAAGCCATGAATTATCTTTAAAACCTGTAAAGGAATTTGAATTTATAAATAAGTTATAAAATAATTTGCAGGCACTGTTATTTCCCCACCAGATTTACCTAAACAGACTATTTTATGACAAGATTGATTTATTACTTAAATTATTGTAAAGATGGCGAATGGCTATTTCAATTTGTATTTACTTTAAAACTGGGAGAAGAGTACAGGTAGAAAGTGTGAGGTGAAGCTCTAATATAAAGTTCAATGAAGAATTAGAGAAATAATTTTAAAGTGAGCAAGCACTTACAGTACCTCACATTATGTTTCATACTAGAGGCCCGGTGCACGAAAGTTGTGCACGGCGGTGGGGGGGGGGTCCTTCAGCCTGACCTGCACCCTTTCCAATCTGGGAGCCCTCAGGGCATGTCCTACTGATGGCTTAGGCCTGCTACCCATGGTTCTCTGCTCTCTGCGGGGCCTGCCTGCTCCACACCACAGAGATGGGCAAGCAGGCCCTGCTGGGTGTTGCCTGTGGGCTCGCTTGCCTGCTCGCAGGTCGCTGTGGCTATGGCCAAGCAGGCCCTGCTGTCTGTTGTCAAGCTGTGTGGCCGCCCTCGTCTCCTGGGGCTGGCAATGGTCCCAGGAGCCTGTGGTACGGCCGCCTTCGCCTCCTGGGGCTGGTGATGATCCTGGGAGGCTGTGGGCTTGGCGCCCATCCCCGAGACCCAGGCTGGTTGGCGCCGCTCTGCCCTGGCCACTTGGCGCCTGCATATGCAAATTAACCTGCCATATTTGTTGGGTAATTTGCATACTCACTCCTGATTGGCTGGTAGGCATTGTGGAGGTATGGTCAATTTGCATATCTCTCTATTTAGTGTAGATAAGTGTAAAAGATGGGAAAATTTGCTTTAAATCTGGTATAGAATAAAATGTTTACACTTTATACCTATGCACTCACATGGGTATTTCATATCAACAAATATATGCTATGAAAATCATTGGGATCAAAGATGTACCAACAGTGCCTTTTTTTTTTTCTCTGCCAGTAATAAGTGTTCTTACTATTTTGTAACAAAGCTCTCTCTAAAGAATACTTACCTGTACATCTCATGTATGTGTGTATATACATGTGTGGCTATGCATACTATACAATAAAAGCCTAATATGCTAAGTGTCTAGTAACCAATCAAAGCATAATATGCTAATGATATGCTAAGGCTGCGCAACCACTCACTATGACGTGCACTGACCACTAGGGGGCCGACAGTCGACCGCTTGACCAGTCGCTATGATGTGCACTGACCAACAGGGGGCAGACGCTCTGACTGGTAGGTTAGCTTGCTGCTGGGGTCTGGCCTATCGGGATTGAGCGAGTTGGGCCAGACATGCTCTGGAACCCTCTTACAATCCCTCCCTAGCTGGCCAACCTCCTATGTCCTTCTCCGGGCCTGATCATGCACTGGTGGGGTCCCTCGGCCTGACCTGCGCCCTCTCGCAATCCGAGACCCCTTTAGGGAGCCAGTTTCAGCCTGATTCCACAGGCCAGGCCAAGGGACCCCACTGGTGCACAAATTCGTGTACTGGGCCTCTAGTATGTGTGTGTGTGTGTATGTGTATATACATACATATATATATCCAATTCACTGGTGCGATTAGTCATTTTTTTGCCTGCTAAACTGTTCATTTGCCTTCTCTGTATATTTTTAAAAATTTCAGTAACTTGAGTGAAACTGTTGTAATTAGCTAGTGATTAAAATAGGAATGAGCAAAGGGAAGCCAGACATCACAGGGATGTCATTTGGGCAGCTTCACCAGAAATCTGCAATTTCACACTCTCCAGGGAACAATTAGCCCATTCCCTGCAGATCACTGGGGGAAAGGGTCCAACAAAGGGGAGATAGATGCATGCCCAGTGAAAGGGTGACATCGGAAAGGTACTTGCCTGTCAGTCAAACCTGGGGATAGATGGTTGGCTAGAATGAGCAGGGCCACTATTTAGTTTATGAAAATTGGAGGATATGTACTCCCCGCAAACACACACACACACACACACACACACACACACACACACACACAAAGAATTCCCTCTCTTGTTGCGCTTGACTCTTGACTCATGGGGCTCGCTTGTTCCTGCTTCCTTGCATTTACCCATGTTTCCTCCATAGTCATGTGGCCCTGCAGTCCCTACATGCAGTGGGCTGATGGACTATAGTGGGGATTCAAACTACGCTACGCTGGTGCTGGATTGAACTCTGCTCCAACATGGAAAGGAAACTCAGGACACTCGCTCTGATTCTAGCTCTGTTGAAGCCCCAGCTACACTTCTTCTATGACTGGACAAAGGGAAATGGAACTTTGGATTTAATTCTACACAAATGAAAATTGCCCATTCTCCAATGGGAGTCTTGGAAAATTCTTTTTCTTAGAACATTTCAAGAATTCCATGCCCACTAGAAACAGATGGGGACAAGGCCCTCTCCCATTTCCACTGGTAACACAAGTATTTGGAATGGTGGTAGAAAGAGAGTAACCAGTTTTTCAGAGTTGTACTGTATATTTTAAAATGCATAAAATTGAAGAGTAGATTAAAGAAGAAATGGAGGTGAAAAAAAGATAAGAGAAGGGGGAAAAGCAAAGGAGAAAAGTAGTTTAAGAAGGTAAGCTACCCTAGTTAGGTGGCTCAGTTCATTGGAACATTTTCCCATACACCCAAATGTTGAGGGTTCGATCCTGGTCAGCATTCCATCCCTGTTTGGGTCATGTCTGAGAGACAACCAATTGATGTTTCTCTCTCAGTTTGATGTTTCTCTCTCTCCCTTCTTCCTCCCCCTCCCTCACTCCATCCCTCCATTCTTCCTTTCCTTTCTTTCTATAAAACTCTCTCCATTCTTCCTTTCCTTTCTTTCTATAAAACAAAGCAAAACAAAGCATATCTTTGGGTGAGGATTGAGAAACAAAAAAGGAAAGCCATGGGATTTTGAAGTAAAAGAATTGGAAATTAGAGAAAGAAATGGAAAAATATAAGATTAGTATGGTTTTATAAAAGAGAAAAAATCTAAGCCTTAACCAGTTTTGCTCAGTGGTTAGAGTGTTAGCTTGCAGAATGAAGGGTCATGGGTTTGATTCTGGTTAAGGGCATGTAACTTGGTTGCAGGCTTGGTCCCCAGACCTGTTTGGGAAGTTTGTAGGAAGCAACCAATAGATGTGTCTCTCTCACATTGATGTTTCTCTGTCTCTCCCCCTCCCTTCCATTCTCTCTTTAAAAAAATCAGTGGAAAAAATATACTCAGGTGAGGATTAATAAAAAAAAGAGAGAGAGAAAATATAAAATAACAGATAAAAAGTAGAAAGTCCTACTTACCATTTTGTAACAAAAGCTCTCTCCAAAGAACTAACCAGTGCATAAATGTGTGTATCCTATCTAATAAAAGAGTAATATGCAAATTGACCATCACTCCAACACACAAGATGGCTGCCCCCTTGTGGACACAAGATGGCCGCCACAAGATGTCCTGCAGGGGAGAGCAGTTGGGAGGGACCAGGCCTGCAAGGGAGGGCATTTGGGGGCAATCAAGCCTGCAGGGTAGGGCAGTTAGGGGTGACCAGGCCTGCAGGGGAGGGCAGTTAGGGGTGACCAGGCCTGCAGGGGAGGGCAGTTAGGGGCAAACAGGCTGGCAGGGGAGCAGTTAGGCATCAATCAGGCTGGCAGGGGAGTGGTTAGGGGGTGATCAGGCTGGCAGGCAGAAGCGGTTAGGGGCAATCAGGAAGGCAGGGAGGCGAGCAGTTGGGAGCCAGCAGTCCTGGATTGTGAGAGGGATGTCCAACTGCCCGGGCAGTCGGACATCCCTCGAGGCGTTCCAGATTGGAGAGGGTGCAGGCTGGGCTGAGGGACAACCCCCACCTCATGCACGAATTTCGTGCACTGGGCCTCTAGTGTGTATATATAATCATGAAGCATCCATCTTATATAAAAACTGCTGTTTGAAATTTTAACCCTGCTATTTGGCTTCTGTAAATGCTTGCTTGCTTAAATAATAAGGAAAATGAGACTACTCGCATTTCAGAGAGGCCATTAAACTTTCCCCAGATGAATTATCAGTGCTGGCACCACACCAAGCCTTTGGTCAAAGTCTCAAAGCCCCAGCACATAGGGGCTCTTTAAGAACTTGCAAAGGGGACCAGAACAGAGCCCCATAGTTGGGAGACAAAGAGGGTAAAAAGGTATAAATACAGGAAACTTCCTGTGTGATGGGGCCCAGAATTTGAGAGTCATTTTCCTCTGGGTCCTCGCGTAACAACAACAACAGCAATAATAATAATAATAATAATAATAATAATAATAATAATAATAATAATAATAAATGTAACTCCATCTCTCTAAGTGTTGCTTGGTTCTTCTCCGGTTTTCTGTAACAATCATATATACGTATATAAATCATATATATGAAAATTTGATGAATTATACACCTACCTTCTTCTAGTTTTATGTTCAAATATCTTTACCTCCTTCTATAATCAAGGTTGCTACATGGACAAAGATGATATCTGGAGTTTAAGCCATCTTAACTTCAATCAGGCTATAAGAAAGTTGAAGAAAGGCAGAGAGGCTGTGGAATTAAGTCAACTCCCCTTAAGCAATTTCTCTTTAAGTCACATATAAGACTTAGTAATATATTCATATGCCCACACTTCCTTGAAAGGAAGGCTATAAAAAGTAGTGGAAAGTTGATTATATTGTAACTCTAAATAAAGATTGAGTTCTGTTTTTATGGAAGAAGTAGAGAACGGATATTGGGTGGCAATTTGCAGTATCTGACACAGTGAGTTAAAACTATTCTACTTTCAGCATTTATCAGGGTTCTTGACACACAGTCAATAAATAGGGAAGTGGCCACCCAGCCCAATTCATGATTACAAATAGCAGCTTCCTGGCACATAAAACACAACAATGACAGCAAAGACAAACGGTCTGGGTTGCCTACTGTCACATGTGGAGGACCTCTGTAGCCTTCACGGTGCCTTGTGCTCACGTGCAAGATAAGCTTAGCATTTGGTAAGCTCTCTCGCCCACCCCCCACCTGCAATCCTAAATATCCAACCTTGAAAGATTTGCTGAATTGCTGAACAATGCCCATGTCAGTGAAGCTTTGCCTGGGGAAAGACATGATCACTTTGCACATAAAGCAGGGAATGTCTCTATGCAATTTCAAACCACTTGGTCTTCCTTCATGGGTTTGTTTTTTTTCCCCCGCCTCAGGTAGCCACATCTCTCCCCTCTGTTCCAACCCCTTCTTATTCAGAAGGTTCTCGTGCCTTCTGTTTGGGCAAAACCCTTACTCAGAATCCCAAAGCTTTCAAATCTCATCCACGGTAATACCCACTCGGGTCCAGAAGTCCTTCAAATGAAGAACACAGTGTCTCTTAATTAATCTCACTTCCTGTTGAACCAACCTTGCCTATTACATGTTATGTAGACATTAGATGTTTATATCAGTTATAGCAAGGTTCTGGACTCTTAGCGGAGTCTAAGGCACTGACATGTGTTTGAGTTTGAGCTCTAGTGTAATAGAGATTGTAAACTCATGAGATTGGGCTTGTTCTGCTTGTTTACCAGTGAGTGCAAACTATCATGGTCAAGCCTCGCCTTTGTGCTGCAGGGCCCAGTGTACTTTTGCTGCAGCTAAGTGTTCTCTCCTTGGTGCTTCTGTCAACAAAGGCCCTTCTGGAGTCTTTTTGCTCCCATTTTTCTAGCTGCTTTGTAGTAAACATTAAAAACATAAATTTGTCTTTTTTTTTTTTTTTGCGTAAGTAGCAGGGAGTGTGCTTCCCACAGGGTTAATAGAAATAGCTATCATTATCTTACCTTTCTGTGTACCAAGTACAGCACTAGGAGTCTTGGGGATATTATTTCATTTCATGCTCTAAATCAGGGGTAGGGAACGTCTGGGGCCCACAAAATCATTTGGTCTGGCCCTGCCAAGAGATTATGGGTGAGTTAATTAAATGTTTGACCAACTATAGCATGCTAATTTTTAAGTTGATGATTTTGTATGGCCCTCGAATGATATTATAAATATCCAAGTGGCCGTTGGCAGAAAAATGGTTCCCCATCCCTGATCTGAATAGTTCTTTGGACTAAGTATCTTGAGTATAACATAACTAAGATTTTGGAGAAGAAAGGAACCTAAAATACTCTGATGGAAATTCTGTAGTATTTTCACTCATACAGATAAAATAAAACTATAAATTATGTTTAACAATTTATTAGATTAACTTTTTTCTATTTTGACAATTTTATTATAATTTTGATGGTTAAAATTTTTCCTACCCAGCAATCCCTGTCCTGCCTCTGAAAGACTGAGAGCAAGGTAGACCTGCCTCTGTTCTTTGGCCACCTGAACCTTACCTAACTTAACATATTTGTGAATTGTAGGTGAAGAAGCTGAAGCTTAGAGACATGAAGTAACTTGCCTGAGGTTAGGTAACTAGTAGCAGGACAGAGATGTAAAATAAGAACTGACCAACCACAAGTGTTTTCCTAATCAGTATGCTATTCAGTCTTTTAGATTCTTAATATTAGGAGAGGTTTTCCCAGAAATGAAGAATAAAAACTCCTTTGGGTTAAAGTTTGAATAACCAGATTATTCATTAAAAAGAATGTGCTGGTAAATGCTTTGGAACTAGTTATCATCCACCCTCCCCCCACCCCAAACACACAAAACAACCACCAAAACAGCTCTAACTTTTAGCATCTTCAGATTTCTATGGTATAAATATTCACTCCATGGCTTATTTCAAGCTATCAATGTGACCGCATTGAAAGAGAAGCTGAGAAAAGATGTGAGCAAAAGGCTCTTTTAGTATGAGCCGGCACATCACAAACTCAATAATAATTAGTAAAAATATCAGAGCCCTGCATTAACAATTAAAATAGATAATCAAACTGTATACTAAATAATGCAGTACGTTTTGTGAGAAAGACAGATTTTTCACCAGGTGCATCAGAATTGAATCCTGGCTGTACTCCTAAATAGTTACACGACCATGTGACTGTGGGCAACCTGTCTTCTCTGAGCCTCAGTTGCCTTATCTCTTACATGGTGATAACCCACCTGCCTCTTGAGATTAGTTGAGTATTAAATGTAAAAACATGGAAACTGCCTGGAACAGGGTGAATGTTATAGATATTTAGATCCCTACATATTAACACAAACTTATTTTCATTCATTTCATTGGCAAGCATTTATTAATATACACAAAAGAACCATTTTTACTGGCTTTATGAAGTATATCTTTCTTCATTTTCTTAATTATAAAAAAAGCCATTTATTAACCTTTTCCAACTTTTCAAAGAAATTTTAATATGATAATTATTTTATTTTTCTTTAATATCACTATTATAGGCAATATGTTAACAAGCAAAACTAACACAAATTGGTGACTACTACCCTAGTCTCAGTCTTAGGGAGGCAGGAGGGAATGGAAAGGTCTGCTCCATCTAAATACAGAGGCCATTACTCAGCTCTGACAGTTACTGTGCAAGAACATGCAGGCTCAGTATTGCCAGATCATTCCATTTCTGAGAACCAGAAATCTGAATCTGTTTGTGAAACCTCCTAATTTTTACTCATTTTAATTTTATAACTGGAAGTTTGTACCTTTTGACCACTTTCACCCATTCTGCACACTCCCCCCCACCCCCACCCCTACTTCTGGCCACCACCAATCTGCTCTCTGTGTCTGTGATTTCATTGTTTTATGTTTTCAGATTTCACATATAAATGAGATCATCTGGTATTTTTTTTCCCTCTGCTTGACTTATTTCATTTAGCATAATTCCCTCAAGGTTCATCCATGTTGTTGCAAATGTCAGGATTTCCTTCTTTATATGGCTGAATAATATTCCATTCACATTTTCTTTGTCCACTGAAGCACACTTAGCTTGTGTATGTGTCTTGGCTATTATAAATGATGCTGCAGTGAACACGGGGGTGCTTATATCTTTTTGTTTTAATTTTCTTCAGATAAATACCCCAAAGTAAAATTGCTACATCATATAGTAATTCTATTATTATTTCTTGAGGAGCCTTCATACTGTTCTCCATAGAGACTACAACAATATATTCCCACCAACAGAGAACAAGGGTTCCCTTTGCTCCACATCCTCTCCAACACGTAGTTCTCAACTTTTTATAATAACCATTCTAACAGATGTGAGGTGATATCTCTCCGTGATTTTAATTTACTGATGTTGAACACCTTCTCATGTACCTGTTGGCCATATGTATGCATCTTTGGAAGAATGTCTGTTCAGATCCTCTGCTCATTTTTAAACTGGATTCTTTTTTCTATTGGGTGGTATGAGTTATTTTGGATATTAACCATTTATCAGATATAATGTGCAAATTTTAATCCCATTTGGTAGGTTGTTTTCATTTTGTTAATGGTTTCCTTTGCTGGGCAGATGTAGACCCACTTGTTCATTTTTGCTTTTACTGCTAATGCTTATGGTGTTAAATCCAAAAATTCATCACCAGGGCCAATGTTAAGGAGCTCTTAAATTTTACTCTAGGAATTTTATGATTTTAGGCCTTACCTTTAGGTCTTTAATTCATTTTTGAGTTGATTTTTGTGTATGGTCAACTTTTATTCTAATTTTCATATATCTTCTTTTAAAACACCATGAAACCACTGCTGGATAGGCCAGATCAGTTTGTGGCTACTGAGTTAATGGATGAGGATGTCTTGGGGAGCAGAGAAAGCTGGGAGAGGAGCCTGAGCAAGGGGTAGAGGCAGGGACGTGAAGGGAGTAGCGTGCCAGAAGCAGGGTAGGGAGCGGTCTGGTGGAGAGAAGCAGTCTTGCTGTAGACAAGCGTGGATCAGTGCCATTGGGAGTAATTGAGCATGGTTTAGAGAATTCTAAGAATTTTTTTTCTTCCATGGAAAATGGGCACTTTGTAATCATATAAAGTGATGTAATTAATCTGGTAATAGTTGAAGGTAAATCTGAGAATGGGAAGAAGTGCGTGTAAGTGTTTTAAGAGTCTCATCCTCAGTGCCAGGCTGCCTGGACGTGCATCTGGCTCACCACTTTATGGTTCTGTTACTGTGGAGATGACGTTTATCTCTCTGGGTTTCATGATAATTAGGTTGCTGTAAGGATTTAATAAATTACTGATAATGAAGTATTTAGGTAGTACCTACTACATAAGTATTCAAAACATGTTAGCTATTATTTTAAGTGTTTAAATAAATAAAGGAAATGAATAGTAGAAACATTGTGGAAGAGGTCACTATAAAATGCAGGTGCACATTCTTCAATGAAAGAATCAAAGGCATTTGATGGCCTTAAAAAGAGAAGGAAAGGGAAATATAAAAGTAATGACTAAGGGTATTTTTCATTTTTTAACTTGGCTAATAAGAAAAATGTCCTACCTTGACAAAAATAAGGAATTGTAAATGAGGAATAATCTTGTGATCAGGGGAAGAGGAGTTTAATTTTAAATATAAGTAAAATTTGAGATAAGATGAAATAAAATGTGCTGTCAGCAGTTAAAGATGTAGGACAAGAGGTAGATTGAAGTTTAAATGTGGCACATTGAACGGTGAAGGATGTGCAGCACCTTATGTTTGGTGTTAGAAGAAAAACACGTAAAGCTATCTATGCCCTGCCCTAACCGGTTTGGCTCAGTGGATAGAGCATCAGCCTGCAGACTCAAGGGTCCCAGGTTCGATTCCAGTCAAGGGCATGTACCTTGGTTGCGGGCACATCCCCAGTCGGGGGGGGGGGGGGGGGGGGGGTGTGCAGGAGGCAGCTGATCGATGTTTCTCTCTCATCGATGTTTCTAGCTCTCTATCCCTCTTCCTTCCTCTCTGTAAAAAATCAATAAATATATATATATATATTTTAAAAAATAAACTATCTATGCCCTTCATTAAACAAGATGCAGTTTATTTAATACTAGAAGCCTGATGCACAAAGATTCGTGCTAGAATGGGCTTTCCTTTCCCTGGCTGCCGGCACTGCCTTTCCACTCCAGCCCAGCTCCTTTCCGCTCAGGCCCCAGAGCCTTCTCTTTCGGTTCTGGGAGCTGCCTCTTTGCCTCTTTCTGCTCCGGCCTTACCTTCCCATGCTGCCCAGAGGCCCTGAGAGACCGGGAGTGGGGCAGAACGCCTGCGTTGTTGCCATGGCGATCATGCAAGCATCCCATTCCTGTCGGTGCCTGTGTATGCAAATTAACCACCATCTTTGTTGGTTTAATTTGCATATCTCTCCTGATTGGCTGGTGGCATAGCAGAGGTATGGTCAATTTAAATGTTTGTCTATTATTAGGTAGGATGGACAATTAGTCAAAGACACAAAGGGCCATTCTGCCAGGGAAGCACTGAAGAAATGGTGGCAATAAGTACAGGGGAGAATTCAAGGATCAGGTTAGTTTGGCCGGAGAAGGGTGGCCCTTTGGTTGTACACATTGTTGAAGAAGAAAAGATTGGTTAGGGGCAGATTAGAGAGGGTCTTGCTGTCAGGACGAGGACTTTTAATGCATAAGATGAAGCATGTGCACTGAGCATTTTGGCAGTGCAGTAATACAAGGAATCTACTTTTGAAAGATGATCATTTTTTTTAAATAAGTGACTGAATACATGGAGAAGGCAAATAACTACATGAACAATTTGTATAATTTAGCATTGACTATGTGCAAAGTGGAGGTGGTGAACTTGGAAGTGCCTAGAAGTGCCTTTATTTATTTTTGTTGATCCTCATCCGAGGCTATTTTCCTATTGATTTTTAGAAAGAATGGAAGAGAGAGGGAAAGACAGAAATAAATATCTGTTTGAGAGAAATACATTGATTGGTTGCTGCCTGCATGTGCCCTGACCAGGGCCCTAGCCAGGGAGGAGCCTGCAACCAAGGTATGTGCCCTTGACCAGAATCAAACCGGTGACCCTTCGGTCCTCAGGCTGGCGCTCTATCCAATGAGCCAAACCAGCTAGGCCTGGAAGTGCCTTTAAAGGAAGCAGTTAAGTTGTGCAAAACAGCCAGTCCCCAGGAAAACATCTATAATTCAGAAAAGAGACTGGGTTATAAATTACAAATTTAATAATCACCTAGAAATCCTTGTTGAAACCAGAAAGTAAATGAGATTGTCAAATGAGCAAATTTACAAGAAAAGATAGATGCTCTAGCTGGTTTGGCTCAGTGGATAGAGCATTGGCCTGTGGACTGAAAGGTCCTGGGTTTGATTCTGGCCAAAGGCATGTACCTTGGTTGCAGGCACATCCCCCTTAGGAGGTGTGCAGGAAGCAGCTGATCGATGTTTCTCTCTCATCAATGTTTCTAACTATCCCTCTCTCTTCCTCTCTGTAAAAAAATCAATAAAATATATTTTTTAAAAAAGAAAAAAGATAGATTCTGTGTTAGAGCTTTGGATGATGCCTACATGGAAGGAGTAGGAGGCAAAACCTTCAGTGAATAGGACAGAGAAAAAGGGGTCATTGAGGTAAAGGAAGAGCTAAGACAGTGCCTGTCATGGGAAAAAAAAGACAGAAAGCTGAGCAGCAGAGGGCCAAAGTCGTGATTGAGCATGTGTTCCCGGGTCCCCTTCATTCTTCTCCTTCAAAGAGAAGAGGATCTGTGGGGAAAGGAAGGTGCCCGCTGAGCTCTGCCTCACACTTAGGGGGCAGAATAGGAAGAGCCAAAAAGGCTTCAGAAGCCCAGTGTTCCAAATTACAACTAGCAATGCAATTGAATTTCTTAGAAATTCATCTACATCATATTAGCCTGTACAACTTGTTTAGATGTTTTTCAAGTTGCTTACTTTTAACAGAAATGTCTGGTTCTATGTAGACATTTGTTGGTAATGTAAGTCCATTGCACCAAGGAAACCATTCTGTAGTTCAAGATTTATCAACCTTGGCACTGCTGACATTTTGGACTGGATACTGTGTTGTGCCGGACTGTCCTGTGACTTGTAGGATGCTTAGTGGTATCCCCAGCCTCTATCTGCTAGCTGCCAGTGGCATTTTCAACAGGACAAAATGTTTTAGTCACCAAGTACTCTTTGGTGGGCACGATTTCCCACTACCCCTGCATTGGGAACCATCCCTAAAGTTTACTAATAGCCAGAGCATTTCCTTCCTTCCTTCCTTCCTTCCTTCCTTCCTTCCTTCCTTCCTTCCTTCCTTCCTTCCTTCCTTCCTCCCTCCCTCCCTCCCTCCCTCCCTCCCTCCCTCCCCTCTCTCTCTCTCTCTCTCTCTCTTCTCTCTCTCTCTTCTTTCTTTCTTTCTTTCTTTCTTTCATTTTTTTTCCTCTGCAAGGGGAAATAATATAAACCTAGGCAATGAAGTTGCTGGAGCAATAAAATTATAATCACCAGATTTGTGACATAAAGATGTGACATATACATAAACGTACATAGATTTGCAGAAAGAAAGAAGTTATGTTTTCAAGTATCTAACGCGTGGAAAAGGCTGAAGTTATAAAACCACAGAATAAATTAAGCATTATATCTAAACAGATATGCCAGAGGGTAAGATTTTCATTTAGTGGCAAATACAATTAAACAGACATTTAGTTTGAAGCAAATCAAGTCCTCCATATATCTGGTGGCATCTTTACACTGATACAAATTGCAGTGAGAAGCAATTTGTATAAATCACTATTATTCCAGAGAGAGAGATATATATGGACCAAGCAATTCTAATGTGACAGATGTTGTAAATGTCATCATTATGGTTTTTCATTTCAATTAAAACAGTTCAGAGACTTCCTCCACTGATTATATTAAATAGAGGATTAGAGCTTTTCCTGTTGGAAAAGACAACAGCCTTGTCACATAGCTAATTTCTTCACGCAGGTTGAGCTTTCTTACCTTCCTGTGGATACAATGGGCTCCATAATATGGTTTTCAAAACAAATACATTGGATCAGAAATCACAGGTTAAGAAAAAGAAAAATTTTGTCAGTATGTAAACAACTTTAGATAAGTATATGCTAAATAATGAATCTTCTATTTTTCATAGCACTAAATGTTAGAATGCACAATACAGTGTCATGTCAATGGTTCAAAACGTCTTAATTATCATATGCAGAGACCGTGAGAGCTGTCTTATAGCAGAAACTGGCAATGAGATTTTATTCCTTCAAATGCAATGAATGATGTACAGCAGAATTATCTCTGTAAATATTTCAGAGTATATTTCTGTAAGGCTATTTCATGAGAAATATTATTTCTGCTTAAGATCTAGATCTTTCCTAAAATAACCATACACTGCTATCTGTTGGAGATGAGTTGGCTATGTAATCATAACTGCAAAATACAAACTTTATTTTGAGAACCATTTCAGAATGTCTAATCCAAATCAGAATGTCTAATACTTATTCTACACATAATTATATATATATGTAAATATAAATATACATATATATATATATATATATATATATATATATATATAACTAGTATATAATAATTTTATGTATATTATCTATTATATACTGAGTGGCCAGATTATTATGATCTCTGAATGCATAATAATCTGGCCACTCAGTGTATATCCTATATAATAAAAGGCTAATATGCAAATTGTCCCCTCAACCAGGAGTTCAACCAGCAGGCAGGCCAGCCAACCGCCCATGTTCCCTCCCCCTAGCCAGGCTGGCCGGACCCCACCCATGCACGAATTCATGCACTGGGCCTCTAAATCACACACACACACACACACTGAGTGGCCAGATTATTATGCACTCAGAGATCATAATAATCTGGCCACTCAGTATATATACATGCATAAGTACAAATTAAAAATTACTCTGAAAGAACACATACACATGAAACCTGTGTCCTTGACTTTACTAAATCTTATGTCCTGAATTTTCCCCCAATTTATCTGGTGACACTGTGACTGTATTTGGTGATAGGACCTATAAGGAGATAACTATGTTTAAATGAGGTCCTAAGTATGAGGCCCTAAGTGAATATGACTAGTGCCCTTTCACAAGGTAGAGACAGGTGGGATGCCTGTGCTCAGAGGAAAGGCCATGCGAGGACACATTGAGAAGACGGCCATCTGTAAGCCAAGGGGAAGGGATAAACCAGATCTGTCTCAGGATAAACCAGATCTGTCAATACCTTGATCTTGGACTTCCAGCCACAGAACTGTGAGAAAATAAATTTCTGTTTTTTACGGCCCCTAGTTTGTGCTTGTGATATTTTGTTGTGACAACCTGAGCAGAGGAGATCACCTTTCCCTGAATTTCCCCAAACCTCCATGCTCACTGCTACCATCTCTTACACTTATAATAACACATAGACTTTAAAAGACTCTGCCTCTACAAATATCTCCTAAATTCCCTAGAAGCACATATGTTTCTATCCACAAATGAGAATTTGGTAAGACTTGCTTTGCTGTTTTTTCCCAGTGGAATAGCAGTGCATATGGGCTTGTCAGGACTCTGTAAACCATTGGTTTTAACGTTAGTTGCCTAAGAAACACAGGGGCTGCTGCCATCTTGGTCATTGCTCCACAGTGATGGTCATATAAAACCTGAAGGAGACTGGCTTGAAGGACTAGCCTGGAATATCTATTGCTGCTCTCATATTCCAGGTGCCATTTCTGCAGCAAAGCACAGTGCTGTTCCCAGCACCTTTGTGGCAGTTGAGCACAGATCTAAAAGCAGCCGGGGCAGCGTTCCTGTCAGTATGGAGCTGGTGATCCAGTGAGAGAAACAGAAATTATCTTGTAATTAAAATGACAGAATTTTCATATATTGGAAGCACCTAACCTAATCTTGGAGGTTTGGGATGGCTTCTCTGAGGAAGCCCCTTTAGGGCTCAGGCAAGACTGATGAGTACAGGTCACCTGCTTGACGAGTTGGCCAGTGATGGACTTTAGAGAGGACCTGAGGAAGCACAGAGCTGAAGGAACCAGACAGCACAATGCCTACATGGCTACCCTGAGGAGGCACAAGGGGGCTGCATAGGCGGGTGAGAGAAGGGATGGTAAGAATACATACCAAAGGAGGACAGGAGGAGGCCTGGTGCAACATGATGTTTTCAAACCACATTTTGTGTCTGGCAAAAGGGAAAAGAAAAATCCACTTTGTAACCCTTCCAGGTGATTAATTTTACTATGTCATATAATTATAAAACTAATTACCTTGAAGTGATGATTTGATATGTGTATTGGCAGTAATTGAGCAGTCAAGTGAGATTAATTCAATTGATTATATAAGAATATTTCTTTGGAGCTGGTGCGGAGTCTGCTTATATTGAATCTCTTGCTTGAAATATACGCCTGTGGGAAGCAATTAAATTGTTTGATATGGAGCTAGAGAGTGTGTTCAAAATATGTAAAACCGACCCCTGATAAAAGTCCCACTTTGAATCAGATGATCTCTTACTAGTAGTTTGTTGCAGCCCCAGAGGTCAGCTGCCTTAAGAATCACCACTCCTGAGAAAAATTCCTTGCTAAACTAGAGAGTTGCCCAGAGTTTGGGAGCTGAGATTGCAGGGACCAGAATACCACCCCCTGCCATGTGCTGTGCCTCCGGCCGGAAGGTGAGCGTGTGCCTTTCCCTGTGCGGCTGAAAGCCCCGCTTAGTCTTATAAGAATTATATCTTTGATATCAGGTCAACTAGTAAGTGTATTCTCAGCTAACATTATTATTCCAGAAAGAATGCTGCTTATTTTGGAAATCATTTCCAGTCAAAGTAACTTTTCAAAGTGTTACACAGCTGGCGCTTCAGCCACAATCTATTATAACCCAGCCTAATAATTTCAGCAAATTCATCTTAAATGCAAATTGCTCACCAATGCTTTCAGCTTATAATTTATATCTGAGAAACTTATTATTGTCTACCCAGAGCAGTTGAAGTTGTTTAAGGTAGGAAATTAGAGATGCCTTTAAAAAGGAAAGCTATGTAATTAAGGATGGCCCTCAAATTACCTCCAGGTTATCACTCGATTCATAAAGCAAAGATAATTGGGGAAATGAGACTTCGTTTGTTTTAAGGTTGTATTATGTTGAGCTACTTGGTGGTTCCTACAGTAAAGATTTAAATATTGTGGGTAAAAGAAATCTTGGTTTGCCCCAATTTTACTCTCACCTATTTCCCTCTTAACTCTGCACTGAACTTAAAAAAATAAAATGAGATAAAAACAGCTGCTCCTGGGCGGCATGCATAGCATAGTCTTCAGCAGTTTATTAGTGAACATTGACTGTATATGAAACATGTGCTAGGGGCTGGCTGGGTACCAAGAGTATGAAAAAGATGAATAAGAAAAATGCTTTTTTTCCCAAGGGGAGTAATGGAAGAGAGAGAAAGGTACCTTAATAAATTTAATACCAACTATGAACTGACAGGTGCTAAAAGTGGCGAATGAGAAGTGACACCAGACCGAGGCTTTAGTGCCAGCTGATTGTGAAAAATAAGGAAAATGTACAATGATGTTTTTATCAAGTTAAATATATTTAATTTTTTGAGGAACATCATATTGTTTTCCATATTGGCAGAACCAAGCTACATTCCCATCAATAATGCATCCTCACCAACACTTTTTTGATGTATTGATGATAGCCGTTCTGAAAGGCGTGAGGTGATAGCTCATTGTGGTTTTAATTTGCTTTCTCTGATGATTAGTGATGTTGAGCTTCTTTTGGTATGTCTGTTGGCTATCTACATGTATGTCCTCCTTGGAGAAGTGTCTATTCATGTCCTTTGCCCGCTTTTCAATTGGATTGTTTGGGGGTTTTGTGTGTGTGTGTGTGTGTGTGTGTGTGTGTGTGTTGAGCTATATCAGTTCTTAATAAATTTTGGATATTAACCCCTTATTAGATGTGTAAATATCTTCTCCCTTTTAGTAGGTAATCCTTTTGTTTTGTGGATGGTTTTCTTTGCTGTACAAAAACTTTTTAGTTTGTTATAGTCTCATTTGTTTATTTCTTCTTTGTTTCACTTCCTTGGGGAGTGAAAAGCCAAAGATTTCACTGCCTGTTTTCTTTCCATGAATTTTACCCTTTAAATGTTAACAATTTCATCATTTTAAATAATGACGATGTCTATTATTTATATATTCTTACCCCATAAATAGGACCTTTAACATAATATTGAAAAGAATAAATCATGCCCTAGCTGGTTCAGCTCAGTGGCTAGTGTGCCCGCAGACTGAAGGATCCCGGGTTTGATTCCACTCAAGGACATATACCTTGGTTGCAGGCTCCATCCCTGGCCTTGGTTGGGATGAGCAGAAGATGAGCAGAAGGCAGTCAATTGATGTCTCTCTCTCACATTTATATTTCTCTCTCTCTGCCTCTCCCCTGCCCTTCCACTCTCTCTAAAAATCAATAGAAAAATATCCTCAGGTGAGGATTAACAGAGAGAGAGAGAGAGAGAGAGAGAGAGAGAGAGAGAGAGAGAGAGAGAGAGAACAAAAATCAATGGAAAAATATCCAAATATCTTCGGGTGAGGATTAACCAAAAAAAGCAAAACACAAAGCCATGTCTCCATTAGCAATGATAACTCATGTACATAATTATATTAGGCTAAGGGAGTTTGCATTTATAATGAATTTGTTAGCAGTTGTCATCATTATTAGATATTGAATGTAATAAAATGATTTATATATTTTCTGAAGTAATTTTTTTATTTCCCTTGCTTTAATCAATAAATTTGTTTTTAAATGTTAAGCCATCATTGCATTCTTAGGAATATACCAGATATCACCATGATACTTCAAAAATTTATATTTTATTAAATACTAGTGGCCTGGTGCACAAAACTCATGCACATTAAAAGGGAATTAATTAGAGGAAATATTTTAATATTGCTATTTGCCCTTTCTCTATACTAGAAGTGTCAGAGATGAAACAAATTAGTAAAATGTATATGAAAATCTCCCTCCTGTCAGAGTCTGGGGCACGCTGTGGGACCCAGAGTCAAGTCCCTGCCCACCTGCGTGTGCCTCGAAATCATGCAAGACCCAGACCTGGCCAGCCCCACCTTTGTCAAACCTTGCAGGGTGGGGGGCATAGCCTCAGGTCCCCTGGCCCAGCGCCAGGTGGGAGGCACAGCCTCAGGTCCCCCGTCAAGCCCTGCCAAGCAGAGAGCGCAGCCTCAGCTCCCCTGGTGCAGCCTCAGGTCCCCTGGCCCTGGTGCTGGGGTGTGGGGCAAGGCCCTAGGTCCCCTGGCCCAGCCTCAGGTCCCCCATCCCTATCTTGAGGGCATGAGGGTGTGACAACTATATGCATATTAGCTCTTTATTATATAGGATAGTTGATATACAATATTATGTTAGTTTCAAATATACAGTACAATGTATTAATGCAACATTTATATACCTTACAATATAATCAAATCACCACAATAAGTCTAGTAAACATCTGTCACCATACAAATTTATTAGGATATTGTTGATTATTTTCTCTGTACTTACATTACATCTCCATGAGTTATTTATTTTATAACTGGAAGTTTGTACCTTCTTTTACCCTTTACCTTTTTCACCTGGCCACCTAGCTCTCTTCTCTGGCAAGATGTGCTCTTTATCTATAAGTCTGTTCCAGTTTTAATCTGTTTTTTGTTTTTTTTAATACTTTTAGATTCCACCTTTAAATGAAATTGTATTTGTCTTCTTCTGTCAGACTTATTTCACTTAGCAATAATACCCTTTAAGCCCATTCATGTTGTCCCAAATGGCTAAGTAATATTCCAATACACACACACACACCACATCTTTATTATCTATCAATAGACACCAAGTTTGTTTTCATATCTTGGCTATTATAAATAACTAGAGGCCTAGTGCATGGATTTGTGCACCAGTGGGGCCCTCAGCCTGGCCTGCACCCTCTTGCAATCTGGAACCCCGTGGGGGATGTTGGAGAGCTGGTTTCGGCCCGATCTCTGCAGGCCAGGCTGAGGAACCCCACTGGTGCACGAATCTGTGCACTGGGCCTCTAGTATGCATATAATATCTTTGGTTATCTTTGGTTAATCTCTTCCCGCCCTCCCCCCTACCCTTTTCCCTCTGATCTTCATCAGTCTGTTCCATGTTTCCATCCCTGTATGATGAGCGTCTGCCCCCTGGTGGTCAGTGTGCCTCATAGCTACCGGTCGAACAGTCGAATGGTTGAACTGTCACTTAGGCTTTTATATATATATATAGATATATATATATATATATATATATATGCTATAATGAACATAGTAGTGCATATATACTTTTGAATTAGGTTGGTTTTTTTTTTAGATAAATACCTAGAAGTGGAATCTGGGTGACATGGTAGTTCCATTTTTAATTTTCTGATGTTTTCTATAGTTGCTGCCCTAACGTACAATCCAACCAACAGTGCACAATGGGTCCCCTTTTCTCCACATTCTCTTTAAAACATGCTATTTGTTGATTTTATGATAATAGCCATTCTCACACATGACACTGTGAGGCGATATCTCACTGGGTTGATTTTTATTTCCCTAATGATCAGTGATGTTGAGCATCTTTTCATGTTTGCTTCCTATCTGTATGTCTTCTTGGAGAAATTTTTATTCAGGTTTTCTGCCCATGGTTAATTTTTAATGTCGAGTTGAATGAGTTCTTTATATATTTTGAATATTAGCTCCTTACCAGATATATTGTTTGCAAATATCTACAAAGTTTATCTAGAGTTGCAGTACCAATTTATACTTCCAATAGCAGTATATGAGTGTTTCCATTAACACTTGATAGTTACTTATTTTTAAAATTTTTATTTTTATTTTAGCCATTTGGCAAATGGGTAGTGATAACTCATTGCGGTTTCAATTTCAGTGTGTTGAGGACTAATGAAATTGAGCACTTTTTCATTTACCAGTCACTTGAATATTCTATTTTATAAATTGCACATTCAGGTCTCTTCTCATTGTGCTGTCTTTCATTTATTGGTTCATAATAGTCCTTCATATATTCTGGATACATGATATATATTCACTATACTTTTTATTTTACTTTTTCACTTTCTGTAATGATGTTTTTGATAAATAGATATTTTAAATTTTAATGTATGTTATCTATCATCTTTTATTTCATGGTTTAAGTTTTTATGTCTAGTATAAGCAATCTTTGCCTATCTCAAGCTTAAGATATTCTAACATATTTTCATCCAGAAATTTTTATTGATTTATCTATTACATTTAAAGTTACAGTCTTTTTGGAATTGATTTTTGCATATGGTGTGAGGTATTTGTCAAGGTTAAATATTTTCCTATATGGTTATCCTATTGACAGAATTAATTATTAAGTATATTTCTTCACACTATATTACAGAGTCATATTTGACATAAATCAAGTGACTATATATGTACAGACTGTTTTTCTGTATTCTCTATTTTAATCCTCTGATTTATTAATCTGTCTTGCAACACCACCACATGACTTTAATTGGTATAGTTTTATAAGAAGTTTTGACATCTGGTAATAAAATTTCTCCACTTTATTTTTCTTCTATAGATTTTTCTTATTTACTTTTGGGCCTTTTCAGTCTCATATGCATTTAAGAAGCAGTTTATGAATTTATACACACAAACACACACATTCTGAGATTTTTCTTTAATTTATAAACCAATTTGGAGATAATTGGCATCTTACACTTCTACATATTGTAATTTATAAAGCTCCATTTAGTTAGGCAGGCCACCTTTAATATCTCTCAAAAATGTTCTTTAATTTTTCTGTGTGTATGTCTTTCATGACTTTTAGTTTCTTTGATTTTCAATCATTTTTATGGTAATTTAAATGGTTTAATTTTTAAGAAAACATAAGTTTGTAATTTTATCTATTACTACATAGACATATTCACTTATTTACATACTAGGGACCCAGTGCATGGATTCATGTACATTGAAAGGAAATTAATTAGAAGGTGGTCGGCAGGGCGGAGCAGGGTGGGGAGGAACTGGGTGAGTAGAGCCCGACACGCCCTGGAGCCAACATCCCATGGTCCCTCCCCAGTGTCTGCAGAATGAGTGGGGTCCCTCCGTCAGGTGGGGATCCCTCGGCCTGGGCTGTGGTGATCGGGCCGAAACTGGCTCTCTGACATCTCTTGAGGGATCCCAGAGTGCGAGAGGGAACTCTGCAAAGTTGCTATCCTACAGTGTGCGAAACACAAACGCAAGTGTGCAGTAAACCAAATTTCGGGCCAACAGTGCCCCAGCAACAACATAACCCACGGCCAAAGGTGGAATCCCGTGGCCCTGCGAGGAATCAGGCTCCCTCCTCTCTGGTTCTGGGGTGTGTCACCCGAGAACTGTAGCTGCCAAGTCACTGCAACTTGGCAGCTCCTGTGTTGAGTGTCTGTCTCCTGGTGGTCAGTGTGCATCATAGCTACCAGTCAGATGGACACTTAGCATATTAGCCTTTTATATATATAGATTGCCTTTGAATCTAGAGACCTTATTAGATTTATTTTTTTAAATTCTATTTTTAATAATAAAAATTGTTCTGTTTACATAATGATGTTATGTATGAAATAAAATATTTTTTAAATTTTTTATTGATTGATTTTAGAGAGAAAGAAAGGGAGGGAGAGAGAGAGATGTGTTGTTCTACTTACTTTTGCATTTATTGGTTGAGCCCTGACCTGGGATCACTCAACCCGCAGCTTTGGCTTATTGGGACAAGACTAGAACCAATTTTGCTACCTTGCCAGGGCAGGATCTTTGTTTTTAATCCCCTGCCCCACCCCCCACCCCCCACCAAAGCATGTGCATTATTTTTCTTGCATTTACAATAGGGAGGACTTTTCCAGAGTTGTACAATGTTGAGTGCAGGTGGTGATAGTGGAGGACTTCTTTATCTTGTTTGTGAACTTGAGGTAAACTAAATAGTTTACTATTCAGTAGAATGTTTACAATATGCATATTTTATATTGTTTTTAAAGTGAATTGTGCACAAATATTAAGTTCAGTCTAATTAAAGGTTACATATGTGTATACTTTTGGATCCACCAGTGGGTCAAGATATTTGCAGTATACCCCAAGCATCTCAGAACACTAATATGTGCCCCTCTACCACTCCTATCAGTGCCTCTGGCTTAGTGACTGAATGCAATTGGTATTAAATGGGCAAGGGAGCTCACTGATGAAATTTGAAAATTGTTTTCTGGAGGCTAGGAAAATGTGAAGCTTAATCTGGTAAAAGGTAATTATTCAGCTTTTTTTCTCCTTAGAATTCACTTTTGCTCGTTGTTCTGTTGAAAAACATTAGTTCCGCACTGGACAGGTAGCTAAGTTAGTTAGAGCACGATCTCCATATGCCAAGGTTGAAGGTTTGATCCTTGGTCAGGTCATATATAAGAAGCAACCAATGAATACATAAGTATACATAAGTGAAACAACAGGTCTCTGTCTCTCTCTCGCGCGCGCATTCTCTCTCTCTCCCCCTCCATCTTTAAAAAAAAAAAATCAATAAAAATTAAAAAAAAACAAGAAATTCATTAGTCCCCATGTCAAGTCTCAACAGCTACCATATTATTGTAAGATTATATCAATTCAGTCATACTTCTTCTATAATCATACTTTTTCTTGAAACATATGATACTTTTTCTTCCTCTTAATATAAGACAGCAGTAAAAAAAAAAAATGGGTAAAGAATGTGAGAAAACTCCAAAAATAACATAATATGTTGGAGTTTTTATCTCCAATTATAGATGGTCAAAAAATAAAATTGTAACATTAAGAAAAATCATCAACTTTAAAATTTTTATAGTTTTTAAAATCATTGAAGAGCTACAGGAAAAAGAAGTCAAAATAATTTTAGAGAAATGTTAGCCCTTCAGAGTTGAGCAAAATCCAGCAACATTCTTTATTTCTTAATGCATTTGTTGAGTCTACAGAAATAATAGGGCAGAAAAGTAAGTGTTAAGAAGAGGGACTTTAAGGAGAGAGAAGAGATTAACTGAGAGTTTTACCCCTGAAAGTTGGCTATCAGGCCTGTTAACCAGTTCTCCACATAAGAAGTTTGGTGACTTAATGGTTCTGGACAATCGAAGGCTGATAACAATGAAGCTAAGTGATTTAGAGAGAAAGCTTGATGAAACCAAAAATTGAAATTTTACAGCTGAATAATATAATATTTGAAATGAGTAATTCATTTGATTGCCTTTAACAAAGACTGGACACATAAGAAAAAATAACACTATTAACTTTTAATAGGGTCATTTAAATTTCAACTCATGGAGAGAGAGAGAATTAATTCATTCTTCCTTCACTTTTTTGTTCTATTTGGGCCCTCAATTGATTGGATGATGCCCACCCACACTGGTGAGGGTGAATCTCTTTCCCAGTCTACTGAGTCTAATGCTTACCTCTTCCAGGACTCTCCTCACAGACACCCCCAAAATAATGTTTTACCAGCTATGTGAGTCTCTTTTAGCCTGGCCAAGATGACACATAAAATTAATCAATACAACAAATATCACTGGAGAAATTGAATATCCATGTGGGAAAACAATGTTTATAAAATTAATTACCATTGATACAACCCTACCATACTCCTTACACCAAAAGTAATGCAAAATGAATTATAAACATGAATGTTAAAGCTAATATTTTTAAAGCTTCTAAAGCTAAACATAGAGGTTTCTTCTGTTGAAGGAAAATATTTGTTAATTTGGACAAAAGCATTAACCATAAAAAATGTTGAAAATTGGACTTAAAATTAAAATATCCTGCACACCAAAAAGATAAAGGCAAGGAAATAAAAAGATAAACCACAGAAAGTAGATTCATAAAACATATATGTGGCACAGGATTTATATCTAGAAATATTTAAAAATCCTACAAATCAATAAAGAGCAACTTTATATATGTATGCCCAATAAGCATATGAAAGGTTTTTAAGATCATGACAAATACAAATTACATCCAAAATGTGATTTTAAAATCAAAACAAAAACTTACTACACCTGCCAGATCAGCTAAAAACTCCAAGGCTTTGTGAGAATGTAGAGCAACTGAAACTTGTATGTTGATAATCTAAAATTGTACAGCCACTTTGGAAAATTGTCTGCTAGTCTCTAATCAAGTTAACCAGGCTTTGAGCATATGAACCAACAATTCTCCATATATGACTGTGCATGACTTGCACAAGAATATTTATTAAAATTTAATTTATGAAAGTACATAGTTAGAAACAACCCATATTTTAAGCAATAATAGATTGGGAAAACAATTTGAGGGCCCCAAGACCTCCAAATATACTAAAAATCCCAAACTGTTGAATAGATGCAACTTTGATGGGGGACTGGATGAAATCCTAAGAGAAATCACTCCTACCCTGCAGTGAGCTGAATGTTTGTGTCTGCACTTCCCCACCCCAAACCAAAATTCAAACATTGAAACCTAGTCCCCAATGTGAGGGATTTGAAGGTGGGAGCTTTGAGAGTGATTATATCATGAGTGTGGAGCCCTCATGAATGGGATTAACTGCACTTATAATAAAAGGCCCAAGAGGTTGCTCTCCCCTATTCCTGTAATGTGGAGGTTAAAGGATAAAGAGAGCTATGTGGGAATGGGGACTATCCCATGTGCTAGTGCCTTTATCTTGAATTTCCCAGAACTGTAAGTTCTTACACTTCCCAAAACCATAAGAAATAAATTTCTGTTGCTTATAGGCCATGCAATCTATGGCGTTATGTTCTAGAAGCCAGAACAGACTGAGACATCCTCTTCCACTTTGATTTTAGAATCCGTTCATGGGGGAGAACATTACTACTTAAAGGAGCTTATTGCCTCCTTTAGAATGCTCCTCCTGACCTTGAAGAGGTCAATCTCCTAGATGTTGCCATCCATAAGTAATTCTACTATTCAATCCAGCCAGCTTTTTATTGGTTATAAGGACATTTGTTAAAAGAATGCTGAATTTAGTGAGCTTATGTTCACACTTTATGTGTCACAAAACGAGTTTACTAGTTCAAGGTGATTTTGTGTGGAATACATGGCAAATCGTAATATATTTTGTTAACCCATGAAGGGAGGTGCTGATAAAGGTATGGGACAGAAATCTGATGCTGGAATATATTTCCATCTGTGTGACATTGATTTCTTATCCTCTCTTTGATGAAGGGTCCAATATAAGCAATCAGCCATCTGGTAGTTAGCTGGTTTCCTTGGAAATTGGTTTCCTTTATTAGCAGGGTTTGTACTCAACAATGATGATATGTAGCTAAGCTTTGGTGAGGGAAATAACAGGCTATTGAGCTATGTATAACCTCCATGACTATCATCAGGGCCTCATTGTACATGAGCCCACTGAGCAAACACCAAAGTACCTGGGGAAAGGGGCAGACTGACATCAAACAATAGATCTTGTGCATCTAATTATTACGAGTGTCCCATGTTGTGGATATATCCTCTAGTGGGCATTTATGTAGAACATGAATATCATTATACTCTGTGCCAAGATAGTCATCAACTTTACTCTCAAATCTGGACACCAATATTTTTTAAGTCCTTAACTTACCAGCCAGCATATAACATCACCTATGAATCGGTGTCAAGCATCATGAGCCATCTCTATCTTATGTAAAGTGAACAACCAGTCCACTGGAAAGATACACCATACTCACCGTCTTTCCCTTTTCTCCGTTTCTTCTGGTTATAGAACACTGTGCCTATTCACTCATAATCCAGATTTTCTTTTCCATTAAGTGATCTTACAGTCCTTTCTGTGAGGTCGTAAGTAGGATGAGGAAGAGACAGCGAAGCAGCAAGAGTAGGCACCGATATACAAAAGGAACAGGGCCATTTTGTACAGTTTACACATATATTCAAGACCTGCTAGTGTTGGATTGCATGTCATTTCCACTTTGTAATTCAATGGCTGCTGAAAATATCCCAGTTTTATAACTTGGTAAATTAGATAATAAATACTTAACAGGAAATTTCGATTGCAGAGGTACTTGGTGTCCTAGAGCAGTGGTCAGCAAACTCATTAGTTAACAGAGACAAATATCAACAGTACAACAATTGAAATTTCTTTTGAGAGCCAAATTGTTTAAACTTAAACTTCTTACAATGCCACTTCTTCAAAATAGACTCGCCCAGGCCGTGGTATTTTGTGGAAGAGCCATACTCAAGGGACCAAAGAGCCGTATGTGGCTCGTGAGCTGCAGTTTGCCGACTACGGTCCTAGAGCCATGCATTCCCTTTCTCCTAGTATCCAGTAGCAAGCTAGGGGCTGCTTTTCAAATGGAGTATAGTTGTCAGACAAAGAGGGAAATGAATATGTGACCCCACTCCAAAGTCCTCAAGGTCTGCACTATGATTCTTATATGGGAGCTTACTAAATGTTTCATTGAGCATCTCTCCAACACTGATATGTCCAAAAGAGTGTGTCTATGGGTCATTAGTCCCAAATGACAGGGCAGCTTGCACTGATGCCTGTACTTGCTGCAGAAACATTTTGCTTAAAGGCCCTACTCAAAATGGGGGGGGAGGGGGCTTTCAGTTAACTCAGTAAACATCTTGAATCAGCATGCCTGAATACATTATAGTTAACCCCAAATCTAGAATGTCACCACTACTAGGTCTCTTTCTTCATTGGAGAGCAGGGTAAAGACTAGCAGTCCCTTTGTACTTTATAAAAGCTACCCCACATGCTATAAGTCAGTAGATTCAGAAACCCTGATGTGGCAGGCCTCTGAGTGTTCATGGTTTGCCAACCCGCTGGAACATGTATTCCTTCCTATTCAGTAGGCACAATGAGGACAATGTTATCAATATAATGAACTTGGGTCATGTTTTGTGGGCTCTCAGGAAAATCAAGCTCTATATTATGGACAGAGAGCAGGAGGATTAATATAGTCTGGTGACCAGATCATAATAGTATACTATTGTAATTAATATGTTAAGACAAATGGCTTCTAACTAACTTTCCTGATAGAAAAAACATTCTTGTTAATATTTGTATTCTAGGTTCCAAGGGCTGTGTTTGTGTTGTTTTGCTCCAGAAAAATACCACTTTTTTTTTTTTTTTTCTGGAAAGACAGCTATCATTGACATCACTATCTAAGTTTGTGCTAATGTAACCTAGGAGACATCTGGCTTTCGCCTTGTTCAGACAAGAAAAGGAAATGAAAAGCCTCATTCTATGAATTAGAAGACCATATTTTGAGAACCACTGATCTGGAACACGCAGTTGGTTACCTGAACCAATTGAGTAGGGTTCTCAAATGACAATCTTCAGACTAAAAGCATCACTTAGAAACTCAGACATGCAAATTGGTGGGCTCCATCAGAGACGCAGTGAGGTAGAAGTTTTGGGGGTGTGCTCAACAATCTGTGTTTTAAGAGGTTTTCCAGGTGACTCTGGTGGATGTTATGTTTTAAAAAGCTCTGTTCTCTTTACTATTATAGCTGTGCTAAGTCTTAATTCTTGGGTAAGGTAAGTCACCACAGGGTAAGTTTTAGCTTTCTCTGGACTCATTATGAGATGAATTGGAGTAAATGGATAATCTAGCACCTGGTTTCTGTAAGTTCCCTTTTTGACTTGTGAAACATATTAAGTTTTCAGTACCTAAGCCTTAGTATTAGTAGAGTCACTGCCTAATCATGTCCAGAAGTGTTAGGGTATGCACGAGGCCAGAATGGGTAAAGAATTACAAATTTACTGTTACATCTGTGAGCAGAAGGTCTGAGACCAAAATGGCATCAGCGAGGCAGAGTAGGGTGAGCGGGATATTTATATCTCTTGTAAGGGTCAGTCAGAGTAACTGGTCGGACCAGCTGCCGGTATAGGCGGTACACTAGAAACTGGGTGAGGCAGTTTACTGGAAACCAAAAGCCATTAATCATGAGACCTATAATAAGAATAACAGGAAAACCGCTAGGAGGGGCAAGAGCCCCACGCAGAGCATAATGGAGCTCAAGAATGAGCCTAACACGAAGGTCTGTGTATTTCCATTTTTGTAGTGTGCAGAGATGATAGGAAATGGACACAGGTATCTTTCAGGGGGACCTCAAGGTAACCTGTATAGTATACTGCATGGTCATATTGTTTCCTTTTCTATGAAGGGACACTAGATCCATAAACTAGCTTGGTTAGATCTTAGTATAGTATAAGAGCCCACAATTCTCTACTGTGGTGAGCCATATCTGTGTCACCAGACCGAGGATATTTTTGTCCTTAGTAAACTTTTAATCTATTTCATTTCTAGGGAACTTGTGATCAATTAACAAACATCAAGAGAACCCCATGGGTCCAAATACCATGATTACCACCCTATCCCTGTGAATTTTTGTGACAGTTATGCCTGATTTTAGCTGCTGTTTTAAGTTCAGCAACCTGATCTTTTCCATGTTGGAACTTACAATTTTTATTAAAAACAGGGAACCCAAACCATTGCAGCATCCTCCACCATCACCTCTGACCTACAGAAGTCAGCCAATACATAACTAATCATGAAAGCTGGTGTGCTCTTGCCAATGCATTCCTTTTTAAAAAAATTTTACTTTCTTTTATTGAGATACTAGAGGCCTGGTGCATGAAATTCGTGCACGCGGCGGGGGGTAGTGTCCCTCAGCCCAGCTTGCACCCTCTCCCATCTGGGACCCCTCGAGGGATGTCCAACTGCCTGTTTAGGCCCGATCCTACCTGGATCGGGCCTAAACGGGCAGTCGGACATCCCTCTCACAATCCAGGACTGCTGGCTCCCAACTGCTCGCCTTCCTGCCTTTCTGATTGCCCCTAACTGCTTCTGCCTGCCAGCCTGATCACCCCCCTAACCACTCCCCTGCCAGCCTGATTGATGCCTAACTTCTCCCCTGCTAGCCTGTTTGCCCCTAACTGCCCTGCCATGCAGGCCTGGTCCCCCACAACTGCTCTCCCCTGCAGGCCTGGGTCCCTCCCAACTGCCCTTTCTTGCAGGCCTGGTCGCCCCCAACTTCCCTCCTCTGCCGGCTTTCTCACCCCTGACTGCCCTCCCCTGCAGGCTTGATCACCCCCAACTGCCCTCCCTGCAGGCCTGGTCCCTCCCAACTGCCCTCCTCTGCTGGCCATCTTGTGGTGGCCATCTTGTGTCCACATGGGGGCAGGATCTTTGACCACATGGGGGCAGCCATCTTGTGTGTTGGAGTGATGGTCAATCTGAATATTACTCTTTT
Source organism: Eptesicus fuscus (assembly GCF_027574615.1). Taxonomy (NCBI): domain Eukaryota; kingdom Metazoa; phylum Chordata; class Mammalia; order Chiroptera; family Vespertilionidae; genus Eptesicus; species Eptesicus fuscus. The sequence goes on along the minus strand of NC_072483.1, from coordinate 19,770,903 downwards.
ATTAGATAGGATAGAGGCCTGGTGCATGGGTGGGGGCCGACTGGTTTGCCCTGAAGGGTGTCCCCGATCAGGGTGGGGGTTTCCTTGGGGCATGGGGTGGCCTGGGCGAGGGGCCTGTGGTGGTTTGCAGGCTGGCCACACCCCCTGGTGACCCAAGCAGAGGCCCTGGTATCTGGGGTTTATTTATCTTCTACAATTGTAACTTTGTAGTCTAGAGCGGAGCCAAGCCTTCTGCTTGCTCCCTGGCGGCAGCCATTTCTGTTGGGACTTATGTATCTTCTATAATTGAAACTTGGTAGCCTTAAGTAGAGGCCTGGGCCAGCCAGGGTGTGCAGAAAGCTTGGCTTCCTCCATTGCTGGGGGAAACCCTAGCCTCCTGCTCTTTCCAGCTCCGTGGCTGCTGCCATTTCTGTTTGGATTTATGTATCTTCTATAATTGAAACTTTGTAGCCTTGAGTGGAGGCCTAGGCCGGCAAGGGAAGGTGGAAAGCTTGGCTTCCTCCATTGCAGGGGAAACTCAAGCCTCCCTCCTGCTCTCTGTGGCTGTAGCCATCTTGGTTGGATTTATTTGCATATTTGCTTCTGATTGGCTGGTGGGTGTGGCTTGTGGGTGTAGCAGAGTGATGGTTAATTTGCATATTACTCTTTTATTAGATAGGATAATTGACATACAGCCCTATATAAATTTGAGATATATAGCAAAATGACCTATATATATTGCAAAATTATTACCACTATAAGTTTAGTTAACATCTAGTATCTCATATAGATACAAAAAGAGGTGTGTTTTTTTTCTCTGTGATGAGAACTTTTAGAATTTACTCTCTTATCAATTTTCAAATATTTTATACAGCAGGGTTAAGTATACTCATCATGTTGTACTAATCTTATAACTGGAAGTTTGTACCTTTGATCACCTTCCCCCATCACCTACTTTTGTTAAGCACAAATATGATCTTTTCCTATGAGTTTGGTAGGTTTGTCGTTTGTTTAAAATTCTAGATATAAGTGAGAGTTTACAATATTTCCTTTTCTTTGTCTTATTTTACTTAGCATAATGCCCTTAAGATTCATTTATGTTGTTACAAATGGCAGGAATTTTTTTTTTTTTGGGTGCTTAATAGTATTGTCTGTATGTATTTGTCTATATATAACAATATATTTTATCTGTTCATCTGTTGGTGGACACATGTCTTAACTATTATAAATAACTAGAGGCCCAGTGCATGAAATCCATGCACGGGGGTGGGGGGGTGGGGGGTGTCCCTCAGCCCAGCCTGCACCCTCTCTAATCTGGGACCCCTTAGGGGATATCCAACTGCTGGTTTAGGCCCGATTCCTCTCACATTCCGGGACTGCTGGCTCCTAACCACTTGTCTGCCTGCCTATCTGATTTCCCCTAACTGTTTCTGCCTGCCAGCCTGATCGCCCCCTAACTGCTCCTCTGCCAGCCTGATTGAAGCCTAACTGCTCCCCTGCCAGCCCGATCGCCCCCAACTGCCCTCCCCTGCCGGCCTGGTTGCCCCCAACTACCCTCCCCTGCTGGCCCGGTCACCCACAACTGCCCTCCCCTGCTGGCCCGGTCACCCACAACTGCCCTCCCCTGCTGGCCTGGTCACCCACAACTGCCCTCCCCTGCTGGCCTGGTCACCCACAACTGCCCTCCCCTGCTGGCCTGGTCACCCACAACTGTCCACTCCTGCTGGCTTGATCGCCCACAACTGCCCTCCCCTGCCAGCCATCATGTGGGGCTATGTGAGGGTGTCATGCGAGGACCACCTAGGCTTTTATTAGTATAGATGTTGCAGTGAACATGGGGGTACAGATGTCATGTTTTATATTTTTCAGTTTAAAGTCCATTTTGTCTAAGTATAGTTATGTCTGCTTTGCTTAGTTACCATATATTTGTTCTACCCTTCCTTTCAGCATATGTGTTTTTAAAGCTAAAGGAAGTTTCTCAATAGGTCTGTACTTCAAACTCTGATCTAACTCTCCTATAAGCCTACAGGAAATAAGTAGTGATGGTAATTGATCCTGAGGAGATATTGCATCTACTGTGATACAATTTTCTGAAGTTATTATACAGAAAAATGGCTAATTTCCTTTAAAGGGGGTAGAAATTATACCTTTATTGGCAAAGAAATTTCAGGGGTGTTGGTGGTTTAAAGTTTCAGAATTATTTCTATCTGCTCAAATGCCCTGTCCCATATCTTATAGTCCCACTACTTTCAGACCAGTGGTCTCATTTTAAGATAACATACCTACAATAATTACATTCAAACCTTGGGCTTATGCATCACCCATAATTATCTGGGAACACCAGCTGCCATATGAATATTTTTCACTCATATTCTGAGTTGACTGGTTCTAATTTTTCCTTTGCTGGTTCATACTGTCCTTCATGATTATAAACGCTTTTTTTCATCATGGAAATGAAAGACCATAGGTGATCTCCCAATGTCTTGCTCTGTTTGCCTTCTATACCACCGGTGTTAGTCTGGGTAATTGTGAATCCAGTGCATGCCGTCAATTACTTGGGCAAGAAAGTAATTTGTGCTTCACTTAAACCTAGAGTAATGCAATACTGAGTCCCATTTCATGGGGTCACTCTGGTACAAATTACTTTATCACTCTGAATTTTTACAGGAAAGAAGTGGCTTTCTTAAACAGTTGATTTATTTGAGTTTAATAAAAGTAATTTTAAATAAATTAGTAGGATTAAGGGAACTCAACAGGCATAAGCAAGTATCTATCTTATGCCTCGAAGAGCAAAGGAAGAGAGACAGAAGGAGTAGGTACTGGAAGCCACAGGGAGAGCCTCTAGTTGTGCAAGAAAGCCACTTGACAGAGCTGTGGCTTTTATTAGAGGGAAGGAATCAATTTATGGCAATCCAGCAGGGAGGCTGTTGACTGAATAAATATTCTCTATTTGCTATTCGATTGCCTGCCAGTACCTCTCATTGGCTGATGCCTACCAGAATGCAGAGTTCAAGGGACCCCATTGATATAGTCCATAAATACAGTCTTCAAGAGTCAGTGAAGCCTGGCTGGTGTGGCCCAGGGTTGAGCATCAACCCATGCACCAAGAGGTCATTGATTTGATTTCCAGTTAGGGCACATGCCTGGGTTTTGGGCTCATTCTCCAGTAATGGGTGTGAAGGAAGCAGCTGATCAATGCTTGTTTCTCACTGATGTTTCTATCTCCCCTTCTCCCTCTTTCTCTCACTAAAATAAAAACAACAACAATTTTTTTTAAAAAAGTCAAGAGTTGAGAGCAAGTTTGAAGAGAAAAAAATGGAAACATCTAGCACATGCTCCCATTTAAGTTTTCTTTATCATACAGAAAAACCTTATATATCCTGTTTTGAATTTATTTGAAGTGATTTTTTTGGGGGGTGGTATTATTTCAAATGGCATCATTTATTGCATTTCTAACTATTTGCTTTTATTATAAAGAATTGCAGTGGACACCAACATTTTATTTATTTTTAAATATATTTTTATTGTTTTCAGAGAGGAAGGGAGAGAGAGAGAGATAGAAACATCAATGATGAGAGAGATTCATTGATTGGCTGCCTCCTGCATGCCCCCAACTGGGGATCAAGCCCACAACCCAGGCATGTGTCCTTGACCAGAATGGAACCCGGGACCTTTCAGTCCTCAGGCTGACGCTCTATCCACTGACCCAAACCAGCCATGTCTGGACATCAACATTTTAATTTCCTATCTGACTAACTTACTAAATTATCTTATTAATTTTAATAGTTTGTAAATTCTTTGTATTATCTGTTTGCATTATCTGTTTACAACGTTTCATCTGTAATAATTAATTTTTTCTTTCACAGTATTTATAATCCACCTTTCATCTTTTTTTGTTTTTCCTTTTCGCTGCCTCTTTTATCAGGTCTTTGTCAAAAATAGGCTGACCAACGTGATTTAATGTTTATGGGATAAACACATTTAAGTTTATGCAATAGGCTTCTTTCCTTCTTGGTGGATTTCTCTTCTGCTGGCTTCTTTTCAGCTGCTAGTTTCCTGCTTGCTGCAATCTTTACCCCCACCTAGGGTTCTGATTCTTAATACAAACAGTCCTTTCATTACTTCCTTGCAACAGGCTTCTTGCCTGGAAACCTCTTCTCAATTGATTTGGTTTCAAGTGATGCTGTTGCCTTATCTACCTGGAGTTTGTGACTGTTGACCTGGCAAAGAATGGTGTTACAGCATATGGCCTTTGCATATGGGTTTAGCTTCAACTTGATTCTCAGGTTTTTCTGTGAATTCTTTTTTAGGACTCTGCAATTAATCTTGTGTGGTGCTTTTCAAATTCTGCTAAGGTTTGAACCAAGAATCTTCACATGGGGAAATTGTAGCTACTATGAGGGAGGCATCTTAATGCCAAGTGCCATGCAGATCATCTAACTTGTGAAGGGCACATCTAGTCCAAATGCAGTAATGTCCCACATGCCCTCTAGAAGTAAGTTCCAAACCATTCAATTCGCTACTGTTGTCTTCATTTAAAAAGATGCAAGTTCTACTAAGCTAGATATAATGATTGCTTCTCATTTTGCCTTTGCCAGCTCTCCTTTGCTGAGAGGCACTGACCCTTTGCATATATCAGGCCTTAAGTTTCTTAAGAAGCTAAGCAGCTTCCGTGGTCTTTTCATAGCTTTCAAATTTATCTTCAACCACAAAAGGAAGTTCAAGAACTTCCTTAACACAGTGACCTTTAGATGTGACCAGCATTGGTAAGATGTCATATTGCTTCTGTGTAGTGTTCACTCTGTGCCAGGTTTGGTTGCTGAAAACATGTGGCCCCCACAACACGTATTTCCAAAAACACCTTCTCCAGAACTGTGAGTATCCACCATCTTGAACTCTGGGAATTCAAGCCACCACTCTGCCAGGATCCAGGACTCAGCTGATAGCTGACATGCTAATTCACTAACAGCACAGGGCGCCTGTTGTTTTGTACAAGTTGGTGTGAACGAGGTTCACAATAGCTGGTCAAATAGGAGCCTTGAACATAGCAGGCAAAGTGAAATTTCTGCCAAGTGACCCCACTTTTGGGTATCAGTGAATGAGCACACACCATAGTGGGGAGAGGAGAAGGCCAGGCTCCTCTCAAACCAGAGCCTCCAATAGGAAATGATATCCCCAACTTATTGAGCTGGCTAGACCTTCTTATATGTGATATTGTAAACAAATGGTGATACCAGGATTCCTTGTTTTATTTTACATTTAACATAAGTATTTTAACATTTTAGTGTATATTAAGAATTTTATCAGTTTTTATAAAACCATTTTATCAGGTTTCTCCATTATCTATTGCTGCATAACAAATTACTTTAAAAAAGATTGACTCAAAATAACAATAAACATATATTATCTATGGGTAAAGAATCTGAGAGAAACTTAGGGGTATGATTATGGCTTGAGGTCTCATGAAGTTGTAGTCAAATGTCAGCCAGGATGCAGTACGTTGCCATCAAAACATCAGTCAGAGTTGGAGTCATCTGAAAGATTGGAGTTGGAATATCAGCTTCCAAAATTGCTGACACGTGGTTTGCAAGTTGGTGCTTGTTGTTGTATGGAGGCTTCAGATCCTTTCTTCATGGGTGTCTCTGTAAGTTTGCTTGGGTGTCCTGACAACATAGTAGCTGATTTCCCTTAGAGTGAACAACCCAAGAGACAGCAAGGCAGATAACAAACTATTTCTATAACAGCATTCAAAACCACTCACTCCTATTTCTATATTATCTGACTGGATTCACAGATCACTCAATACAGTGCGAGAGGGGATTACATAAGTGCATGAATAACAGGAGGTAAGGATCATTGGGGGGCATTTTGGAGGCTAACTACTATTATCAAGTTAGTATTTTCCTTCTATTCCTTCAATAAAGATTTTTACATAAATTATTTTTATCTAACTATCTTTCAGTATTTATTGAGATGATCATGACAGTTTCTTGTTTTAATATATTAATGTGCTTCATTATTTTGGCTTATCATTGATAATCAATCATATATATATTTTTTGATGAATCTCCAAAATAATCATGATTTATCTTGCTAGGTAAAATTTATTAATATTTTCTTTTGAATTACACTTTTAAAATTGGCTCATGACTTTCCTAACTCATTTAGTCTTTTGTTGTTTTGGTATCAGTGATATGCTAGCCTTGTTAAATGAGTTGGAAAGTGTTGCCTCTTCTACAATTCCATTTAAATGTTTGTGATCAGTATTTGGAATTACTTTTTGAATGTTTGCTAGAACTTACCAGCAAAACCATCTGTGCCAGTTCTTTCTTCTTTAGGAAAATATTTAATTATTAGTTATAGATCTTAAATATTAAAACATCTGTTCAGGTTTTCAATATTTTTGAGTTTTATTTTTCCTAGGAATTTTATGTAAAGCTGTGCATTTTATTTTGGGGAAGTTGATCACGCTTTTCTCATTACTTTTCGTGCACCATGCCATGCAATATGTCCTTTTATTTCATTCTAGATAGTCTTTATTTATAAGTCTTCTTCCCTTTTTCTCTTGGTTAGTCTTTCCAGAAGATTATCTGTTTTGTAGTATTTTTTTTAAAAGCCCAAGCTTTGGTTTTATTGACCCTCTTACTTTCCTGTTTGTTTTTTTCCAAAAAATGTCCAACTGCATATGCCAGTTTGTCTTTGTAATTTACTTACAATTATGGTCATACATGTTTTATCTATGCATGGAAACACACATACTTGTCAGAAAGCTTACTCTTGAATGCATGGGCTGGGTGCTGGCTGTGGAAGAACAAGCAAGGTCATGCTGGTCTGAAGGAGACTGAGTGTAGGCAATTCAACCCAGAAAGCTTGATAGCTATCTGGGGAACATGTACCAACAATAGAAGCAGAGTGAGCAATAATTGAATAATTCTTAACATTTTGGAACTGGGTACAATGACCAAATGAAAGACAAGTTGGAAGCTAGTGAGCATGTTCTGGAATGACTGCCCGAAGCCCAGAGGATGTTCAAGGCATTGTTTTTATGGGACAGCCATTGCTTGCTATGTGTATTGGACTGACATAAAAGTTTAGCAGCATGAGGGCACACTGGGTTTTGTCTCCTGAGCTGCAAACTCATAAATTACTAGTGAACAGAATGATGAAAGAGTCTGATGATAATTTTGAACTCAAGTGAAAAAACAACCCACAAACTTATCCTTTATGGTAAACTAAACCCATCAGCCAATGGATGATCAGAGTTATAAAGAAAATCTGTCAGGTGAAGCAGTTATAGGGCCTTGGTAACCATCAGCATGACACAATATTTGATGGAAACCACATTTCTGTTGCATTAAAACATCCAAATTTATTTTTAAAAGCATGACTTTCTTTCATTTCACTTTTCAGCATGTAGCAAGATACCATTCTGACCCATTGCTCCTGAATTTTATATGATTGAATGACTTTCTTAGAATATATACAATAATACATTCTTTGCTCACCAGCCCCCAAAGAACAGTGTACTTTAGCATATACGTTAGACAAATGTCTGCTCATCTTAGTTTCCTATGTAAAAGGGATTGAAATTGGTTCCACCAAAGAAGCAAAATCAACACACTTAAAGGCTGGGTGCAGGATATTAACATTTCAGAGCCTAAAGTGTCCTAACTGGTTTAACTAAACAAAGCTATAATGGGCATTTCAGAAAACTGCTGGAAAGGAAAACCAATTTTGTTTTTGAATTGAATCCAAACAAATCCAGAACCATGTGTCTGTACTATGCATATCCCTGCTAGAATTTGCCTGTCCTTATATCCAAGGGAAGATACAGTACAGAGCCATTAAGAGGTGATATCTCATTTTGTTAAAAATAAAAGAAGCTAAACAGTAACTCCTAGGATTCTTCAGTGATCCTGCTTGGGGCATAGCCACCTTCCCACGCTTGACATCATGAACAAATCTGTCCAAAGATGTCAGTTTGCAGTGTGATACCAGTCATTCTTAACGTTGGCTAGGCGACCAGATTACAGGTTATAGCCTGTCTGTTGATTAAAATATTAATTCCTTAACTACTTGCAGGCCTATTCTAGTTAATTCATTACAACTTACTGATTTAAATAATCATCTTTTGAAGAAGTGAACCTCATCTTTAAACAGAGGATAATAATTTCTTGCCTAATGTAGTGAGTTGCAATATATTAACTTTTGAGTGGTTCCAGATATATTCTTGTTGGTCCTAAATTTGGGTTCCCCAAGGAAATGCCTACAAATATATGTGTGCACACAGTGCATGCACACACATGCATATTTGTTTATACACACACATACACATTCTCAGACAATTTTACAGTCAGGAAAAAATTTTCATAAATTGTTTTTAATGGCAATGGCTTTGAATCCTTTCAACTGGTAATAATCAGCTGAAGATTTCTCTCCTTTCCTTAAGTCCATTCTTTCCATTTCTTTGTAACTTTTTGCCATCTCCTATCTGCTATTCTAGTTGCATATTCCCTGTTTACAATTTTGTAATGTATAAATATGGTCCTGTTAAATAGATGTTAATGAGACTATTTAGATAAAGGGTCTGGTCATAGGAGACTTGGTGGGGAATACCTATTACTCTATTTTAAAGAAATCCTCTATAAAATATCTATACAGAATATATTTACTAGGGGTGCATGGTTACACACACACAGAAAGTCTTTTGACTGATCTCCTTGTGCTTTGAAATATGCAGCAAATCAATAGTGTTTGATAGATATTTGGAGATATGAGAAATAAATTGAAGATGTACATTTAAGAACAAGAGAAAAATGAGGCTCAAGTGGCTATTCATCCCTGAAATCACAAACATACTCCTGAAAAACAGACATAGACATATGAAACCCTGTTGTAGTCATGGTCCTTCAGAAACACAATTCTAATTTTCTGTGTGTCAAAGGTCTCTTTGGGATTGTGTCCAGCAGATATTATATTTACAAGGAAAACACAGCAAAATTCAGTATTGGTCAGATATGATATGAACTACTAGCATAAGGTAGTTCATATTTTAATATTAGATTGCACTACTTTTTTATATCATTTTATTTGAAGCTGAGTTTTCATTGATTGTTGTGATCAAAATGAATTGTGCATAAAAATCAATATGGAAAAGGAAATGAGGGTGGCTGCATCTAATTTGATTCCAAGGTTTAAGAAGTTCCAAGAGCACAAGTCCACTTAGTATATAATTGTGGTTATTTATAATTTAAAAATTAATTTATGTGTATTTTTAAATGTTACTAAGTTAAGCATAAATTATTAAGTTGTTTGAGCCTAACTACCTCATAAACAGAACGGTTAGGTATTGCTTCTAGCTATTGATCTCCATGAAAAAATTACTGAGACACTAAGGGTCCTGTTGAACTATTTTAATCTGTTGAATTTTCTTTGAGAATAATCAAGAAAGGCCAAGTGAAAGTCCAGGAATTATTTGAGTTTGTGTGTGTGTGTGTGTGTGTGTGTGTGTGTGTGTGTGTGTGTGTGAGTGATTCGTAAACAGTGGCTAAATATTTCCAGGTCCCCAGTCTCTAAATACGCATGCATTTAGGCAGGGTTTTCTTAATGAGGTATTTGAGTAGCATGGTCTGCTTTCCACAGTTGTACTCTGGTGTGAGATTGAGAGGCTGCTCCATGGTAGACATGGGATAGAAGCCTATTAGTAGGAAGATTCCTAGTGATTCGGCCCAATCATAAGGATGTGTAAATGCAAAACCCTTTTGAACTGCTTGATAGAGGAATTGATACACACACACACACACACACACACACACACACACACACACACATCACTTTGGACTGATACATTCTTGGACCATTCTAAGAATGTGAAAATTATCTTAAATATCTGGGCCAGCAATGCCAAGCCAATTAACTATCACCTTTTCCTCTACCCATCAAAAAGTCTTTACTATTCAGTGTGTAGTTCAAATTCCAAATTTTTCCCGAGTCCTTCCTTAACCCCTCAAATGATATTTTTCATCTTCCTGTGCACCGATTATACCAGTGTTCCTTAGTGTTTATATGTGCTTCACCTAGTGTGTCTATTTATTGGAAATAGTAATAATACCTAATGAATCTTTGTCAAATTATCTTAATGAGCCTCATAATTTTAGCCATAGCCACAAATAGAATGGCTTTTCTTCTCTTTTGGAAAACAGATATTAACAATTATGATTGGTGTCCACTGCAGGACTACTTAACCTTATCACATTCATATAAAATAATAATAATTCTGTAACATATCTGGGCTACAAGCATGAACAAAATTGAGATCCTTGCCCTCATGGTATTAACAACTTAGTACAAGAAAAAAATAGTTTATTATCTATAAAATAAAGGTATATAGTAAATATAATTATTTTAGTGATAAGAATATGAAAAAAAAGTTGAGGATGTTAAGAAAATTCAGAATATCAACAGGAATAGGCTCAGTTTGTTTGTTTGTTTGTTTGTTTGTAAAGGACTGGATATTATTTTAGGCTTTGCAGGCCGAGAGTCTCTGTTGCACCTGCTCATCCTTGCCCTGTAGCACAAAGGCAGCCATTGGCAGTAGCAAATGAGTGGGCATGGCTGTGTTCCAGTAAAACTTCAAAAACACACACAGTTGGCTTATTTAGCCAATGAGCTATAATTTGAAGACTCCTGGGTACCAGTATTGAATTATCACTGGGGAATACCTCATGGAGAAGGAAGAATTTCAGCAATGTTACTTTTTGTGCCATTTTCCTGTATAGTTTTAATCATAACATTTATTACCATGTTAATATGTTACATGTTTTATTTGAGTGTTTGTTGGCAAACGTTTCCTCTCCCTCTCTAAATACCATGATAACAGTAAGCTGATCTTATTTTGCTCATCACTTAGAGTAGTGTCTGGAATATAATAGATATTCATTTAATATTTGTTAAATGAATGAGTAGAGAGTGAGTGTTATTTTAAAAAGGGCATCCAATATTCAGTTTTAGCAAATTATTACCATAAAATATTGAAGCATTTGTTACCAGATTTTCTGTTTCAAGAGAAGCTACCAATCCAAATTCTTGTGTAAAATCTCTCAATTTTAAATGACCGCAACTACTTTAAAAATATAAAAATATTTGCATGCCAAACTAAATATTTCTATAAGTTAGTTATCTGGAACTTCTTCTATGTACTTATGGAGGAAAGCAATTGGTGTTTTTAGTCTCTTTTCTACACTGTGCAATATGACAGGTGACATGGTAATTTGTTAAGGTCAGTGGTTCATAGCACTGCCAGGTCACACTTACTTCTTTGGACTTCCTACCCATATACTCTGACTGTAAGAACTACATGTGATGAAATTGTCTTTACTGTAGGAGAAATATGCTATCATAAGAAAAAAGAGTTCACAGACTTCATGAATACATTTAGATTCTCTATCAGCCTATGGAAATTGTTTTTCACTCAGATCTCTTTACTTGGTTTTGCTCTACAGGGGTGAAGGCCCCATATCTTTGGGATTGTACAGTATAATTTTCAAGTAAAGTAAAAGTCAGAGGAAATAATATTTTGTTGATTCTAAAGTATACCTCCTAGCACTGTGCCTTGCCCATGGTAGATGTTTAAGAAATATGGATTGTTAGAATGAATGAATGAAATATGTATTAATTATTATAGTTGAAAAATAAGTATTAACTGGAATAAAAATATTTTGAGTAATTACTTCAAAAATTATTGTACTCAAGCCATGGATGTTGAAAATTTAATATATAAACACAGATTCAATACCTGGATAATTGTTGAATCTATAATAAATGAAAAACTTGAATAAGCTAAGGGCCGTAGCTGAGTATGTTATATAATACTAAATATAAGTAATATTTATTGTACTTTTGAAATGTTATTAATACTAATTATTTTATATTTATTATTATTGTAATAAGGTAAAGTATTTATCACCAATATCATAATTATGCAAAAGTCATATGATCTATACAGTTTTAAAACTATGGCAAGTGATTACTGTGTACTTACTCTCAGATGTACTAGTTTATTTCTCAGTATCTAGGATTACTCATTTCACATCATTTTGAAGATAACAGAAAAGAAAAATACATGATACTCTAACCTATGAGATAAAAGGCAAGAGATCAAATATTGACTTTTTAAAAGTTTCTGATGCTTTGCTTTGGGGGTCAGGTTTGGAAAGGACATGAATGATCTTTTTGTGTATTGCTTTTAAGGGACAAAATTATCACAGATACTTAAATATGTAGATGATATTTAGGATTTTTTTGTTGTTGTTAAATTACATTGACTTAACAAGCTGTAAGGAGAACTATTAGTACATACTTGTTAGAGTCACTGAAAGAGGAACGCACGAGGCCAAAAGGGGTGAAGAATTATGAATATATTAGGTCATCTGGATACCCAGATGGGCTGAGCCCCAAAATGATGCCAACAGCCAGGGACAGGGAGCTGGAGATTTTAAAAGACTCTAGGAGGGATTTTTTTGGGCAGAGAATTCTCTGGGTGGTCCTGACAGGAAAGATAATTTAGCCAATGAGCTATAATTTGAAGCCTTAGCAAGTGAAGTGTGGTCTGAAGGTCAGTTCCCAGGGGAGTGTGTGTCCATTCAATTATTTGATCAGACCTAACAATACTGATAATTTTAGTTTCTCCTACATTTTTATTTCTTATTGCAGTATAATTAACATGTAACATTCTATTAGTTTCAGGTGTACAACATAATGATTTGATATATGTATATATTGTAAAATAATCACTACAATAAGTCTAGTTAATATCCGTCACCACACAGTTACATTTTTTAATAGTGAAAACTTTAAGATTTATCATAGCAACTTTCAAATATGTAATATATCATTATTATTCTTTTTTGTTAATCCTCACCAAGGATATTTTTTCCATTGATATTTTAGAGAGAATTGGGGCTGGGGGAGACAAAGAGAGAAACATCCAATGTGAGAGAGACACATACTAGATGTACCAGTTAATAATGCGGTTGTTTTTTTTTTTTTTTCAGTAGATGGAGTTACACATATGTTGATATATATGCAATTTGATATGTATGCTATTTTGTTGTATTGACAGAAAGCTTCAAAACTTCATATGTTAAATTTGCTGAAGGTGTTAACACCATAGATATCTTTAGGCTTAAAAATGTCGAATTTTGTGCCAAAAAAAGAGCATTTGCGAGAAGTTTTAATTCATTACCTTATTTTGAAGAAAAGTTATTCGGGAAGCCGATGGTGAACATGCTCCATCTCAAGATACTTGTGAATGCTGGTTTAAACGCTTTAAAAGTGATGATTTCGATGTGAAAGACAAAGAACGTCCAGGTCAACCGAAAAAGTTTAAAGACCAACAATTACAAGCATTATTGGATGAAGATGCATGTCAAACTCAAAATCAACTTTCAGAAAGATTAAATGTTGCTCAGCAAACAATTTCCAATGGTTTACAAGCAATGGGAAAGATTTTAAGGGAAGGAAAATGGGTGCCACATCAACTGAATGAAAGACAAATGGAAAACCGAAAAGTCAGCAGTAAAATGTTGCTTCAATGGCAAAAGAAAGTCTTTTTTGTATCAAATTATGATTGGCGAGGGAAAGTGGATTTATTTTGAGAATCCCAAATGTACAAAATCATGGGTTGATCCAGGTCAACCATCAACATCGACTGTAAGGCCAAATCGCTTCATAAAGAAGACAATGCTCTGTGTTTGGTGGGATCAGGAAGGTGTGGTGTATTATGAGCTTCTAAAACCAGGTGAAACCATTAATACTGATCACTACCGACAACAAAATAATTAATTTGAACCATACTTTTATCATAAAATGACCAGAATATTCCAGAAGATGAGGCAAAGTAATTTTGATTTATGATGACGCACCATCATACACTTCAAAACCAGTTAAAGACACGTTAAAAGATCTTGCCTGGGAAGTATAACCCACCCCCTGTATTCACTTGCTCCTTCAGATTACCACTTGTTCCAATCAATGGCACACGCACTTTCTCAGCAGCACTTCAAAACGTACGAAGAAGTGGAAAATTGGGTCTCTGAATGGTTTGCCTCAAAACAAGAAAAGTTCTTTTGGGACAGTATCCACAAATGACAGGAAAGATTGGGGAAATGTGTAGCTAGCGATGGACATTACTTTGAATAAAGCACTTTTGATGTTTCTCTTGAAATTATCATGTTTTCTTTGAATACAAAAACCATCATTATTAACCGGTCCACCTAGAGGATTGGTTGCCTCCTGCACACACTTTGACAGGACTGGGATGGAGGTACATGCCCTTGACTTGCCCTTGACTGGAATTAAAGCTAGCACCCTTCAGTCCATAGGCCGACTCTATGTAAACTCAGCTAAGGCACTAATATATCATTATTAACGATAGTCATCATGCTGTACATTACATGTCCAGGACTTATTTCTGTGAACCTTTTGACCACTCATCCATTTTGGCCACCCTCAATCCTGCCTCTACCAATCTGTTCTTTCTATGAGTTTGGTTTTTGTGTTAGGTTTCATATAAGTGAGGTCATACAATATTTTTTTCCCCTCTGTCTGACTTATTTAACTTAAGGGCCTCAAGGTTCATCCAGGTTGTTTCAAATGGCAGAATTTCTTTCTGCTGAATCATATTACATTTTATACCACACACACACACACACACACACACACACACACACACACACACACACACAGAGGCCTTTAGGACGTTAGTTTTATTCCAGATTACTTTAATAACAAAAACAATGCAATGCAACAAGTAACACAAGTTTATGGTTTCACTGTGCATATAAAATTTTTCTTTACACTATACTACGGTCTATTAAGTGTGTAATATCATTATGTCTAAAAAAAACAATGTACATACAAATTTCAGAGGGAAATGGGAGCAGGAAGAGATTAACCTAGGAATTTATATGCATATATGCATAACGGATGGATACAGACAATAGTGCTGTGAAGGCCTGGGGAGGGGGAGGAGTGAGGCGGAAGGGGTCATTGGAGGAAGAAAAGGGGACATTTGCAATACTTTCAACAATAAAACATACTTTATTGCTAAAGAATGGTAAAGATCATATGAGTCTTTTGTAAAAATGGTACCAATACTTGCTCAACCAAGGGTTGCCACAAACCGTAAATCTGTAAAAAGTACATTATCTGCAAAGCTCAGTAAGCAAAGCTCAATACAACAAGGTAAACCTTTATGCCACACTTTCTTTCTACACTCATCCATTGATGGACACTTAGGTTGTCTTCATGTCTTGTCCTATATAATAAAAGCATAGTATGCAAATTGTCCCCTTGACCAACAGTTCGGCCAGGAGGTGGTGCTGGCCGGGGGAAGGGAGGTAAGCCCCAGCCAGCAGCCAGCAGCCACTAGGGACTCTACCTCTATTATAAATAACAAGAGGCCTGGTGCATGAATTTGTGCACTGTTAGGGGCCGGCAGGCCAGGGGGAGGGGATGCTGGAGGTTGGCTACCAGGCCCTGTCCCCGATCAGGGCCATATTGGGGTTGGGCTGGCATGGGGTGGAGGGGCCGTGGGAGGTTGGCCGGCTGTCCCCACCCCTGATCTGGGGTGGGGGGTTTGTCGGGCCTGGGCTTGCTGCGGGGAGGAGCTGCGGAAGTTTGGCCAGCCGGCCAACTGGCCCGATGCAATGCATATCATAGGGACCAGTTATTCTGGTCATTCTGGTCGCTTGGCTTTTATATGTATAGATGCTGTAATGAATGTAGGGGCACAGATATCTTTGCAAGTTATTATTTTCATTTCCTTTGGATAAATATCTACAAGTGGAATTTCTGGGTCATCGAGTTTCTGTTTATAATTTTTTGAGGAACCTCCATGCTATTTTTCATAGTGGCTGCACCAATTTACATCTCTACTAATATTTCACAAGGGTTCCCATTTTTACACATCCTCACTAGCATTTATTGTCCCTTGTCTTTTTTACAAGAGCCAGTGTACCCAGTGTGAATTGATATATCATTGTGAATTTGATTTGCATTTTCCTGATGATTAGTGGTGTTAGTAAACACCTTTTCATGTACCTGTTGACCATCCATATATCCTCTTCAGAGAAATGTCTATTCAGATTATCTGCATATTTTAATTGAATTGTTTGCTTTTGAGTTCTATGAGTTCCTTGTATATTTTGGATATTAACAACTTGTCAATTACATGATTTTCAAATGTTTTCTTGCATCCAGTAGGCTGTCTTTTAATTTGATTGATCATTTCCTTTGCTTTGCAGAAGCTTTTTAGTTTGATGTAGTCATGCTTGTTTACTTTTGTTTTTGTTGCCTTTGCTTTTGTTGTAGAAAAAATCTACAAGAATGACTAAGAAGGTTACAACCTCTGTAATCTTCTAGGAGTTTTATAGCTTCAGGCCTTACATTCAAGTCTTTCATCCATTTTGAGTTAATTTTTGTATATGGTGTAAAATAGCGGTCCAGTTCCACTCTTTTGAATGTGACTATCCAGTTTTCCCAGTTCACCCTTTATTGAATAGATAATCCTTTCCCTATTGTATATTCTTGACTCTTTTGTTGACCATATATATATATGGGTTTATTTCTGGGTTTTCTGTTTAATTCCACTCATCTATATTTTTATGCCAATAGCATACTATAACTTTGTCGTGTAGTTTAAAACCAGGAAGTGTGTTGCCACCAACTTGATGCTTTCTTAAGATTTCTTTGGTTATTCAGGATCTTTTGTGGTTTCATACAAATTTAGAAGTGTTCTATTTTTGTGAAAAATGCTATTGGAATTTTGAAAGGGATTGCATTGAATCTGTAGATTACTTTAGGTAGTATGGATGTTTTAGCAATATTGATTATTCCAATCCATAAACATGGAATATTTTTCTATTTTTTGTGTCTTCAATTTCTTTCATCAATGTTTTATAATTTTCAGTACACAAGACTTAGACCTCACCGGTAATATTTATTCCTGGATATTTTTTAAAGCATTTATAAATGGGATTATTTTCTTAATTTATCTCTTTATATTAAAATATAATTTTCATGAGAAGTTATTTCATTTATACAACATGATGATTTAACTTTATGTACCTATGATGTTATTGCCATTGTAAGTTTAGTGCAACTAAATCATCTGCTTGTACAAAGTTATTACAAAGTGCATTTCCATGATTTATTTATTTTAAAACTGGAAATTTGTTTCTTTTATTTCCCTTTAGCTTTTCACCTATGGACCTCTCCTATCTCCCCAACTCCTTTGGCAACCATCAGTTTGTATTCTGTCTATTAGTGCAAAGTTTCTTTTTGGTTTATTTTTGAGTACAGAGGTGTTTTTTGTTTTTGTTTTTTTGTTTTTGTTTTTTTTATTCTGTTTCTTTTTGGTTTTATATTTTTAGGTTCTAGTTACAATGAAAATTTTGGTATTTGTCTTTGTTTGACTTATGTCACTTAGAACAATACCCTCTAGGTCAATCCATGTTGTCTCAAGTAGCAACGTTTTATTTATTATTTAATCTGAGATATAGTCTCGTGTGTGTGTGTGTGTGTGTGTGTGTGTGTGTGTGTGTCACATCTTTTTAAAATCCATTTATTTATCAGTAGTCATCAAGGTTGCTTCTATGTCTTGTCTATTGTAAATAATGCTGCAGTGAGCATAGGGGTTCATATATCTTTTCAAATAATTATTTTTGTTTTCTTCATATAAAAACCCAGAAGTGGAATTGCTGGGTTGTATATTCATTCTTTTCTTTTCTTTTCTTTCTTTCTTTCTTTCTTTTTTTTTTTTTTTTTGAGAAAGCTCCATGTCATTTTACACAGTATAAAGGCCACCATTTAGTAATACCACCAACAGTAATCCCACCAACCACGATTCCCTTTTCTCCACATCTTAACCAACATATATTTGTTGACTATTGATGATAGTCATTATGAAGGGTATAAAGAGATATGTCGTTATGTTTTTAATTAGCATTTCCTTGATGATTAGGGATGCTGACCATCTTTTCATATGTCTGTTAGTCATATCTATGTCTTCTTTGGAGAAATGTCTATTGAGGGCCTCTACCTATTTATATATTTTTTATTTCAGACTAGAGACCTGGTGCATGAAATTTGGGGGTCGGGGGTGTCTCTCAGCCCAGCCTGTCCCCTCTCCAATCTAGAACCCCTCGGGGGATGTCAGACAAACCGAAGTAAGACATCCCTCTCACAATCAGGCACTGCTGGCTCCCAACCACTCTCCTGCCTGCCTGCCTGCCTGATTGCCCCTAACCACTTCTGCCTGCCAGTCTAATCACCACTAACCACTCCCGTGCCGGCCTGATTGATGCCGAACTGCTCCCTGCCAGCCCGATCGCCCCCAACTGCCCTCCCCTGCTGGCCTGATTGCCCACAACTGCCCTTGCCTGCCGGCCTGGTCACACCCAACTGCCCTCTCCTGCTGGCCTGGTCGTCCCCACTTCCCTCCCCTGCTGGCCCGGTAGCCTCCAACTGCCCTCCCCTGCCAGCCTGGTCACCCCCAACTGCCCTCCCCTGCTGACCTGCTCACCCCACTGCCCTCCCTTGCTGGCCTGATTGCCCACAACTGCCCTGCCCTGCCGGCCATCTTGTGGTGGCCATCTTGTGACAACATGGGGGTGGCCATCTTGTGATGATGTGAGGGAGAGACGCCACCTAGGTTTTTATTAGTATAGATTACTTGTTTTTTGTTCTGATGTTGAATTGTATGAGTTCTCTATGTATTTTGGATACTAACCCATTTTAAGATATATAATTTGTGAATATCTTCTCCTATTCAGTAGGGTGTCATTTTATTGTGTTTATAGTTTCCTTCACTGTGTAAAAACTTCATTTTGATGTAGATTCATTTATTTTTGCTTTGTTGCTAATGCTTGGGGAAACATACCAAATAAAATACAGCTAAGACCAGTGTCAAAGAATTAACTGCTTATGTTTTATTTTTTAAATTAAGTTTAGTAGGTAGACAATATTATAGTAGAGTACAATATAGTGATTTGACATTGTTATACCTTACAAGTTGATTACCAACTAATTCTAGTACTCATCTGTCACAATGCATACTTATCACTTTTTTTTTTTTTTTTTTTTTTTTTAGTTTCAGGTCTTACATTTAGGTCAAACCCATTTTGAATTTATTTTTGCATATGGTTCAAAACAGTGGTCCCATTTCATTTTTTGCTAGTATCTGTCCAGTTTTCCCAACATTAACCATTGAAGAAACTGTCATTTATCCACTATATAGTCCTTCCTCCTTTGTTATAGATTGCACATGTAAGCATGAGGTTATTTTTGGATTCTCTGTTTTGTTAGATTAATACATGTGTCTGTATTTGTGTTAGTACCATAGTGTTTTGATAATTATAGCTTTGTAGTACCGTTTGATATCAGCTAGTATGATGCATCCAACTTTGTTTTCCTTTATCAAGATTACTTTAACTCTTTGGAATCTTTTATAGTTTCATATAAATTTTAGGATAATTTTCATAGTCCTATGAAAACTACAATAGTATGTTAATAAGATTGCATTGAATCTATAGATTGCTTTGGGTAGTATGGAGATTTTAATGATATTAATCCCTTAAATCCATGATTGCAATATATCCAGACATTTATTTGTGTCATCTTTAATTCTTTCAAAAATATTGTATACTTTTCAGAGTACAGGATTTCACCTCCTTCGTAAAATTTATTCCCAGAAATTTATTCTTTTTTTGATGTAAATATAAATGAACTTGTTTTCTTAATTTCTCTTTCTAATAGTTCATTATTGATGTATAGATAAACTACATATTTCTGTATATTAATTTTTTTATCTTGAAAGTTTACTAAATTCATGTATTCTGACAGGTTTTTGGTAAAGCACTCAGAATTTTCTACATACAGTATCATGCCATCTGCAAATAAGAAAAGTTTTACTTCTTTCTTTCCAATTTGAATGCCTATTATTTTTCTTGTCTCATTTCTATGGCTATCACTATTTCTATTATTATTATGTTGAATAAAAGTGGTGAGTGTGTGCTTCCTGATTTTAGAGGAATAGCTGTCAATGTTTGACCAATGATTATGATTTAGCTGTGGGTCTGTTATACATAGCTTTTATTATGTTAAGGTATGTTCTTTCTACACACATATCATTAAAAGTTTTATTATAAACTAGAGGCCCGGTGCACAAAATTCATGCACTGGGGGGAGGGGGAGGGTGTCCCTCAGCCCAGCCTGCACCCTCTCCAATCTGGGACCCCTCGGGGGATGTCGAACATCCCTCGGGGGCCTAAACTGGCAGTCAGACATCCCTCTCACAATCAGGGACTGCTGGCTCCTAACCACTCGCCTGCCTGCCTGCTTGATTGCCCCCTAACCACTCCCCTGCTGGCCTGATTAACACCTAACTGCTCCCCTGCCGGCCCGATTGCCCCCAACTGCCCTCCCTGCCAGCCAATTTGGTTCGATTGGTCAGTTTCTATGCCAGTCAGTGTCAAAAGCTCCGCCTCCTAGGCAGGCATCGGCTCCTCACAGTTGACTCAGATTTGGTTCTGATTGGTTGGTTTCTATGCCAGTCAGTGTCTCTGGGCCTATCAATGGAGCCTGATCAGAAAGGCAGGGCTATTCAGCAGCCCCGGTGGAGGCCTGAAGAGAAATGGAGGTACGGCTACTGACCAGGCCTGGAAAGAAAAAGGCAAGTGCTGATCAACAGCTGCCACAGAGGCTATGGATCAGACCCTGCTTCTTTCTTCAGGCCTCTCTCTGGGCCTGATTTGCAGCCCCCTCAGCAGTCAGTGCTGGGTCACTGTGCCTGCAGCTGTAGCAGTCAGTTCTGGGTTGCCACGGCAACCCAGTGCTGACTGAAAGACTGCTGGTTGGTTGAGCCTCCAGGTCATTGCAGATGTGACGGACGCAGGGTGTTTATATATTAGGATGGATGTTGAATTTTTTCAAGTGGTCTTTCTAAATCTACCAAAATATCATGATACCTATCCTTGGTTTCATTAATGTGAAGTATCATGTTAATTGATTTGCCAATGTTGAACCATCCTTGCATTGCTGGAATAAATCCTTGATCATGCAATATCTTATTGAAAAATTTGTATCTATGTTCATCAGTGATTTTGATATAATTTTCTATTTTTGTATAGATTTTTTCTGGTTGTGTTATCAGTGTAACATTGGCCTCAGAATGAGTTTGGAAGTATTCCTTCCTCTTAAATTGTTTGGAATAATTTAAGAAGAATAGGCATTATTCACCTTTAACTGTTTGATAGAATTCACTTATGAAGCCCTCTGGTCCTACACTCTCTTTGTTGGGAGTGTTTCCTTATTACTGATGCAATTTTGTTATTAATAATTGGCCTGCACAGAATTTGTTTCTTCCAGGTTTAGTTTGGAACTTTTATGTTTCTAGAAATTTATCCATTTCTTTCAGTTTGACCAATTAGTCAGTACATATTTGCTAGTAGATTTTTTTTTTTTTAATGATCCTTTGTTTTTCCATGGTGTCAGTTGTAACTTCTCTTTTATTTATGATTATTTATTTGGGCTCTTTCTCTTTTTGTCTTGATGAGTTTTGCTAAAGGTTTACCAAGTTGGTTTCTTTCCAAAGAATGAGCTCTTAGTTTCATTGATCCTTTCCATTGTTATTTTAGTTTCTACTTTGTTTATTTCTACTTTGATCTTTATTATCTCCTTCCTTCTAATAACTTTGGATTTTGTTTGTTCTTATTTTTATAGTTCACTAAATTACAAAGTTAGATTGTTTATTTCGGATTTTTCTTGTTTCCTGAGATAGGCCAGTATCACTGTGAACTTCTTGAAAATGCTTTTGCTGCATCCCCTAAATTTTGGAAAGTTGTGTTTCCATTTTAATTTGTCTATTATATATATAATAAATTCCTATAAATTATATAAAATATATCATATACAAATTATTTATAAATAAATATATACAATTTATAAATAAATATATAGATAGTTCTTTATTGAGCCATTAGTTGTTTAGTAGCATGTTTTATTAGTTTTGCTGTGTTTGCTTTACCCTTTTATTTCTTATAATTTCTGTTTTTATAGCCTTGTGATTCAGATAGATGGTTGTTATGATTAAATCATTTTGAATTTATTGAGGCTTCCTTGGTGTGTGGACTAACATGTGATTTATCCTAGAGAATGTATGATGTGAGAAGAATGTGCATTCTGCTGCTTTTGGACCTCAGGTTCTGTAAATGTCTATTAAGTTCATTTGGTCAAACATATCATTTAAGATCAAAGTTTCCTTATTGATTTTCTGCCAGGATAATCTATCCATTGATGTAAGTAGAGTATAAAAGTCCCCTACAGTTTATATAATTCTATTTTTATAGGTCCAATAATATTTAATTTATATATGTAGGTACTCCTACATTGGGTGTATAAATATTTACAAACTAGAGGCCCGGTGCATGAAATTCGTGCACGGAGGGGGGTTGTCCCTCAGCCCAGCCTGTACCCTTTCCAATCTGGGACATCCCTCTCACAATCCAGGACTGCTGGCTCCCAACTGCTTGCCTGCCTGCCTTCCTGATTGCCCCTAACCGCTTCTGCCAGCCAGCCTGATCACCCCCTAACCACTCTGCTGCCAGCCTGTTTGCCCCCAACTTCCCTCCTCTGCCGGCCTGGTTACCCCTAACTGCCCTCTCCTGCAGGGTTGATCACCTCCAACTGCCCTCCCTTGCAGGTCTGGTCCTTCTCAACTGCCCTCCCTTGCAGGCCGGGTGCCTCCCAACTGCCCTCTCCTGATGGCCATCTTGTGGTGGCCATCTTGTGTCCACATGGGGGCAGGATCTTTGACCACATGGAGGCAGCTATATTGTGTGTTGCAGTGATGATCAATCTGCATAGTACTCTTTTATTAAATAGGATAGAGGCCTGGTACAGGGGTGGGGGCCAGCTGGTTTGCCCTGAAGGATGTCCCTGATCAGGGTGGGGTTCCCTTGGGGCATGGGGCGGCCTGAGCGAGGGGCCTGAGGTGGTTTGCAGGTGGGCCATGCCCCCTGGCAACGCAAGCGGAGGCCCTGGTATCTGGAATTTATTTTCCTTCTACAATTGAAACTTTGTAGCCTGGAGCAGAGCCAAGCCTGGGGCTCCCTCCCAGGCTCGCAGCCATTTGTGTTGGGGTTATAATTGAAACTTTGTTGCCTTAAGCGGGTGGGCCTGGCCAGGGTGTGTGGAAAGCTTTGCTTCCCTTGTTGCTGGCGGCAACCCTGGCCTGCTCTCTCAAGCTCCATTCTGCCGCCATTTGTTTGAATTTGTTTACCTTCTATAATTGAAACTTTGTAGCTTGAGTGGAGGCTTAGGCCTGCAACGGCTGGCAGAAAGCTTGGTTTCCTCTGTTACCTAGGAAACCTTGCTCTCTGTGGCTGTAGCCATCTTGGTTTGGGTTAATTTGCATACTCGCTCTGATTGGATGTTGGGTGTGGCTTGTGGGTGTGTCAGAGGTATGGTCAATTTGCATATTTGTCTATTATTAGATAGGATGTTATATCCTCTTATTGGGTAACTCCTCAGCATTTTATAAAAGCCTTGTTTGTCTTTTATTACAGTCTCTGTTTTAATATCTAGTTTATCTAAATGTAAGTATAGCTACACAGCTTTTTTTTAAGTTCCCATTTGCATAAAGCATCTTTTTTTCCAGCTCCTTACATTCAGTCTCTGTGAGGCCTTATATATGAAGTGAATCTATTGTAGGCAGCATATGTTTGGGTGTTGCTTTTTAAAAATCCACTCAGCCAATCTATTTTTTTATTAAGTTTAGTCCATTTACATTTAAAATAATAATTGATAGGAATGGTTAGCATTTTGTTAATTGTGTTCTAGCTGTTTGGTAGTTCTCTGTTCCTTTGTTCTCTTAATTTCTTCCTTTGTGATTTGATGATTTTCTATAGTGGTATGCTTAGATTCCTTTCTCTTTATGTTTTGTATATCTACAATAGAGTTTTGCTTTGTGGGTACCATGACATTACATTAAAAAAAATTATATTTATTACTGTCATTTTAAGTTGATAATCACAACTTCAATTTGAATGCATTCTAAAGCTCATACTTTTATTCCCACCTTCCCATCTCATGTTTTATGATTTTGATATCACAATTTACTTTTTTATCTTCTGTATCAATTCTATTTATTTATTTATTTATTTATTTATTTATTTTAATGAATCTTTATTGTTCAGATTACAATTGTTTCTCCTTTTTCCCACATATCTCCCCACCACCCAGTTCCCACCCCCCCTCTGCCCTTACCTCCCCCACCTGCTGTCCTTATCCATAGGTGTATGATTTTTGTCCAGTCTCTTCCCATACTCCCCACACAGACACCCCTATCCCCCTGAGAATTATCAATCCACTCCCATTCTATGCCTCTGATTCTATTAAGTTCACCAGTTTATTCTGTTCCTCAGATTTTTAATTCACTTGACTTTTAGATTCACTTGTTGATAGATATGTATTTGTTGTTCATAATTTTTATCTTTCTTCTTCTTTTTCCTCTTTTTAAAGAATATCTTTCAGCATTTCATATAATGCTGGTTTGGTAGTGATGAACTCCTTTAGCTTTTTCTTATCTGTGAAGCTCTTTATCTGCCCCTCAATTCTGAATGATAACTTTGCTGGGTAGAGTAGTCTTGGTTGTAGGTTCCTGCTATTCATCACTTTGAATATTTCGTGCCACTCCCGTCTGGCCTGCATGGTTTCTGTTGAGAAATTAGCTGATAATCGTATGGGAGCTCCCTTGTAGGTAACTAACTGTTTTTCTCTTGCTGCTTGTAAGATTCTCTCTTTGTCTTTTGCTCTTGGCATTTTAATTATGATGTGTCTTGATGTGGTCCTCTTTGGATTCCTTTTGTTTGGGGTTCTGTGCGCTTCCTGGACTTGTAAGTCTATTTCTTTCATCAGGTGGGGGAAGTTTTCGTTCATTATTTCTTTTTTTTTTTTTTTTTTAAATTTCTTTATTGATTAAGGTGTCACATATTTGTCCTCATCCCCCCATTCCCATCCCACCCCTCTCCCCACGCATGCCCCAATCCCCTGTTGAACTTAACCGTTGGATAGGCTTATATGCATGCATACAGGTCCTTTGGTTGAACTCTCCCC
The DNA here is from genome assembly GCF_027574615.1 of Eptesicus fuscus. Lineage (NCBI taxonomy): Eukaryota > Metazoa > Chordata > Mammalia > Chiroptera > Vespertilionidae > Eptesicus > Eptesicus fuscus. The sequence continues at coordinate 19,745,751 of NC_072483.1, read as the reverse complement.
CTCCCTCCACCCTCCCCCTACCCTCCCCTATCCTCCCTCTGAGGCCCGATAGTTCGATCGATGCCTCCTTGCTTCTGGTTCTGTTCTTGTTCCTCAGTCTATGTTGTTCATCATTTCCTCTAGATGAACGAGATCAAATGTCACTAGATATATACTAATAAGAACTGAATGTGAGACGAGCAATAATATTTATGCTGACAGGCAAATGAATCAATCTGTAGCGAGCTTCCCCCTGGACCAACAGTTCTTTTGAGACCCAATTTCGATGTCCAGTAGTTCCTTATGTGTACATGTCAGCACTGACCCCTCAGCTCTGGATGGTGGACAAATGGTGGTAATGGAGGTCCGACTCCCTCTGGTTTGGTCTCGGCCGAACCCAGGGGCACGGCGTCACCTGGACTAAGGGGCACGTGGCCTCACCCATACCCAAGGGGCGCGTGGTCTCACCCGGGCCTGGGACCCAGCCTCACCCGGATGGATCAAGGGGCGCACGGCCTCACCCGGACCCAGGATCTGGCTTCACCCGTACCCAGGGACGCTTGGCCTCTCCCAGACCCAGGGGCACGTGGCCTCACCCGGGCTTAGTTGCACAAGGCCTCACCTGGATCCAGGGACACATGGTCTCTCCCGGACCCAGGGACGCTTGGCCTCTCCCAGACCCAGGGCCACTTGGGCTCACCCGGGCCTAGGTGCACGAGGCCTCATCCGGATCCAGGGACGCATGGTCTCACCCGGACCCAGGGACGCTTGGCCTCTCCCAGACCCAGGGCCACTTGGGCTCACCCGGGCCTAGGTGCACGAGGACTCACCCGGATCCTGGGACACATGGTCTCACCCGGACCCAGGGATGCTTGGCCTCTCCCAGACCCAGGGCCACTTGGGCTCACCCGGGCCTAGGTGCACGAGGCCTCACCCGGATCCAGGGACACATGGTCTCACCCGGACCCAGGGACGCTTGGCCTCTCCCCGACCCAGGGCCACTTGGGCTCACCCGGGCCTAGGTGCACCAGGCCTCACCCGGATCCAGGGACACATGGTCTCACCCGGACCCAGGGACGCTTGGCCTCTCCCTGACCCAGGGCCACTTGGGCTCACCCGGGCCTAGGTGCACGAGGCCTCACCCGGATCCAGGGACACATGGTCTCACCCGGACCCAGGGACGCTTGGCCTCTCCCAGACCCAGGGCCACTTGGGCTCACCCGGGCCTAGGTGCACGAGGCCTCAGGCGGATCCAGGGACGCATGGTCTCTCCCGGACCCAGGGACGCTTGGCCTCTCCCAGACCCAGGGCCACTTGGGCTCACCTGGGCCTAGGTGCACGAGGCCTCATCCGGATCCAGGGACGCATGGTCTCACCCGGACCCAGGGACGCTTGGCCTCTCCCAGACCCAGGGCCACTTGGGCTCACCCGGGCCTAGGTGCACGAGGCCTCACCCGGATCCTGGGACACATGGTCTCACCCGGACCCAGGGATGCTTGGCCTCTCCCAGACCCAGGGCCACTTGGGCTCACCCGGGCCTAGGTGCACGAGGCCTCACCCGGATCCAGGGACACATGGTCTCACCCGGACCCAGGGACGCTTGGCCTCTCCCCGACCCAGGGCCACTTGGGCTCACCCGGGCCTAGGTGCACGAGTCCTCACCCGGATCCAGGGACACATGGTCTCACCCGGACCCAGGGATGCTTGTCCTCTCCCAGACCCAGGGCCACTTGGGCGCACCCGGGCCTAGGTGCACGAGGCCTCACCCGGATCCTGGGACACATGGTCTCACCCGGACCCAGGGATGCTTGGCCTCTCCCAGACCCAGGGCCACTTGGGCTCACCCGGGCCTAGGTGCACGAGGCCTCACCCGGATCCAGGGACACATGGTCTCACCCGGACCCAGGGACGCTTGGCCTCTCCCCGACCCAGGGCCACTTGGGCTCACCCGGGCCTAGGTGCACGAGGCCTCACCCAGATCCTGGGACACATGGTCTCACCCGGACCCAGGGACGCTTGGCCTCTCCCAGACCCAGGGCCACTTGGGCTCACCCGGGCCTAGGTGCACGAGGCCTCATCCGGATCCAGGGACGCATGGTCTCACCCGGACCCAGGGACACTTGGCCTCTCCCAGACCCAGGGCCACTTGGGCTCACCCAGACCTAGGTGCACGAGGCCTCATCCGGATCCAGGGACACATGGTCTCACCCGGACCCAGGGACGCTTGGCCTCTCCCAGACCCAGGGCCACTTGGGCTCACCCGGGCCTAGGTGCACAAGGCCTCTCCCGGATCCAGGGACACATGGTCTCACCCGGACCCAGGGACGCTTGGCCTCTCCCAGACCCAGGGCCACTTGGGCTCACCCGGGCCTAGGTGCACGCGGCCTCATCCGGATCCAGGGACGCATGGTCTCGCCCGGACCCAGGGACGCTTGGCCTCTCCCAGACCCAGGGGCACGTGGCCTCACCCGGGCCTAGGTGCCCGAGGCCTCACCCGGATCCAGGGACACATGGTCTCACCCGGACCCAGGGACGCTTGGCCTCTCCCAGGCCCAGGGCCACTTGGGCTCACCCGGGCCTAGGTGCACGCGGCCTCACCTGGATCCAGGGACACATGGTCTCGCCTGGACCCAGGGGTGTGTGGGCTCTCCCAGACCCAGGGGCGCTTGGCCTCGCCCGGGCACGGGATCCAGCGTCATCCGGGTCCAGGGGCACTTGGCCTCACCCGGACCCGGAGTCCGGCCTCACCTGGACCCAGGGGCATGTGGCCTCAGCTAGACCCAGGGACGTGAGGCCTCACTTATACCCAGAGGCGTGTGACCACACCCGAGCCCAGAGGCGCGCAACCCCGCCCGCACCCGGGTCTCAGTGGGGCCCCGTCTTCCCGATCCCAATTCCTGACGGTCAATCCCCCCTCAGCAATTCCCCTGGCCATCCTTCCGGAGCTCCAGTATGGCTGCTGCAGAACTCGTCGGGCGGCGGCTCGGCGAAGCTCCGGTGCACCCGGTGCATAGCGGTGGGCCAGTCTGGCGTCGCTGCGTCGGCCCTTGGGTCTGCATAGGTGGCCGGTCGCCGAGCATGCGCACCTGGCCGCTTCCGGGGCGTTGAGATTCTTGACGGACTCAGAGGTCAGCAAGCGCGGAGTCTCCCACCCCATGTCTCATAGGGGCTCGTCTGTCCGTGCTTGGCTGCCAGTGGAGCCGTCCCCTCAGCCGGAGACCGCCGGGGGAACTGCGCCGAGTACGTTCCAGGCCGCTGTTGTATCGCCTGAGCCATAGTTCTTTTGTGTCGCCTGAGCTGTAGTTCTTAAAGTGTGGTCTTTGGGTCACCGGCATCAGCATCATCCCACATACCCCTCTTTTATTCTAGTTGTAGAGCATCTACTCAGCCAGCCCTATGGTGGTCTTGGATGGTGTCTGCTCTGCTCTTTTGTCGTAGTCTCAAAGTTGTTGTGGTAGGCAACAATCAGGCTTCCGCCCTATGCCTCCATCTTGGTACTCCTTTGTATAGTTAAGTCTTGATTGTTGTTGGTGTCACTGGGGGGGCTCTCTTTGTCTATAAAGGAAGAGTTGCTGTGCAGGAGACACGTTTATGGGCCGGGTCTTGGTGCAGCAAAGCTTTGGCGCTCACTGAATATTCCCGTTGAATGTGTCCCTTATGCACGTGGTTGAAATCTGGTGTCATCTCCCACAGACCACTAGATGCCCTCGTTTCTGGGTCTCCAATGGGGTGTAGATCAGCTACTGCCTTAGGCACTCAGCAAGGATTACAGCAAAAACTGTAGTTTCTTCCTCCTGTCTGAGTGGCCCTGGAGCAGTCCGACTAGAACAGCAGATCATCTGGTCCGCTGCCAGAGGGCAGTCCACCCACATGCAAAAGCCGTTGCTTGGGGCGCAGGTGTGCCTGCAAGACTTGCGGGGCAGGTCTTCAAAACGTGCGGGGCGGGTCCCAGGGCGGGGCGGGGTCTCAGGGCGCCAACAGGCCATGGTGCGGCGAGCCTCGATGGCTGTGAGTCTGGTCCTTCTGCCTTCCATGTATCTAAGTCCCCTTGTTCCGCACTCCAGCGCAGCAAACACTGATTTCTGGGCGCACCTCTGCAAGAGTCCCGCCTCTCCCCGCAGGCATCTGGGTCTCCCGGGGTTCGCCAGAAGATGGGTTTCAGGGTGATGGAGAGCTAATCTCCCTTAGGTTTGGAACAAAAGCCCCTTTCCCCCGCCACCAGCCAGACCCACGCACCTCCACACCTCATCCCCTCCGATTTCGCTGGGTGCGAGGCAACAGAACAGCCTTTAACCTCCGCCGCCATCTTTTTCAAACTTCTCAATTTGTACTTCTTAATCCCTTCATTTCAGTCAACTCTACTGAAGTCTAGTGCCGCCGGGAGGTGCACGGAAAGGGCGCCCGGGCCTCCATCCTGTGCGCGGTGCTCGCGTCCCGCGGAACCAGACGCGCGAGGGCCGCGCGGCTGGGACGGGCGCTGGGCGGCCGCCGATCTCCAGGCACCGCCATCGCCGTGTTCCGGACGTCGCCGCCGCGGAGTCCCCCCAATTTGTACTTCTTAATCCCTTCAATTCAGTCAACTCTACTGAAGTCTAGCGCCGCCGGGAGGTGCACGGAAAGGGCGCCCGGGCCTCCGTCCGGTGCGCGGGGCGCGCGGCCCGCGGCACCAGGCGCGCGGGGGCTGCGCGGCGGGGACGGGTGCTGGGAGGCCGCCGGGCTCCGGGCGCTGCCGCTGCGGCGGTGTCCCCAACGTCCCGGGCCGGGCAGCCTGCGGGGGCGGCGGAGTTGTGAAAGTGAGTGAGTTTCCCAGGGTTTCGCCCGGAATGGGGTTCAGTGCAATCGGAGCCGGTGCTCAGCGCACTCCGGAGCCTTTATCTCCTTCCTGCCAGTGAACTCCGGCCAGGTCATCAGCCGCCCCCTCCTCTCCGGTTCCATCCTCCCCGCAGGCGCGTGTGCTCGTGTCTCCGCCCGTTTCTCCATACCTCAGGCTTTTACGGCTTCCCCGACTGTCCCCGTGGCCTTCTCCTTCCCCCCAGCTGTGGGCATTTCAGTCCGCCAGCTCTCCTGTGGTTCTGGACGATGTCCGTTCTGACCTCTAGTTGTATTTTTGAAATTGTTGTGGCCGGCTGCAGGTTAGGTGTTTAACCTATGCCGCCATCTTGGTTTCTGTCATTATTTCTTCAAATAGGTTTTCATCATCTTGCTCTCTCTCTTCTTCTGGCACCCCCATAATTCTGATGTTGGCTCGCTTGAAGTTGTCCCAGAGGCTTCTTACACTATCTTCAACTTTCTGAATTCTCTTCTCTTCATGCTTCTCTGGAGGAGTGTCCTTGGCCTCTTTGTATTCCAAATCTTTGAGTTGATTCTTGCAATCCTCTAGTCTGCTTTTGGGTCTCTGTATAATATTTTTTATCTCAGTCAGTGTATGTTTAATTTCTAGTTGGTCCTTTTTCATATCCTCAAGGGTCTCATTGAATTTATCGGCCTTTTCCATGAAATTCTTGAAAAACCTTATAACTGTGGTTTTGAACTCTATGTCCAGTCGCTTGTTCTCCTCCATTTCTTTGGTTTGTGATCTGTTTCCTTGCCTTCTCATATTCTCTGCTTCCCTAAGTTGGTAGGGTAGTTTTGTGTACTAGGTGTCCTATTGGTTCAACGGGTCAGCCTCCCAGTTACTTGAGGTGGACACTCTTGGTGTACCCTTGTATACTATGTGTCCCCCAGCAGGAGCTACAGCAAGGGCTAGTTTTCTCCTCCTTTGCTTGGGCGGTTTTGGAGCAGTCTGACTGGAGCTGCAGTTAATTTGGTTGAGCTGCCCCAGAACAGGCCATTTATATGCAAAAGCCGCTGTGTGGAGCCTGGGCGGGTTTGTAGAATGTGCAGGGCGGGGTCTCAGGGCTGGGCGGGGTCTCAGGGCGTCACTAGGCTGGGGCGTGGCCAACGGCGATGGCTGCCGTCAGCCGTCTCTGCCTTTCCACTTTTCCAAGTCCCTGCGCCCTGCGCTCCAGCGCAGTAAACAATGATTGCTGGGCGCACCTCCCCAAAAAAGTCACTCTCACTTTCCGACCCGATGGCCGAGAGTCCAGCTTCTCCCCGTAGGTGCCTGGGTCCCCCGAGTGTCCCCAGAAACTGGATTTCAGAGTGATCAGGAGCTTGTCTCCCTGCGGGTTGAAGAAAAGCCGTGCACCCAGCCGCCCGCCACCGGCCCGATTCGCGTGCCTCCGTACCTCAGCTTTTCAGCGATTGTGCTCCTTTCTCTTCTTAGTTGTAAATCTTCCACTCAGCCAGCTTTCCCGTGGTTCTGGGTGGTAGACGTTTTTGTCATTTAGTTGTATTTTTTAAATTGTTGTGTGAGGCAGCAGATTAGTTGTTTAACTATGCCGCCATCTTGGTTCCTCCTCTCTTCTGTATCAATTCTAAAATCTTTGTTTTTATAATTGTTTTTACTACTTATGTCTTCTAACTTTAAACTAGCTTTGTAAGTGATTAACTCGCCACTTTTACAGCTTTAGATTATTTTGAATTTTACGATATATTTACCTTTACTAGTGAGATTTATATTTTCTATTTTTACATATTTCCCTTTTACTATTTAGTACCCTTTTGTTTCAGCTTAAATAAGTTGCTTTGACATTTCTTTAAAGCAGTCTAGTGGTGATGAAATACTTCAGCTTTTGCTTGTCTGGAAAACTCTTTAGCTTTTCTTTAATTCTGCAGGGCAATTTTGCCAGGTAGAATATTACTGTTTGGCTGGTTTATTGTTTTCAGAACTTTGAATATATCCTGCTTTTCCCTTTTGTCCCAAAAGTGTTTGCTGAGAAATCCCAGTTTATTGGAGTTCCCTTGTATATAACCAGTTGTTTTTCCCTTGCTGCTTTTAAGATTGTCTCTTTGTACTTAACTTTTGATAACTTAATTATGTGTTTTGGGTTGGGTCTCTTTGGGTTCCTCTAATTTGGAACACTGAACTTCTTAGATCTGCATGAGTGTTTTCTTCCCCTGGTTAGGAAGGATTTTAGCCATTATTTCTTCCCATTCTTTTTCTCTTTTCCTTCTAGGACCCTAAATGCAAATATTGGTCCACTTGGTATTTTCCCATAAGTTCCTCAAACTATCTTCATGTTTCATTTGTTTTTTCTTTTTGTTGCTCTGATTAGATAATTTTTTCTATCTTGTCTTCAAGTTTGCTGATTCTTTTTTCTACTCTATCTAGACTTCTAATGAACCCCTCTATTGTATTCTTCAGTTCTACAATTCTGTTTGGTGCTTTCATATATTTTCTTTCTTTCTGTTGAAATTCTCTCTTTGTTCATGCATTGTTCTCCTGGACTTAGTAAACATCTTTATGACCATCATTTTGAACTCTTTATTAGGTAAATCACTTATCTATGTTTCATTAAGGTGTTTTTATAATATTTTTCTCATTTGAAACACATTTCTTTGTTTCTTTATTTTTCGTGACTCTCTTGTGTTAGTATCTATGTAGTAGATAAAACAGCTACCTCTTCCAGTATATATTTATTTTTTAGTTAATCCTCACCTGAGAATATATATATATTTTTTCTATTGACTTTTCCTTTTAGAGAGAGTGGAAGGGACAGAGAGAGAAAGAAACACTGATGTGAGAGACACACATCCATTAGTTGCTTCCCTCACGTACCAGGTCCAGAGCCAGGTATTGAGCCTGCAACTATTAAGGCCAATGCCATGCCCTTGACCGGAACTGAACCCAGGACCCTTCAGTCTGAGGTTTGATATTCTATTTACTGAGCCAAACCAGCTAGCCTCTCCCAGTCTTAAATAAGTGACTTTTGTAGGAAATGAACTTTTTTTTTTTTTTCAGCACTACCTTAGCTCTTGTTTGTCTGCAAGTACCTTTGTGATTTTCCTGAGAGCAGTCTACTCTGTGCTTGGTGGTTCCCAGTAGCTGAGAGTGTGTCAAGATCTGTCATGTCCTAAAGTGGGTAGGATCTAAATAATAATCTAGATTTAAGCTGAGTGGACATCAGATTCTCAAGCAGTAGCCTTTGAAGTATCTAATTAGGCCTATTTCATGGAAATACGAGGAGGTAGGCATTTCTGTCTGTTCCCTCTGCATTGAGGCACAGGGTGATAACCAGTTAAGACCTGTTTGTTTGCTTCTATTCCACTAAGCACATGAACACAAGTCCCTCTGTTCACCAGAACTACATTATCAAAGAATCTCAGCCAGATTGCCAGATGTGTGCCCAACCTCCTTTCTTGGGGATACTGGTGTCTGGGGTGGGGCGCAGGGAGAGTCAAAGATGGTACCCGCCAGCCTCCCTGGTCTCTGATGAGCATTGCAGTCAGGCTGCTAGGTGTGTGTTTAATTAGAAGTCTGCCCTTCAGGCTATGGCTCTGAAGACAATAAGTCCCTTCCATGTGTGGATGAAAGGGGCCACATGCTGACCTGACAAGCTCAGGGGAGGCCTGCATGGCAGTCTTGCAAACTCAGAGACCTAAAGTAACCACAAAGGATGGTCTGAAATTAAACTTTAACTAAAACCAGTTATGGTGGGCAGTTACATCCTAGGCCGGTATCTTCACTGACAAAGTCAACCTTTACCTTAACTGAGCCTATTTCTTTTTGCATCTATGATAACATACCATTGAAATGTCTGGGTAACTTGTAACTTCCCTTTTTCTGGAGCCCCTGGGGCACAAACAAATGTGGTGGGTGCCAGGACAGATACCACAAATTTCTTCATTATCATGTTAATTGTTCCTGGACATAACTAAGTATGTGTCCATCATTTTACTTTTTATCCAATCCCAGTGGTTTCCCCTGCTTTGCTTTATCCAACCTCCTTAATCTATCACCAATGAATTTCATATAACCCAACTACATCCCTCCTTTGATTGCAATGTATAAATACAGATGTAGCCCGCCATTCTCTGGAGCATTATCTCAATTCGTTGGGGTTCTGCTTCCCGGCATATGTCAACAGTTTGGCTCAAATAAACTCACAAAAATTCTTTACAGGTTTCGATGTTTTTTTTGTTTGTTTTTGTTTTAATGTTAACACATAGAAAAACTGGGTGTTTCTGTTTGCTGCTTCTGAGCTCTGCCCTGGATGCAGGAGTAGCTATGGTCCCATTTGTGCCCTTTAATCACTTTCTCGGTTTGCTACAACTTAGAGGGTCTTTGGATACCAGCCCCTTTGGCTTGCAAAGCTAGGTGTTTTGGTGTCATCTTTCAGGTACAGGTCTTAAAACTTAGGTTGCCAGATACTGGGTTCAAACCTTTTGCTCCTCAGAGAATAATGGGGGGCTGTGAGTTCCCTTCAAATTATGGATTGCCATGCCGAGAGTGGGGTTTATGGTGAGATTTTTGTCTCAGCCATTTTTTATCCATTTTTATGTGTATCTTTCCTCATTTTCCTGAGGTGTAAGAGTTGCTCAGTTAGTTTACCTTCTTTCAGAGGGAATTGTTCCAGATATAGTGTGTCTGTGGGAGGAGGTTAATTCAGATCCTCCTACTTTGCTATCTTTAACTTGAATTCCATTTTACATTTATTGTTTATCTTAAGAGGAAAAAATTATCTTTATTCTGTGGGTCAAACAATGGGAACAGAGAGCTTGTAATTTGTGTGGGGTAAACATCACATAGGTGATGAAGGGAACAGTCAGATTTTGATTTCCAAAGCAGGATCTCTTGAACTACTACAAACAGTATTGAAAGTTTAGCTAAAGTGAACTAATAAAAGGGCAACTTTAGGAGCTGTTTACTCAACCACACTATTGGCAGAAGATGGTATCTTTTTAAGGACTCTTGTTTGAGGCATTGAAGTGTTACATGGTTAACAGAAGCCATACTGCAAACATTCTCTATCTTGCTCATTGTATCGCTTCTCTAACATTCCCATTTTCTGAGGTCTCTCAGGTCACTGGCATGTCAGCATTTGCCTTATTATAGTTGTTTGTTCTAATATTGACTGAGCTTTAAATATATCTTAAGAGCTACTTCTGTGTAATTGTGTTTGACTATTTTGCAGTTTGCTAGATAGAGCTGAGACTGTGGGGTAAAATTCCTTTTCTCTGTGAGTGATTTCAGCTTTCAACCTCTAAAACAATGAAACAGGGAAACTGTTATTAAAAGTGTGTTTTTCAAAATAAGGGCACTTCAGAAATGAATAAATCTAGAAGAGTCAACTTCTCAGTCTCTTGAGCACTTTATTTGTTATAAATACAAGTCAATACCACAAGATGGCACCTTCTTACTTTCAACATCTACTATTACAAACAATTATCTTCATAAAATGGTTTCAGCTTTTAACGTGTTTTAGATATTATTGAAACCTTATAAAAGCAAGACTTGCTATAAACAGGATCGGTGTTTGATGTATATTAAATGAGGTCAGATAATTAACTTCAAAAAAAGAATTTATAAATATTCGGGTAAGAAAATTGAAATTACAAAAGCAGAGTCTGTCATCATTAAACTGAATTACAACCGTGTGATTAATTCTATATCTACGTTGCTAAGTTTTTGTTAAAATGCAGTTTTAGTAATCAAATAATCTACCTCATTCTCCAATATGACCACCTATTTCATTTGTACACCATCACACTCAATACACATTTCATTTAGAAACCACCCAGTTTTCATCTATCTGTCAATTATTCACATTCCATTTCTTTCAATAGATGCAATCCATGAAGTGCCATCACCCCCCGGCTACAAAACAAAATACAATATTTAAAGGTAAAAACTCAGACAATTTCTGAAATGGCAGCCCAGTCTCTCTGTGTTCATGAAAATAGTCAATGCAATTTGAAGGTCTCTGAACTAATGTAAACTCTAGAAAACTCAGTGTTTGAAATATGGAAAGAATAAACATTTGCACTAATATAGTGCGTAACAATGCAGTGTCAAACTCGCCATTTATAGTAAATGTCTCGATTGGACTTTCCTCTGGATTGTCATCATGCTGCTGAAGATAAAGATTACTCAAGTCTGTGGGAACTCCATCACGTTTTCTTCCTCCCATTTCCAAACAGGAAGAGAAGGGTTTTCAGGTCCCTTGAGAAAAATCAAAAAATTAAACACACCCACAAACAACGTGAAATCAAAATGGCAGACCGAATAGTCCTTGACTCCATGTCCAAATGAAGTTGAGGCAATATTACTTTTGCAGTATTTGTATTCTGCCTAATATATCGCACTGTGAGATTCCTCAAAAAACTGAGAAGTCTGAGAGCTACAAAAGAGAAAGCAGTTAAGGCAGTCGATGTCTACATTTGGATTTCCTTTTCAGGTTACATGTCTAAGTCTCCATCGTAGGCGAAGGTCAGAGGCTTCTGTTGGGGAGGTGTGCTTTGATGTGGTTTTGGTTTCTTGCTGCAAAGGGAAAAGAATTCCTGAGATAAAGTTCACAGAGCTGTTTCATCTGCCAAAGACAATTGTGAGGTTTAGAAAGTCGATCAGTTCAATGACAAAATATTATTTTCTCTGGACTTGGGGTTTTCTTACTTGACTACTTTAATGCTAGTTTTAGGAGAAGCCTCGTCTTTCAAAATCTTAGAAATAGTTTAGGGGAAACAGTGACCTTGGTAGAGGGCTACTTTCTTTCTTGTTCCTTTTTATACACAGTAATGTGAGCATCTGCGGCTCACTAATTCCTAAGCTATTGCAGCCTTCATGTTGCAGGTGTTTAACATCCCAAGCTGCTGGAGTAGCCATAATCTGATGCCTTACCCTGGTCTTGTTTTTAAGTAAACACACTTCCACTCTGGCCTGAAACCTGGCATTGAGCTGCCAAATCACCTGAGCTTGTCAGGAAAATTAGGAGGAGTCTGCACCATGCAATGCCATTCTCACCTGGTGTGTTTTACCTGAGGCCACCCACTTTGCCAGGTCAGGAAGAGCTGTTGCTCCTTCTCACAGAGAGAGAAGCTGGAATTGGTGCCATTCCCAATCCACATGGTCATGCCCCAAACAACCTCCCTGACACTCTTTGATGCTTAGTATGGGTGAACCTCTATGTTATGAATATTTATAGTTTGAATTGCGCCACACACTGCCCTACCTTCCTGATTCCTTCTTCCTCAATGCCTTTGGCCCTGCCTCTAGAGCCCAGATCTCTTTTAGGTTATCCTCACTAGCAGGGAGCCATCTCACTCCCTGTCTCCAAATTATAGTGACACCTATTAAATAAGTTCATAGTTAGTGCCAAGCTCTTCGATGGGCATTTCACATAAAATATCTCAATAAATCCCAGAACAATCCTGAGAGGGAGGCACTAGAATAATGGCTACTTTACAGAGAAGGATGAGAGAGGTTACTGAACCTCTCTCTGGTCACTGAGTGAGTGGCAGAGCCTGGATTCTAAGCAAGACTAACACCCAGACCTGTACATTTACCCTCTTCTATACCTGCCATACATAGGCATCTGGTAGAAACAACTTTTTTGTGTATCTATAAGAATTTGTATACTCTGAGTGAATTTAAATTACAAACAAACATGTTGATGTATACAATTCAGTGACATTTAGTACATTCACCATGCCCTGTAACCACCACCCCTATCTGGTCCGTGCACATTTTTATCACCTTAAAGGGAAACTCTGCACCTAATAACCAGTTTCTCTCCATCCTGCCCAGCAACCACCTACCAACGTTCTGCCTCAGTGAATTTGTCTATTGAGGATATGTCACATAAATGGAATCACTAGTGTACTAAATGTGGACTTTTTCATCTGGCTTCTTTCATTTAATGCTTAAAACAGAGAATTTTATGATAGGAACTTTATCATCGTTAAAAAAAAATGTTTGATAAAATTAATAATGCTTGTCAGGAGAATGTCCTAGTTTAAAATGCTTTAGTTCTAATTTAAGGAGAAAAACATTTTAAGGGTTGAAGCATAAAGCAACTTAATAGGAGCTAAAGAGATAAATTAAAATGATTAAATAAACTATTAAAAGAAACCAGGAATCCTATCGGTGTCCCCACCCTAACAGCTGCCAGGCAATGGGTGCTCAATGGACAGCTACACATTTTACATAAACTACCTCAATCAATCCCAGAACAACCCTGAGAGGGAAGCAAATAATATCCAACCAGGGAAGTTGAAAGGCAGCAACATGCTTTAGAATTCTTTGTAAAGGGACCCTCAGCCTCCAATTCCCAGCTTCCCAGGTATTTCCCACTTCTCCAAAAGGTATTTATTGCATCATTAGACAAGTAACATTCAATTTGACTTTATATTAATAGATACATCTATTCCAGTTGCTCTAGTCACATTGCTGAGTCAGGCTCTAGTATGGAAAATGGACCCAGATTGAAATTGGGTCCTGAGTACTCAAATCTGAAACATTTAAAGGGACTAAGAAAACACTCCAATAAGAGTTTAGGACAACTTGGAAGTGACAGCTTGTATACCCACCCTGGGGGTTACCTTAATGTCAGAAAGAATACCTGGGCATTCCTCTGAAATGACAGTAGAAATGACAGTAGGGGTCCCCTCTCTCACCTATTTTTTTTCCAGGGCAGGGGAAGAGAGGGAGAAGAAATGTAAGTGCTTTCAGAGAATTTTTGGCAATCCACTCTTAGTTGGCATTTGCTAAATGTAATTAGTCAAAGTGAAATGGAATTTTATGATAATCCTTTGGGGTCTGCATAGTTTTCTGTTGGGAAATCAGCAGATATTCTTATGGGAGCTCCCTTGCACATGCCTGACTGTTTATCTCTTGCTGTTTTTAAGGTTTCCTTAGTGTTTAGCTGTTGGCATTTTAATTATGTGTCTTGGTGTGGGCCTCTTTGGGTTCATCTTGTTTGAGACTCTCTTGCTTCCTGAACTTGTATATATGTTTGCTTTGCCAGGTTAAGGTATCTAGTCATTAGATCTTCAAATAGGTTTTCAATCCCTTGCTTTCTTTCTTCTCTTTCTGGTACCCCATGATGCAAATTTTGGTAGTTTTGATGGTATCCCAGATGTCCTTTAAACTACCTTAATTTTTAAAAATTCTCTTTTATTTTTGCTGTTCTGATTTTGTGTTTTATGTTACCCTGTCTTCCAAATCACTGATTTAATCTGCTTCATGTAATCTGCTGTTAACTCTCTCTAAGGTATTCTTCATTTCAGTTATTGTATTTTTCATTCCAGATGGTTCTTTTTTCATGGTTTTTATCTCTTTGTTGAAGTTTCCATTGAGATTTCTTATTCTTCCCTTAATTGATCATACTTATAACCAGTTTTTTGAGTTATGTTTCCTTTTCATTTAGTTTTTTTTCTGGAGTTTTACCCTCTTCTTTAATTTGTGACATGTTTATTTGTCTCCTCATTTTGGCTGCTTCCCTGTGTTTGTTTCTATATATTAGGTAGATCTGCTACATCTCCCAGTCTCCACAGAGTGGCATTATGTAGTTGGTGTCCTGTGGATGCCAGCGGCACATTCTCCCTGGTCACCTGAGCCAGGGGTTCCAGAGTTGTCCCTTGTGTGTATTCTGCTGTAGTTGAGCCTTGATTACTGTTGACATAACAGTGGGTGGGATTGACTCTCATGCTGACTAGCTGTGAGGACTGGCCAAGATGACAGTGGACAAGCTGTTCTTGTTGTTTGAGGATAACCCATTGGAGATGGATTTGCTATAGCAGGGTACTGATGCCTGCTGAGTTTATACTTGGGTGTGTCATTTTTGGAGCTGGTTGCATGGTGCTCTGAAGCTGGACATGAGGTGTGTTGGTTGTTGGTTCTGGCCTTCCTTGATGCAGGCCAAGATCAGCCTTGGCATGTGCCCACCCTGGGGCCATGTGGGAGCAGCTAAAAAGTGATCTGCAGTTGGTCACCACCTGTGCTGGGTTTGGAGGTGCCTGGGAGATGCCATGCTGTGAACAGAGGCAGGCTGCCACTAGCAGTAGTGTTAAGTCAGCTCACAAGAAGTACACTGCATGCCAAGGCTAGCTGTAGCGTGTTTGGACCTTTGAGAGATTTTAGGAAAGTCAGCAGCAGAAGCTAAGACAGTCTGTTTGTGTGGAAAATCCACTGAAAGAGATTCAGGCCAGTCTCAATGTGGCTTCTTTATATTTTTAGTTATAGGACTTCTGTTCAGCTACACTTCAGATGATTCTCAGTGATGGTTCTTCTATAACTTAGTTGCAATTTTGATGTGGTCGTGGGATGATGTGAGCACAGTATTTACCTCCTCTGCTATCTTGACCCAAATTCCCCAGGAGACTTTTCTTTAGAGTTCCTGCTCCCTTTCTTTTCTCTGTTACTTATATTCATTATTCCCTTAAAAGTGCATTTTATTTTTATACATACCTCACCTCAATTTTGGTATCAGAAAAGCTATGATCACCTCACTCACCATAAATTAGGACCCAGAAATGCCTGCCACATAGGCCACCACCAGCCATCTCTAATCCATCATGCAACCTGGCTGTAAGAGATCATTGACCCATTTTAAAGTGACCACAGTCATTTGCATCTTAGCAAAGTATAAACCCATTCAGCCAGAAAAGTGAGCTCATTATAAACTGACAGGCAAGCTGCTAGCAGTTCTTAGCACAGTTGAATTTAAGCCACAAGGATTCATCATCAGGCTAGTGGAGATTAAATAGTTTGATGAAAGCCAGAAACTGTTATTTAGGCTGACCCTCTGGAAGTGGGGGCACTACTCTCAAAGTTCAGCAGAGTAAAAGCCCATTTCCTGAGTTGTTCTGAACAAGGCGGAATGGATGTCATTATCTGGAATAACTTCCAGGTACTATGTCTAGATTAACTACAAACTCACCTAGTGGCCATCCCCATTAATTACCTCATAGATCTTTATTGCCAGGGGAAGTAGAACATCAGCAATATTTCAAAAACTTCAAACACTAATGGCAGAGATACACAGTAGTTTCTGAATAAAGTGGTTCTTAAGAAGAGTATTTTTCTATATTTTCTCAAAAGCATTTCCAAAATGTATTATAAATTGCTTTCCTCTAAAGTATACACCTAAAGACCTGGCATATTATAGCAGTTGTCTTGTCCTGAGCCTTTTACTTTGGGAAGAAATATAAAACCTTTAAAACTGTTCTCCTCTAACTCTTTTGCAAGCTATTTAATAGAATTATATGTTTGAATTCTTTAGGCAACTCATAGGTAAGGGCATATACTATGTGTTTTGAGATCAATTAGATTTTTTCCAGGTCTGTACCTTAATTTACTTGGGAATGAAGAAGCCTCTAAAAATGTGAAAGCAGTAAACACTGCATTCTGTCTAAAGAAATTTTAGGATTACTTAATAAAAAGAAACTATGGAGACTGGACAGAGCATATGCTCTGGAGTTGGGCAAACCCAGAGTAGAATTTACCAGGCTGATGACCTTAGGTTTATTACTTAACTTTCCTGAGGATCATTTACTCTCTTTAAAATGGGGATGATGATAGCAACATCTCATTAGATTGTTGTGAGGCCTGACTAAGGCAATCTACTTCAAGTACTTTGTTTGACATATAAATATTAGACATTTTTCCTGACATTTGTCTCTAAAATTAATGAGCAATACATTATTGGTTGTACTTATCTACTCACTTATTCATCCACTTATTCTTTTGTTCAATACACATTTATCAAACTTGTGCTCTGAAAAATATGTCAATAAAGCATAGTAATTATAACTCTTCCCCTCCTTCCCACAAAGTCCTTGAGGTTTGGTAGAGGAGGAAGATGCTTATACAAATAACTACAATACCAGTGAGGAGTAAATGTCATGGGGGTGGGGGGAGGCATGGCAAGTTAAATAAGGAAATGTTGACATTTAATGTTTACTGGGAAGAACTGGTGGAATGCCAATAGATAATGATAAAAAAAAAGTCATTCTAGATGAATGGGATATAAAGAGTAAACCATGGAAGCATAAGCCTCCTTTTGAAATTAGAAAGTTCCATCCTAAGTTTTTTTTTTTAATATAAAACTTTAAGAAGTAGAATTATTTAGAGTAATGGTTTTCAGCCTTGGTTGCATATTAGAATTACTTGAGATACTTTAAAAGATCTAAATGACCTGGCCACACATAAGACTAATTAAAATAAGAACCCTCTGGGGTTGGAACCCAAGTATCAGTCCCCTGGAGGTGGCAGGAGATGCCAGTGAACACAGTTGCCAAGCTGAAAGCTACTGATAAAAGTCAAAATAAAAGAACGTTATTTCAAATGAGAATAATAAAGATAATGATCTCTCACTCACACTATTCAACAATTTTACTGTTGGTGATTATTTTGTTGGTTAAATGACCCTGACATGTTTCCTCTTAGTATAACGTGCTACCCATAAAAACGCCGAGTATAAATTAATAATTCGTACTTACCAAACAAGGTAGGAAGTAAATACTAGGAAAATCATGATAAGAAAACCACCACCTGAAACACCATAAACCCAGATTTTTACTCGGCCATCTGTTTAAAATAGAGATAAAATAACAAGCTTAGCATACAAAATCTTTTTCTCATCTGAATGTATTATTCATTTTCATCTGAATTTCTGGTCTTGCACAAGTCAGAAACATCCAATTGTGACACCTATCAAATGTAAATGTTATATCATCTATCAAAAATTTCACAGTGCTAAAGAAACACTGGCAATCATTACTTCATAAAATCTAACAACTGGTGAACTATTTTAATTTATCTTCATGTGTGTATTGTCTTATACATGTAACACGTCTTGACTACATAAATAGAACAAGAAAATAAGTTGTAATTAAGAAACAATCTGCATGCAAAGAGAATCACTATGCCTATTTTTGGTGACTTTGCTTCCTGAATAATGTTGAGCGAACAAAAATGTCATGACCAAGCAAGCTAATCTATTTACCAAATTATAGTCATATGTGTACAAATATACATTATTTGGGATTTTATTATTTGCTAGAGTTAAAGAAAAAGAGATTAAAGGAAAAAATAGATTAACCAAAAAGTCTGATCAATGGAACACTATCTCATTTTACTATGAGATAACTCTGACTTGATTGTATGCATGTTTTTTCTATGTATGTTAGATATTTGACTTGGAACTCTAAAAGTTTATGTGAGCATAGAGTTAACTAAAGTCAGAATTGGGCTGATAAAGGAACTGTATTCCTTTCTGAAAGATATTCACACACATTAACTACAGGTTTAAAAAAATACATTAACATCTAATTCTAAATGTTTCTGTAGGATAAAAAAACAATCAAAATTTGTTGAAAAATATTTCTTTAGAATAAAACCATAATATGTTCAATTATATTATGACCATCTATAGTAATTTTTGACACTTTCAAGCATCAATCTGGTTTTAGGATGAGATTTCAATGTATTAATGCTATTTTTCTTTTTACAAAGCTTTGATTCTGATCTCTTGAAACACTAATGATGAAATCCCCCAGTCTGAGTTTTTTACAATGACAATTTATAAAAGCCTTCCCTGAGTGAGAATGCACCTTTAATCTTACTACCCCTAAGCCTAACGGAGTTGAAGTATTAGGAGAATCCAATGCTTTTAAATCCCCAGTGGAGAGGGATGTGGTCCATGGCCTTTAAAAGCATGTTCCTTAAAAAATAATTAATATATTTTTTTATAAAAACATAATGGATAGGGCCAAATTTCAAACTATTAAAAGATATGTAGTGAAAAATAAGTCTTCCTGCCCCTCTATCAGTTTCTGACCCATGTGCTATCACTGTTACCAGTTTCCGTGGGAATCATTTCACAGTTGTTTCTACATATGTAAGCATATGTATACACAAACACATTTTTTTAAAGACACAAATTGTATATACCATTCCCTTTTGATTTGTACATATTTTCATAAAACTATTTCATTCTTTTTAATATATCTGATATAATGTATAATTGTATTATTTTTGCTTTTCTCATTTATCCTATTTACACATATTTATGTTGTTTCCACTCATTTGCTATATAACAAGCAATTGTGTAATGGGTAGCATTTACATACTTATTTGGTATATATATATATTTGTATGACGAATTGCTAGGAGAGAATTTTCCATCACCATGCATTATCTATATTGTCCAGATGACCTCCTAGAGGTTGATCCAATTCACATTCTCATCATGAAGACCTCTTTTCCAAAACTAAATATATATAACATATATGCTTATATACATACACATAGACACACATGTATATTTGCTTGTATCTTATTGATGCGTTCATTTGACTCCTCAAAGGTTAAGGACCTTACTTGTGGATTTGAAGACTCATTTCCCTGGAACCTTACCCTCATTCTCTTCTGAAATATGGTCTACAAACAACAGGTGAATCTGGCTACCTTTCATTTCATATATCCTTCAAAGAACTTAGTCACAATGTGAATAAGATTTTAAAACAACATTTATGGGATACCCAGACATCTAGGGCAGTGGTCGGCAAACTGCGGCTCGTGAGCCACTTGCAGCTCGCGAGCCGTGGTTTGCCGCTCTGTTGACTATTGAGTTTGCCGACCACTGGGATAGGGGCTTTATCACAAGGAACAACAACAGCCTGTAATTATTGGAATCGAGAGTCTAGCTCAGTGGTCAGCAATCTCATTAGTCAACAGAGCGGCTTGCCGACCACTGATCTAGGGGAATCAAAATTGAGTTCAGATATTGTAGTCATCCTTAAAAATTGGTTGAGGAATATACATCTTGTTTCTCCCACCAGATCTAGGGGTTATTGGGGCTGGGCTCTGGTTTCTGCTTCATTTAAGCACATCATTAAGGCACTTTTGGTCCAGCAAAGGCCTAGGTTCTGGAAGGAAAGTAGCCAGGGTATATTTTGCCTGAGCTTTGTCCGTTTTTTTCTTCTCCCTGCCCCCTCAGTTATGCCACTTTGCTCAGTCATTAGCAGCATTTTGTTTCTTAGAAGAGGCATGTGTGGTAGGCAAAATACCCTGCGTTCATTTCCTGCCCACTTGACAAGGTGGGAAGCAGAGACCAGTACTATGAAAAGGCCTGAAGGACCTGCCTTTCAAACCTTGCTGTCACTTCCTAGTGGCGTGACTTTGGTAAAATTAATTTGTGTGGGCAGTTCCAGACTCCTAATCTCCAAAATGTGAATAATTGCATCTCATTAGATTGCAAGAACATAATGAGAAGATTCATGCAATAGAGTAAGCACAGACCCACGGGGTACATGGAAAGCATCTAATAACTATTCATTCCTGTTTAGTAACCACCGATTCCGGAGCCCTGCAGGCCTGACACTGTGCTACTACCCACAACAGTCCTACAGGGTAGGTGCCTCTGGATGGATCTCATCAATGAGGAAACAGGTCCATAGAGGAGAAGAAATTATACTCGATGGCAAAACAGACACATTCTGAGCCATGATATCAACAAGGTCTGCCTGTGACCATTGCTTCACTACACATTGAGTGTTGCTCAAACCAGATAGTGTCCTTGGACATTTTCTAAGGTATTTGCATGTTCTGGAGAATCTATTCCACCTTTTGATTTTAATTTAAATTATATACACAAATTCACAGTTGTAGAAGCATATACTGTTGCAGAGATAGTTTATCATGAAAAAAATATTTTAAAGGTTAATATTTTGGTTATTTCATTATCTATTAGACTGAAGTTGGCAGACTTCTCCTCAACAATCTATGAAAATGTTTACATTTAAAAGAGATTGTGCATTATCCAATGTTCAAATTTGGGAAACCTTGCATAGACCATATTGCCCTTTCCTTCTTTTCCTCCATTCTTTCAGTCATGAATATTGGTCACAATATAAACCCTAATGTCCCATAAGAAAACTTACATTTCTTAACACATAACTGAAATGTACCTGGATCAAGGGGCTGAATAGACCATCCTTTAAAAATATCATGTATTTTTGAATTCACAGGTCTGTTCTTCCCAGCAAGGTTTTTCACATGAGCTTTTCTATCCTCTGAGCCAGGGACTTTCATGCAGTAATCCAGAAAACCATTTGATCTCATTATCTCCGTATAACCCTTCTCACAACCACAGACTCCGCCCTACAGCAGAAAAGATATTTTTATGATTACTCGTTGAGTTGTGTAGATAAAAAATAAGTGTTGAAATCACTTGATATTTGCATATGTCATGGCAATTTCTGGGTGTGCTTTTTCTTTCAGCAACAGTCTTGCCAAAGAGATGAAAATCCAATAAAGTCAACCCTTAAATAAATCACCAGCTTTTTTTCCTAGTGGTTTACAATTTGTACACCTTGCAAATATGAAATCACAATTATTTGTCAATAGAGGGTATTAACTATACCTTTTTCTCTCTTGTGGAGATCTTTAAGGCATTTAATCAAAATATCCTCAACTCTTCCCCATCCCCAGCTGTTTAGATTCCTGCCCTTGATACTGAGAAGCGAAGCAATAGGAATTATGTGCATATCTTCTTTGAGTTATGAGCTCTGTTGCTGTCCCAGCTGCTGAATGTCTCTCTCACCTGCTACCCTTGATCAATAACTGGTCTGAACTACCTCCCTGCTTGTAGGCTTGGCTCTGCACTCAAGGAGGGCAGCCCAATGAGAAAAAAAATTTCACCAAAGGCACATGTGTGTGACAAGAAACCTGTTTCAGGAACATGACATAACTTTAAAAATTATATGTGCACTGCACAGTTTTTAATAATTCCTGAGCAGTGGTAGATGGGAGTTAAAGGAGAATGATTTCTGCTTTAAAATATATATTCATGTTCGTATATATGAACATGCATGCCTATATGGTACTTTTTATTCATAGGCATTTATTTAACTTATTTAAAACGAACTAAAAACTTACATTATAGTATTTATAGTGTAATCAATTTAACATTGAGCACATACAAACATGCATTTATAATAACTTTCAATAACTTTCCAAAGAATTTAGGTAGATGAAAGGCTAAGAATCAAGGAATAAATCAATGGAGAACACTTATTGATAAGTAGAGCTAATATAAATTAGATATCTGAAAAACAGATTTAGCTATAGGCAGATTTATAGAAAAAGACTGCCTGCCTTAACACATATTCCCGCAAAGAAATCCTTAATCACTGTGACTACTCCTGCCAGTGCCTCTAGATGGTATCGTGGGCACATGGAGCTGCTGCTTGCTGTAGTGACTGGAAGGCATCCAGCCACATGTGTGCAACGCAACAATTAAAACTCGGGCGGGCGTCTCCCGCAGGGACTCACCTGAGTGCAGTAGGAGAACGGTTTTCTGCAGGCTGGATTGCACTGGCGAATGGCGGCAGGGCGTGCCTGAGGGGAGCAGCCTCCTACAAAGGAAATCCCATCATCACTTGCAGATTTGTCTATGATAAACACTAAAAAACAGTTTTTCTCTCTCTGGCACT
Source organism: Eptesicus fuscus (assembly GCF_027574615.1). Classification (NCBI taxonomy): domain Eukaryota; kingdom Metazoa; phylum Chordata; class Mammalia; order Chiroptera; family Vespertilionidae; genus Eptesicus; species Eptesicus fuscus. Next base: position 19,723,455 of record NC_072483.1, on the reverse strand, counting down.
GGCCACTTTGTAACAGTACTCGTATTATTTTTTAAATCCGTTTGCTGAACATGTGGCCCAGTCTTACTTTATTGATTACTCCAGGCTGGATGGATAGAGATGGGAGGCTCTGCTCACAGAAGCTATTTATAGATTTTTTATACCTGCTGCTGGCAGTATGATTCCATCTTACAGCTGTGCTGGAGGGTGAAGGCTATGAGTGCCAGCATCAGTAAAAGAATCGGCGACATCTCAATTTAAGTTTAGGAGCATAAAATGTATCAGCTCGAGACTTACTCTACATATATTTTTCTCCAGTTCTGGAGGACCCCACCTAGGCACTGGGCCAGTTCCCAGCAACCACTTGCTAAAAGAAAGCCACTAATCAATGTATGACACCAGAATATCAAACACGTTGGCAACATTTTAAAACATATTTCAGTTAGGATATGCATACCCTTTGACCTCCAACCCCCCCCACACACACACCCTCTGACCCCCACACTTATTTTTAAGAGCAAATGTAGAAGCACCAGGAGGGGAATCATACATCTGATCTAGTATGTATAGTACTTGGCACAGTAATTGCATATTTGTGAGTAAGTGGATAGAATAATGCATGCCTCTACAATCTGAAAACCACTCACATACTAGTCTTGCCTTCCTGGATTGCATGTACTAAGCAAAGAAGGTGCATACTATTTGAGGGAAGTATTTAAACCTTATTTATAATATTGGTTGCATTTATAGACTGTAGTCTTTACCTTACTATTGTTAACCAGTTATAGTTTGATTTTGTAGCTAGTAAAAGCTTTGGGCATAAGGCAGTGTAGAGAACAGTCAGGACACTTTCCCTGAGAATGAAGCAGATAAATTCTCACTGTTACTTGGAAAAGGAAATAATCCACACCAGAATTAGCACTTTGGTGTGGTTATGAATTTGGGCATTAGTGGCAATAACCACACAGTCCCGTTGCTACCGGTTGAGTTTGGAGGGGGTGCTGCCCACTCTTTAAAGCAGCAATGTCCAAAGTGCGAGTGTGGGCCCCTGTAGGAGGGCATCTCTAGGGAAGAAAATGTGTGAACTTATCTAGTTTATATAACACTTTTAAGAATGAAATTGAGCTCCAGTAACACTTAGCAATGATACTAGTACGCTGAGCTCATGCATCAGGTGTCCACGTGCACTCTGTGCGGAGAATTTGTGGTGAGACGGTGCCACTTTAACTCTCAGCATATTGCAGAGTGTGTATGCATTCTGTGTTCCTGGTAAGGCTGATTTACAACATGTTTACTTTTAATAACTGATGAAATGTACAAGTAGCTTAAAATAAATTACCGTATGAATAAACTATGGGTTAAAGGGAATACCAACAATGCAAAAACACACGTACAAGGAAAAGACAGAGCTGACCCTCCTATTCCTACAGAAGAATAGACGTTCTCCCTACAATAAGTTCTTTGCCCTCCCAGTACTATGTAAAAATAATGGCAATTTAATTTTCTCACATAAGAAGGCATAAAAAAACCTTTAAAATTGTTGAGAAGACTAGACTATAGATCAAATTGTATCCATCATCGTGAATGAGGAACACTTCCTCAGTCTAAATTTAGATATTAAATAGTAACATGGAAAAGACTGTAAAATTTCAGAGGGAAGGAGGGGTGGGTGAGAGGGAAGAGACCAACCAAAGAAATTGTATGCATCTATGCAAACCCCATGGACACAGACAACTGTGTAATGGGTGGCAGGGGGCAGGTGTGGGCTAGAAGGGGTCAAATGGGGAAAAAGGGGGACATCTCTAATACTTTCAACAATAAAAACAAATTTTAAAAATAGTAATCATGACTAGCACAATCTTCAAAAACGAAGCTTCCAACGAATTAATATATGCATGTATAATTTGCAGCAAATTTTTGTACCATTAACAAATATAATATTTTAAATTTTTATATGTCCTAATATACCCTTTTAATTTAAATTTCTGTACATTTTATAATATAACTTATAAGCATATAATATGATATATAAACATGATATGTTGAGATAAGTCCTCAAAATCTTTTTACTAAGAAGGTACATGATTTAAAATTTTAGAGACAATTGTTTTAAGTTGGCATCTGTCTTTTTCAGTCTTTCTCAGATAATATTTGAGAAAAAATTATTGTGTTTCAGCTTATTCCTTTAAGTTGTCTGCTATATTATGATGGGTCTTCAAATAGAATTGTTTGCTTTCTGAGATGCAAAGGTCTAATGACAACTGGACAAGAAGATAACCAAAGGCTGTCTGTTCAGTGTTACCTGGCTTATAATTTGTAAGCGAATTCTCTTCACAAACAGCAACACTCAGATCTTTAGGAAGCACCCACATGAATCTGAGGTAGGAATACCTGTGACATTAACGCCATCTGAACGTTGGCACCATACGGTTCGTTCATTATTATCCCAAAGACTCGCTTTCCATGTGTAGTGATAACATTTGCCTCCTGCAAGCAAGTATGACAATAGCGGTTCCATTACCCCCGACATAAGAAAAGAATACACTTAAGCAATCAAAGCTGAGAATTGAAAAGTGCTCTTGGTACCTGTACAAGGACGTGTTTCTAGAACCTGCTGGGGGCAGCTGTCTTGGTTTTCAAAAGACTGAATTATAAATGTCCTTGACCTAGATTGGCGGCCCATGGTCTCGAAGCTTCTTCCATCGATGCAGGTTAATTCACACGTGCTCCACTCCGACCAGCCCGTTAGATGACAGTCTCCTGGATGGGTGTGCAGTACAGAGCGGGGGCAACAGCATGGAAACTGGTACTTGACAGCATTTACAGGGACAGGGTTCACGGGAGATGGCTGGTGGGGCAGTGGTAGGGTGAGTTCCATAGGCCAGACATTTTACTTTGACGAATTTTCCAATTAGAATGTACTCAGAATGATGAATTAATTGATAGTTTAGTCTACTTTAGAAAGATAATGCCAAAACTAGATTGGCATTGCTTTGCTTCAAATCATAGTCATATCTAAAGAATACTACATATCTGCTAGTGATATAAACTTTTAAAAAAGGGAGATGTAGAGGTTAAAGGAACTAAGTTTTCAAAGAGCAGCACAACATTGTAAAATTGAGGTTCACAGAAACCATAAAAAGAGAATAAGTTGGTTATTAAAGTGAAACATCTTTGGGCCTAAAGAATGTCAAATAAACTAAACACACACATTTGTGTGTATATATGTACAAAAGCATATGTGTTTACATACATGCACATGTACATGTCATACTATAAGGATATATTAAGTCACCTTAAACTTATGCCATATACCCTAAGTTATTAGAATTAAAATAAATTCATACATTTTATGCAAATAATAATGCCCTTCACAGTTACATAGAACGTGGCTGTGTGACAGAATGCTTTCATAAACATGTAGCCTGATTTGTCCCCACCACGCCATCCCCCTGAGGTTCATCCACTCAAGGATTCAGTCAATAGTGTTGGAGTACTGGCCAATGTGCTGTCAGGTCAGGTGTTGTTGACACATTTTCTAGATGGAGCAACCATTGCTCAAAGGGTGAGACCATACGTCCCAGGGAAAACACCAGGGAAGTGATAGAAACAAGATTCTAACTTGGCTCTTAAATTTCCAAGTCCAGGGTTTTTCCCCTCTTGCCTCCATTGCCAGCATATTCCAAAGTTATAACCAAAGTTAAAAATTAATTAAAGTTAATAAAAAACTAATAGAAAATAAATAAGGTCATCATGGAGGGCACTCCCCATTGTTTGAGGCTGCATACCTGGGCAGGGCACAGAACACAGCTGCTGCAGGGTGCCATCCTGCCAGGGCACTTCTTTACACTGGGCATCGTCTACACGTACAGCTGAGCTAGCGACCGAGCCATTGTGGACCACACAGGAGCGGCTGCGGATCTGGACTCCCTCCCCACAGTCTCCGCCCTGGGAGAGGAAAGGATACTGTCAGAATCACCCAAATAATTAGTAGCTCAGTTTTGACTTGTGCTACCTCTTGCTAAAAGAAAAAAAAAAATGGTAAACCCTAGTTGTATATTTCAGCAACTTCCTCCTCCTGGGAGTTCTCTTTCAATTCTTGACAAAGCACCACTAAACAATTCTCTGAGAGCGAACAGAGAAGCTGAAGAAGAAATGCAAATTTATGCCGTGGAATTTCTCTTCTCAGAATGTGACCATTCATTCTGGAACTCGGCTAGAATTGACTGAAAAAGAAACACCATTCATAATTTGTATAGGTGTATGGGATAAAATGGCCTAGAATCTATAACCACCCCTCCCCCAGGAGAGCATGTACAGCCATGGGCCAGACATTCCTCTTTTACTTTTTCTCTTGTAGGCAGCTCAGTACTTCCTCATATGGATTAGGTTGGGGTTTCCCATGCAACAGTGATTTTCTCTATTGCCATGAGTTGTTTTCCCAGCATGCCTTCTGTGATGAATAACGTCCTTTGAATATATTTACAAAGCCCACTCTGATTATTCCTGGCAATTAGAAAAAAATTACATGGTGTCCCACAGGAAGAGAAGCTTAGAATTGAAAGGCTCTTAGTGGGTGTCTGGCCCATGCATCTGCCTGATGAAAGGTTTCCGGCTAGAACACTTGTCAGGTACTCCTGAGAGGAGCGGTCTTTCCTCGGCTTTAGTCAGGTGCTCACACTTCAAACAGAATTCCATTGGATATTTCAATAACTTAGGTGATAGCTCTCTTTTTGCACAATAGCTTCAAAAACCCGAACCTAAGGTCAACTTTTCTGCTAAGGAGCCGAAATCCCAAGAGGGCAAGAGTGAGGGTAAATTAACTGAAGCAAGAAGGGAAGGAAAGTGAGTATAAGGTAGTGTTATCATGCCGGCCTCACTTCCAAAGTCAGCACAGCTGCTTTCTTGGTCGCCTACATCCTCTTTCAGACAGGCCACGTGGTGTCACCATGCCTCAGTACCACCCATGGTGGGCAAGGGAGGAAGAAGGCAGAGGCATTTAAATGCCAGCTCCTCCTTGGATCCTCTTTTCATCTGCCAACTTTCATCCTAGGGAGTATTAACTGCTCTGTGCCTCCAAGGTGTGCTGCTCAGTTTGCACTAAGTCCAGAAGTTGAGAGAAGAGCTAGAGCCTTTCTGACTACTGCTGGCATGGTTGAGGGGGGACAAGGAGAGAACCAGAGAGAGGGAGAGAGGAAGGGAGAGATGAGAAAGGGGGGTTAAGGGGCAGAAGAAGGCACTGTGGGAGAGTGCTGGAGCCCTGTACCTCTGTTCCTGCAGTCATGAATGACATGCTGCATAATCCATTATTAGGGAGCAGCATGGTAACTGCTCTGCACTGGGCACCTGGATTTCACCTCCTTACCCCTTCTCCACCGCAGGGCTCAGAAACTGCATCGCCTAGACCTTGGAGCTGCTGTGGCTCTGGCAGTGGCAGGAGCAAGAAAGGTCAAGGTGGTCAGCCAAAGCGGTCAGGACATTGTTGCAGATGTGCAACAGGTTATCCAGGGCTGAGGGGCCTGCGGAGCCCCGCCCAAGTCAAGGCACAGTTCGTGTCAAGGCAGGTGGTAGGTAGACCACTGGAGGTACAGGAGGGCACACAGTGGCTGCCGAGACACATTCATCAAGTAAGAAAGTTAGGGGTCAAAGGCATATTGGCAAAGAAGAAAAGGCGCCACTTGGAGGAGGTCCTGATTATAGGAACTTAAAGCCTAAAAAGCCTGCGTAGGCACGTTACCTGGGACCATCACAGTCCCTTCTAAGACAGCAATCCCCACACTTGATCCATCAATGCCTCATAATTGCTCTAATCTAATTTCTACAGCTGTTGTGAAATTGTCAAAAATGCACTCTAATTTTGAACCCTAGTGCATTTTTTAGAAGATAAGTGGAGGTTCAAAATCAGTTCATGGTAGATTCAGTCAAAGCAAATGCTGTAGAAAATGTCTACTCCCTGAAGTAGGAAATCACTAGAAGGAGTTAAATTTCATTGTGGGGGAGTATTCTCCCTATCACTTGTTATTCTACAGGAGGGATCTAAGAATTGTCTGAGGTGTGTGTTTTGCTGAAGAGCAAAGACTTTGTGGACTTGGAGAGGAGTCTGAGATCCCGCAGCAGGTATGAAATTTGAAAACCCTGCCACCTGGAACCTCAGTAACAGAAGATGCGATTGCTTTGCATTTTGTCTGACATTCCAGGAGATGGAGTATAAGGAAATGGCAGGAAACAAATCCACATAAGGGGTCAATTTGAAAACCAAGACAAACTATAATATACTCCTCGGATGTATCCATATTTAAGCTTAATCTCTCATACCTTTGACAACAACAGCCACAGTAGGAAGATAAATCAGCATCAGAATGATCATTTCGCTCATGGAGCGGGCATGAGCTCGCTCTCGGCCCTGAGCCTTACACACTAGGGCCTGAATAGAGCCTGGCTTCTCAGAGCAAGATGATCATCTGCGAGGATTCTCTCATTAACTCTCCACTGTCCAGAGCACTAATGGACTCTGTATGCTCTTAATTGGCATCACCAGATGTGCTTAGGCAGATGGTGTTAATAATCATAATTATAGTTTTAATCAAGACTATAATAGTAACTATAATAGCAATTACAATTTATGAGCTCTTCTCTTTGCCAAGTACTATGCTAAGCACTGCATATGAAGTATCTAATACCTTCCAAAAATCTCCAGCAAAACTTCTACTATTTCTACTCCAATGATACAGATTTTGAAATGGAGGCTTGGAGACCTGGCAGGTGTGTCTCAGCGGTTAGAGTGTTGGCTCAAAAACCGAAGGGTCAAAGGTTCAATTCTCACTTAAGGGTAGGTATCTAGGTTGCAGGTTCAATGCTTGCCTGGTCAGGGCTTGAGCAGGAGGCAACCAATTGATCTGTCTCTCTCACATCAATGTTTCTCTCTCTCTCTCTTTCTCTACCTCCCCTCCTTCCCTCTCATCCACTCTCTCTCTTTTAAAATAAAAAAAAGCAATGGAAAGAAAATATCCTCACTGAGGATTAAAAAAACAACAGAGGTTTAAAGAGTTTAGAGACTTTGCCAAAACTGCAGAGCTAGGAACTGATAGAACATTGACTAAAATTAGGGTCTAGACTCCAGAGTCTGAGTTCCTAAGACAGATTGACCAACCTATGCCTGGATATGTGTTATCAGCTAAAGAATTTGGAAAGAGTTACAAAAACACTTAAAAAAAAGTGAAGCCTGAGGATAAACACTTCTGTTTGCTGATCTCTCTCCATATAAGATAAGGGCACATCAGCAGTGCCCTACGCAAGCTTCTCTGATTAAGGTTTGATACTGCTTGATGGTAACCAGCCACTTCCCCATCATCGCCACCTTCAGTGAATGAGCAGGTTACATACCTGCATTTGGCAGGTTAGGCTATGCTAGGACAAGAAGACACAGAATCGCAATTGAGAGAGAAATGCTTTTTCCTTTGTGGCAAAGGCCCACTTGTATTTGGATCAGTAATTCCAAAACTTCAGCTTACATATAATTTTAAGAAAAGGCAACTCACTGAAAAGATAATTGTGCTTTCTGACTCAGAGAATTCACAATTAGGCTTCAGGAAAAGCAGAAATTCAATTTGAATGCAGGACAAAGCAGAGGCACATATCCTGATCCCCTTTCTCCTTTTGCCCCTGCTTTTCTCTGCATTACCTCCCTTAGTCATTCTCACTTCTGAGTGACTGTCTTTATCTACAGCTAAGAGTTCCTAAATACAGCATCTTGGAAAGCTTCAATCCCATTCCTCCTTCTTAGGGAAGAATGCTGATTGGCCCCGTTGGGTAAGGTGCCAGAGCAATTAACTACAGACTTGTTTCCTTCGAGCTTTGCCTGGATGAGGTCTACCTCCAAATTTCCTCCTAACTGAGCGTGTCAATTAGTGGGAATAGCCTCCCCGGGAAATCTGAGGAGCTCTGAAGTTTCTGGACACAGCTGCTCTTATGGTCTCCAGGGCCTCCAAGTCTGGGTGTTGCTCACCGATGCTATCACCCGCTTTTCTCACCCGCACTGCTGCAGAGAATGTTCACCGCACACCACTCTTGCCCCAGTGGTTCTGCCAAAAGCTCAGTAGCAAACAACAGAATTAGAGATTGCATTTGGCATTTCCCATAATGTTTCTATGGGACAAGATGGAGCACTGGTCTATTAAACAGAAAGAAAGGAAAGGAAAGGCTCGATACCTGAGAAGATAAAAGGGAAAGTACAGAAGAACCGGTAAGTTATAGTAACAGTTGTGTGCCTGGTAAGACCTTGAGCATGGAGTGTCAGTACTCTCTCCCTCCTTTCTTCCTCCATTTCTGTTTCTTTTGTCTCCCTGCCCCTGCAATGGGCTCTTGCATTCTTGGAGCTGATTTTCTCTACTCTGTCAACATTTAGTGCAATTATAAGGAGAAACATTCCTTTCATTCTCTTAATTGTGATTCCAAGCATTACTTTAAAATTGCTGAAGTAGTTTAGGAAAGAAGGTTTCAGATTAGCGGACAACGTATTCATATTTAAAACCATTAGGCTAGTATTGAATTACTTAGCATGGTTACCTTTTTTTTTTCTGTAAAAAGGAGACTGAACAAATGTACCACACATTTTTGTTCCTCTGGGACTTATTATAATACATGGGCTTTTAACTTGTGTGAGATGATAATGCTGCGAGACAATGTCATTTGACAGGGACAGCAGACATCTTTATGAGACTACTCTGCAGATTGCTTAATGCATAATGGAAATTATTGTTACCTAATTATAATAAGCTTTGGAATATGAACTAGAGGATAAACTAGTAAAGAAAGAAAACAGGAAAAATCAATGTGCTTTTTCTTACACAGGAAGCTAGAGAGAAAATGCAGTGGAGGATCTTTGCTGATCCAGCAAAAGCATGTGATATATTATGATGTTTCTAGACATTTATATTTCAGGCCAATAAAAAAGTAATCATTGAGGAAAATGTAGTAACCTTGGTTTGTGTAATAATGTTAAAATATAACTTTCATACCCATTTGGTTTTCTGCCCATACGCAAGACTTTGTCTAAGCCTAAATGTGCCTCTTTAAGAAATACAGTCTACAGCAAGCTGTGCTATTTCCATAGCATCAGGGTTTTGCCTAATTAAATAATAATATTTCCAACAAGCCAGGAAAATAACAGAGAATTCTTGAGGATGCCAAGGAGATTGACAGTCCTGTGACCTGGCCCATTATAATCAGCGCCTAATGAATGGCTCTGCATTTTCCTGGCAGTATCACGCTGCTTGAGGTTAAGCCATTCATTGTATTTTTCCATGTACTCCATTGCATAAAAATACATTGTGCCTGGCCGCTGCTGCTGTGAAATGTATTCCGCCAGCGCACAGGTTTGAGCAGAACATTCTCGGTAGCAGACCTACCTCCAATTTACATGCAGACCAGTTGCTGAGGACCCAGCTGTAGCAGGGGGTCACCGGGCAGGCTTTCTGCTGGGCGAGCTCTGGGGAGCACGGCCGTCCTTCCCCTTGGGTTGGCAGCATGATAAATCGAGTCCGGCTCATTCGACCTAAAATGTTAAGGAAGATGTCAACTTTTCAGGTAGAATTTAGCTTAGAAACGGAACTAAAGGACAGGATGTTGCCTTACATACATAAGTCTTCGTTGAAATACACCAAACTTTGTCATGTCCAGCTTTCAGTTTTTCTGCCATTTTAATTTAAGTTTCTACAGAGACACAGCTTATCTGCATAATTCGTAGGATCTGAAATTCTGTGTCTTCTACTCCCTCAGTGTTCCCAATTACAAACTCTGTATTGTTTCCAAATAGATTGATCCTGTAAACACGGGCAGAATGCTAATTCATTCAAACAATATTTATTTGTAGTAGCATCCTGCTGTGTGCTAGGGATACAGTAATGAAATACAGGAGTACCTTCCGCCCTCACAGAACTTATGTTTTAGGCCGGGATTACTAATGTTAAAAATAGAGACAGTTGCATCTTCTTTATCTGTTAGGTTCCAAATTATCAAGTAAGGTAAAAGTTGCACACAATCTGAATTACCCTGGAAAATTCCCTAGGAAGTGCTATCCCAGCGTCCCAATAGTTTTTCTCAATTAATTCAACATGGCAAATTTTCTTAGAGTTTAAAACCAGTGGCTTTTGTGTGTGTGTGTTTGTTATTTTTTCACTGAGCACAGGGTAAAGTTTTTGCTTTATGTAAAGGAGCCATGATGTTTAAAAAACATGTTCAAATTCTGGTATTCTATTTCATAATTTAAAAATTGGTTAATAAATATAACTGAGGAAAGGGCTCCCATGTCAACCTATGCCCACTCCTAGGCATTAGGTCATAAGCTCTTTAGTTGGAATTGTGAATGGAATTTAAGTGTCTGTCTCTCTCTCTCTCTTAATACCTTACTCACTCTTACTTTTCTTTTACTACTGAGGTACTATGCATATGTAGTTTCATTACCATTATATCTGTGAATATAATGCCCTTCCATTGTTGTTATAAAATTATGTATTTGTGACAAAATATTCAAGAACAAACCTAGGGTTCTATTAGAGAATATTAGAGGGATGCAGCCCATTCTGGGATGGAATCAGAAAACATTTCCTTGAGCAGTGGAACTTCAAGCAGAAACTTCCAGCAGTGCAAGCCAACATGATGTACAGAGAGTGTCCCATGCAGAAGAAAGAACATGTGAGGAGGTCATGATATGAAAAGAGATAGAATATGTTTGAGGAATGACAGAGGCCAATGTGGCTGGAACACAGAGTCAGGGAAAGAATCGGTTGAAACAATAGCTGGTAAAGCTATTAAAAGTGGGGTATTTTAGTCAATTCCAAAACTTCTACATTTGTATCTTAAGAGAACTGAAAAGCTAGTGATGACTTCACTGCCATGTAGAATTCAGGTGCTGGGTAAGATTTCAGGCCCTGGGTAGAACAATTCTCAGATGCTCTCAGGTTCAGAGTTAAGCAAGCACTGCAGCATTATTCACACTTTCAGTGGACTAGGCATCTTACTGGCCTCTGGAACATTATCATAGATTTGGTGATAAACTAATGACCCTTGAAGAAAACCAGGAAGTTCTAACCACTGAATTCTAAATTCCTTGGGGTTTGGGCTTCTGTCCCTAACATAGTGTTTCATATATATTAAGCACTAATCATATTTTTGTTTAATTCATAAATTATCTACATGATATTATCTGGTATAAGCAAATGTGTAATAATGTAATAATACCAATACAATTATTATTTGCTAATTCTAAACACTTTATAGACACTGATTCATTTAATAATCATAACACCCCTAGAGGAAAATTCTATTATATTCCCATATTATAGATGAGAGAACTTACTGTAGGCACAGAGAGTGTAAGTCACTTGTCTAAGGTAAAAAAAAAAAAAATGAGTAAATTGCAGAACAGAATTCAAATTCGGAAGCTTTTGACCCAGAATTTGATGTATTAGTCATGATGCTAGGGAGACACAGGTAAGACAGAAAGGATAGTACCAAAAAAGATGTAAAAGAAACTTTGGAGATGATAAAATTGTGTCAAACATACTATGGGTTTGGTGAACAACAGAATCTACCCATTCTACATCCTTGGGCAGTGAGTGGAGCATATCTATTTGGACAGATATTCTTCCCAGCATCACTAAATCAAATCATGTAGGTTGGACATCACCTCATTCATGTGACATGTTATCTCTGCTTGATGAACATGTTTTGCTCAAGATTTTATATTAATTCATGCTTATACACTCTTTAGTATTATAATAACCTTTATGCTTATGTTCTTGACCTAAATAACCATTACCTTAATGTCATTATAATTGTATTTTGTTCTAGGTCCACCTTTGGAAGAATAATGATAATGTAGTGTTACCTTTATCATAGCTAAAGAGTCTCTATTTCATTATAACCAAATAACTTCAAGCTTGTTCTTGAATTGATGTCATGTGGATGGCCATTATTTTATAACTATTTTATTTATTCCCATTAAAGTGACAGATATCTTCTCCTGGACATAGGGGTGGAGGGAACCTGCCTAATGGATTTGATACTTCAAAAAATAACAGCATTATTTTTTTCCCTAAGGTAGTCTTAAAAAATCATTTGTTGGCTGATAGATATATGAAAAAATGACCAACCTCACTAGCAATTAGGGAAATGCAAATCAAAACTATAATGAAATACCACCTCACACTAGTTAGAATGGCTATTATCAACAAGACAAGCAATAACAACTGTTGGAGAGGTTGTGGAAAAAAGGGAACCCTCATTCACTGCTGGTGGGAGTATAGGCTGGTACAAGCATTATGGAAAGCAGTCTGGAGATTCCTCAAAAAATTAAGAATAAAATATGACTCAGCCAATCTCTCTCCTGGGTATATACCTGAAAAACTCGAAATCATGTATTCACAAAGATCTATGCACCCCTATTTCATTGCAGCATTATTTACGGTGGCCAAGACATGGAAACAACCAGAGTGTCCTGCGATAGAGGATTGGATAAAGAAGATGTGGTACATATACACAATGGAATACTATTCAGCCGTAATAAAGGATGAAATATTGACATTTGCAACAACATGGATGGACCTTGAGAACATTATGCTAAGTGAAATGTCAGTCAGAAAGAGCTAAGAACCATATGATTTCACTCACATGTGGGATGTAAAACTGAAACTTGTGAACACAAAAAGCCATGTGGTGGTTGCCAGAGGGAAAGGGTTGGGGGAGATGAGGGTCCTAACATATGGTGATGGGAGAAGATGTGACTTTGGGTGGTGGGCATAGGGTGCAATGTACAGATCTTGTAACATAGAAACCCACACCTGAAACCTATATGATCAATATCACTCTAATTAATTTAATTGAAAAAATAAATTTAAAAAATAAAATCATATTTAAAGCACAGCCATATTATTTTTCTACCTTTTACTATCCAATCACAAAGATAAGATTTTCAAACAATGCTAATTACTTCCAAGGACATATTTTTTAAAAACAAAAAGCACATAACAATCCTAAATTTTGAAGTATGAAGAATGTTATATTTAATTATCTAATACTAAACGTCAGTTAAAATTTGCTAATAAAAGAGCAAGAGTCTAATAGGTAACTCCTGGCCCTGATGTTTCTGTGGGGTACTTGAGAGCTCTTAACATGTTCCTTTTTCTTTTTACGTCAGGGATATTTGGTTGTATAAATTAAATAATTGGAGAAAGTACCCCTCAAAGTAGGTACTCTTTCACAGGTCCCAAAGTTGTAAATATAAATGTATCTACGTGGACAGTATAACAAGGAGGCCTGCCATCTCTGATGACAGTGGTCAAATACTACATGGGATTCCAAACATCAGACTGGATGGGATATTCAACCAAACTGTCTCTCAGCAAGGGTTCTTCTAAAAGGGACCCGATAGCAGGGATTGTTCTGGTGAAAGTAAGTTTTAATGAGTGGGGAAACAGTGGAGGTAGCTGCCAAATTAAACATATTGTAAAATGTGATATAAAATAGAATATTATAGAAAGAGAATATTAAAATAGTTGATGTGTGGTGAAAAGAAACCAGGACGTGGCATCAAAATTTTCTATTTAGAAACAGTTCTCTCAGATTAACAACTAGGAACTGCTGTGACAACATGAAAGTACTTTAACTCCTCTGAGCAAAAATTCTCTCTTCTGTAAAATAAAATTAAACATACAGAAACTCCTTATTATCTGAGGATAATTCATGCTGGGGAAAATGCCACTTAAAAGTGAATCTATTTAAAATGGGAATTAAATTATCTTAAATAATAAAATGTCTAAGTGGGCCATTTTCTGGAACTAAAGAGTTTGCAAGTGTGTTTATTTGATCTAATATAAACTACCCTGCTGATTATAATTGCAACTATGCAGTCATTAGGGAAAAGAATTCATCAGCTACTGATATTTCTTTCATAATTTTATGATTACCCAATAAAGAGATCCATTGTTTTATGACTGGCTTGAGCAGTTTGATTATAGCATCTTTGGCCTTTGAGTCACTTTTCATCAATTTTCTCAAGAGCTCCCTTTAATCTTTGGTGTAAAGATCACTCTATTTTGTACTTCATTTGCAACTAGAGATTGACAAACAAATACCTTGATGCAATGACAGCACATGTGTGTTAATGAGGATGTTTGTTGACTAGGGCATGGCTTTATAAGGGGTCAGTTCACTGGTGATTCAGATGGACTCCTTTGACTTATCTCACACTAATTATATGAATAAAACATATATAAACTATATGTAAAATATAGAAGGTACTTGTTAAAATTTTTAATATTTTTAACTATTTGTTTTTAACAACTATTTCAATCAATTCTGAGAATAAGCCTGAAATGGTTATATAAAGCATGCTATCAGTATGCTATTGGGTTTATAATACTAAAAGCACATGAATACGAAATCCATAATAATCTAGCCTAATAATTTAGCCTGTTCTCAATCTACCAAACCCCTTATATCCTGGTCTGGACTGCTTTGCCCTCCAGAGTGAAGGTTGCTGCCATATATATCCTCATGTTTCCAGACAGTGGGAGATTTTCTTGAACACTCTGGACTTCTCTTTTTTGGGGTTTATTTTTTTAATATAAGCATAATATAGGGGTCTAGGAATTTATTTGGAACCCAAATTCAGTAATAGATATAGATAATCTGCTTAAAGAGAAATATCAGTGAAATATAAAAACATAAATTGACTCTCTATTCATCCACTCTTAAGGCTATAAAAGAGAGCAAAGCACTCCCTACAAAATATGACTCCATTTAATAAAAACCAAAATTATCATAGGGTAAGTTTTCTAGCAATTCTCTCTGAGCCTTTTTTCTCTCCTCCCTTGGGAAATATTTGGAACTCATTATAAGCAACAGTGATATTGAGCCTACTATTAAATTAGCAATAATTACTTGCAATGAAGGAAAAAGGGTTGCCTGGTAAGACCTCATTAAAAAAAAAAAAGACCTCATTAAAAAAAAAAAAAAAAGACAATGAGGCATACTAGGTTTAAGCTGCATATAGGTTCAAAGCATATTGTCCCAGATCACATTTCCATTGAACTCATCTGTAGTCAAACTTCATACTGCGGCTTCAGTGACAACATGAACATGGAAATTTTAAGCAGTAAAAATTCTCAAAACTTGTTAAAACTTGTCAGTTTGTATAGTCACAAAAGGAAATGGAGTCAAATGCAATGGTTTTCTGTTCTGACCATACCTTCAGATCTAAGTAGCCAGCAACCATGCACCTTTGCAGTGCCATGTTTTAACAATGGCTCTTCTGTGATCAATTGAATTAACTGAAAAAGATGGTTTAGATAGCTCTGGGCAATTTAAATATGACCCAGGCAAATAATGAAAAGTATGTATGTAAAAGAAAAGGGAATACAATAATGCAGAGAAAGGAAGAACATACCTATTTAACCTTACATAGTTCATTAAATAAGCTATCTGAGCCATTTACATGAATGCACCTGTAAACCCCAATCACCATAGACACAAATACAATAACAGAAGATGAACTGACTTTGAGCTTATAACATGTTATTTGAATACTAGAGGCCCGGTGCAAGAAAATCGTGCACTGGAGGGTGGGAGGTCTCTCAGGCTGGTCTGCGCCCTCTCCCAGTCCAGGATCCCTCAAGGGATGTCTGACTGCCGGCTTAGGCCTGCTCCCCCGGGGATCAGGCCTAAGCCGGCAGTCAGACATCCCTCTTGCAGTCTGGGGCTCTCGCACTCTAGGACCCCTCGCTCCTTACCGTCCGCCTGCAGAGGCTCCCGCCTCAGCTCGCCAGCCATGAGCCCAGCTTCTGGCTGAGCAGTGCTCCTCCTGTGGGAGCACACTGACCACCAGGGAGCAGGTTTTGCATTGAGCATCTGCCCCCTGGTGGTCAGTACGCATCATAGCGACCGGTCATTCTGCTGCTCAGTCGATTTGCATATTAGGGTTTTATTATATAAGATTATTATTACTGGTTTTTTACCTAGGCATTATTTCTTTTGAATATGAATTAAATATTTAAGACATATGCCCAGTTATTGGCAGGAAGTGGCCTTCCAGTGCTGACATCTATAAGGGGTTGGTGAACTTTTACAGTGAGGGAAGGGATTCAATGTCACTAACCTCAAGTTGATGGTGGTCATTCCTAAAAATTAGGTTATTGAATAAAATGTTTCCGTGTTTAAGTATTTTCTCCTGTGAATTTATGCTTAAGAATTTGGCACCTGCCAGAAAATACTAGCAGATGAAAAGGAAGCAAGGGAAACTAACAAAAATTCATTAAGAGCTGATCATGCCAATCTTTTAATCAATTTTAATAACATGTCTCTGTATAATATCTATTGTCATTATAAAAGTATTTCTCATTATGGAGGGAGGGACTAAATTAATTGAATATGATGTGCTATGACAGAGATGAATAGCATATTCTTGCTTAAGTTTTTACTCTTCCTTATCCTGATTTGCTCCCCTTCCCGAGAGCACCTGCATTCCCCAGTGCCCCTCAAAGAAATCATTGCAACAAGAATCCCAGTCTCATACTCTGCTTTAAACATGGTTATTAATATTCTCATTTCATACATGATAAAATGAAGCTCATAAAATTTAAATAATATTTGCAAAATCACACAGCTAGAAAGATTGGAACAAGGTTTGTCCAACAGCATATGCCTTCCACAGATCTCAATCTCATTCGGTCCAAGTCAGGTATTAGATGGTTACCTGTATTCATAGATTTTATATTTTCCTTTAGTAAAAAGTAATTATAAGTATTGTGCTAACAGCTTTCTCTGTGGTAACTCTTCATTTGCTTTTGGGTACTTGTTAGTTAGATTAAATTTTGAAAGTAGTGGA
Source organism: Eptesicus fuscus (assembly GCF_027574615.1). Classification (NCBI taxonomy): domain Eukaryota; kingdom Metazoa; phylum Chordata; class Mammalia; order Chiroptera; family Vespertilionidae; genus Eptesicus; species Eptesicus fuscus. The sequence goes on along the minus strand of NC_072483.1, from coordinate 19,706,594 downwards.
AAGTTAGATTTTTTATAAAATGCTCAGTTAATCTCATGTAGCTCTGTATGCTAGGTAACTACTTTTTATTCTCTTAAATATCATCTGGAATTTTTATCCAAGTTTTTAAAGTGCAACATTTGTTTTAAATATATACCCCAGTGGACATGGATTTATTTTCTAACGTAACTAAGTGGAGAAAAATTATGGTCCTGACCTGCAGTATAAGACAAATCTCTGGCAAGGTTAGAGATGGGAGACGCAGCAATGGGTCTCATTCATAGCTGCAGTCCATGGGTTTCCTGTGGAGAGGGTTTTCCTGGCTTATCTGACTATTGCTTCCGGCTCCCAGATACCTTTCATCCTAAAGAACACTCAATTTAGGCAAGGTACAGATTCCATAGCTTTTCAGAATAAAACAGACTAGGCCCAGCCACAACCATCTATTTGGGATGGTAGTCAGCTAAGGAAGGAAATTATAGACACAGTTTTCAAGTCAAGATAGTCCATCACAGGACTGGGGTAGTTCTTTCTAGGGCAGAAGATCAGGTACTCTTGGTTTTGCTTGTAAATAAAGAACTCCAGACTTCTCAGTGAGGAGCAAATTTATATGCTTTGATCTCTTACCTCAGTAACACATGTGAGTCCCATTAAAAGCTATTAAAACTTGACGAACCACTGTAAATACATATATACAGCAGAGATACTCCAAATGAGGTGCTCCCCTTGGGATGAAATATGAGAAGGTCAGAGAGAGTGCTTTTGACAATCCTGGATCTACTCTGTCTATCATAGTCACACATTCCCTATCTGGAAGACTGGCTCCCTGCCTGTATCCCAATTTGATGGAGTAGATAATATGCAACATTATTGATCATGAAAGAAGTATTCAGAGAGACTTCTTTTTCTATGTTTTTTGTTTGTTTATGGGGGTTTGGGGAATTTTTTTGTTTGTCTTTCTTAATCCTCACCTGAGAATACTTTTCCCCAATTACTTTTAGAGAGTGGAAGGGAGGGAGGGAGAGAGAGAAATATCAATGTGATGTGAGAGAGAGACACATCAATTGGTTGCTTCCCACACATACGCCAACCCAGGCTGGGGAATGAACCTGCAACCCAGATATGTGCCCTTGATCTACCATTTGGTGTGTGGGCTGACGCTCTACCACTGAGCCACACCAGTCATACCCTTTGTATTGCAATCTGAGGTTCATTTCCTCTTATTTTTAAATATACATATAAATCATGAGAATTTTTGTAAAGTGGTATAGCACCCAGCCCAGGTCCATGCACATAACAGGAACACTTATCTGTACAGAGTGTCAGTTGCAAAGGGGCATATGGAACAAAAGGCGCTTGGAAACACCTCAACTTGGTTCATGTCTTTCCTCTGCTACTTAAAAGCCACATCACCTTAACCAGGTTGCTTAATTCTTATCAGCTCACCTGTAAAATTATGCCTATACTTCATAGTACTCCTGTAAAAAATTACTAAAACATCCCTGGCACCAATAATTGTGCCTTTGCACAAATGACATTGCAAAGTACTTAATGTAATATTTTATCATTTCACAAATTAAAAAAAAAATAGTGCAAAGGAGTTCTGCAGAGACCAGCTCCAAGTCCCAGGACTTGCTATGGAAATACCAGCTCTAACTCACACGTGTTCTGGTTTCTTTTTTCCATTCTACCATTTAGCTTCCTGTTCTCTTGTCATAGGAACTAGTTAACTGATACAGTAAATAAGTTTGAACTGTTACAATGATTGGACTGTGTCTGATCAAGAACACCACACTGCTTGCTTTTGAAATCTAAAAAAGAAAAGCTGGAAATTTAAAAGTTGTGGGGCTTGTAATTAATATTAGATTATTTTTTCATTATGGGCTACAGTTGATAGAAAAATGATATGCCACTTTGGAATCACAAGAGGCAGGCTAGATGACATAGTATAGGAACATATTATAAACTCACATACATTGAGTTAAAAACATGAAATAAGAAAAAAAATCATAGACTGGGATTAAGACCTTTCTTAGAATGTTATTACGTAATCATCATGAGTAATTCATGAGATGCTAAATTTAGGGAGTTCTCCATTCCACTGAAGTGATGCAAATTCAACAGACAAAGACTAGGACTAATCCAAATATTAAGCTCTTCTATTACAAGCTTTGATCTTTGAAATCTATCTAAAAAGATCCCTCCAGTGGAAGCTTAGCATCAGTCTCTCTCTCTCTCTCTAATGTAAATTAAATTGGATTCAAACTGTTCTGACCTTGAAATCTTTAACACAATTAGAAAGTATACATGCCCAGCATCAAGTGTACATTAAAGAGACACTCCAGACCCTGGGAGAGGAAGAAAGAACTCATTTAAAAATTGCCCCTCAGGCCCATGTGGTCCTGTGGATTTGAAGGTGAGGTGTGGCTCCTGGGGCAGCACGGCCAGAGATCCAGCTCGCTGGCTTTCGCCTGACAACCCAGTGAATTCATGAACAGAGACAACCCTGTGAGCCTTTGCCTTTGATAAAGAAGTCAGCCAAGAGCCACAGCTGCTGAAGTCAGACTCCCGCGCAACTTGCTAGCCCACTTTAACGTGACTCCATCGTCTCTACCCCCTCTTGTGGTCTCTGCCCCATTGCCAGGACCAGGGGGAACAAAGCAAGCGACTGCTACAAAAAGACAGCTGCTGGCAGACTGTCTTAATAGACAAGCCGCAGGTGGTGCCCAACCTTTTCAGCTCCACATTTTGGTCTCTTTTAAGAAATGAGTTCACCTGCGCATTACCATTCTGCTTGTGATTATCGCTTGTTTTAGGTTGTGCTGTGTGAGGATTAGGGAAACCTCACTGTCTGCCAGGGTAACCAGAGGAGTGGTGCTGGAAGGCTGGAGCTGGAAGATTGGGATGGGGAAGTTTGGGAACCGGTGAGGGATAATATAATATTCCACAAGGCTGTCTTAGCAGAGTCCTGAGGGTAGATGCTTAACATTTCAAAGGCCATGTTTCCTATTTTTTGGTACTGCTCTATTCTTTTTAATATTGAGGGTGGGCACAAATATAACCCAAAATACTCATGTTTATATATTTCTCTGTGGGTCCTAACATAAAGCAGAACACTGGAGGGTTTGTCAGATTTCAGGATCAAGGAATATTTTTTAAAAGGCATTATTATACCTGATGATTTAGGAGATCAAAACATCTAAGGGTTCAAGAAAAGAGTCCCAAGAACTTATCCTACTAGAGCAACGTTTGTCAACCTTTTTCATCTCATGGCACATAGGAAATGATTACTAAAATTCTGCAGCACACCAAAAAATATATTTTTTGCCAAGCTGTCAAAAAGTAGGTATACTTTTGATGTGTTCACGCCAGATGGCTATTGTTCTTGTTGGCTTTTGTCATTTTTTTATTAGGCAATCAAAGGGAAAAGAGGTCAGTGCCCCTAAGTAGTCAGGTATTGCATGTTTTAAAAATTCTTGCAACATACCAGTTCAAAATTGCTGTGCTAGAGCATCTGAAATTGGCTAGAGGTGATTTGTAACTCGTGCTTTATCTATGCACCAATGGATACTATTTAGATGATTTATAAGTGCTTTACACACTAGATTTCTCAAGTAGTTAACATTCCTTCCCTGGTTCCATTGTGCATTCATTTACACAATGACTTTTCCTACGGAATCTTTGATTGTTTATTTTTGTTTATTATTCTAAGGATTATAAAAGGTGAATTTACATTCTAATTGCCTAGAATTTTCAGATTTGGAATGAGTTTTTTGTTTGTTTGTTTTTCTTTATAGTAGACAAGCAGGGTCTGATGAGTCCACATCACTAATAGAAAACTGTTTGAAAAATTAAAAGTGAAATTTTAATGTTACACTTACAATTTGGGGTCTTATTTTTAAAGGTCGTTTGTTAGCATAACATGACAATCTGTCATGTTTCACTGAGCACAGTGGCAGAATGAAGACTTTCAGGAAAATTATAACCAACATTTTCTGTCTCCTTACACTGAACATATTATTAGGTGATGATACCTAAGTTTTCTGTATTTAGTTGGGGGAGAGGGAACAGGCAGGGGCTGGATGCCTTTGGATATGGGATCTAGTCTGTAAGCTCTTCCCGTTCAAGCTTCCCCTGATAGTCCAGAACCACCTGTGCAATGACAGATATTAAGAGAAAATTCTCCAATGTGCCAGGTACTGTGGTTCATGGGAACTGGGGATATTCACCCATGAAAAACCAAACAGTGTGTTTTGCCCCTTAGACAGACAATCATTAAAATTTAATTAATCCCCTGGCCGGGTGGCTCAGTTGGTTGGAGCATCATACATGCACCAAAAGTGTTGAGGGTTTGATTCCCAGTCAAGGCATATACCCAGATTGCGGGTTTGATCCCTGATCAGAGCAGGTCTGAGAGGCAACCATTCAATGTTTCTCTTCACAGCCATCAATACTGCTGTCTTGTCTGTGTGGGCCTCTGCTGGATGTGTGACTCTTACAGTGGTCAAGGGTAGAATGAAACAGTAGAGAAAGGATGAAGTCCTGTATTGTCAGCATGGTCCATTTTATCTACCTTTCTCTCTCTCTCTGCCTCTCTTTCTATGATGTCTCTATCTCTCTGTCTCTCTAACATGTCTTTCTTTCTCTCTAAGATCAATACACATATTCTTGGTTGAGAATGAAAAAAAATTAATTCATGCATGATAAAAAGTAGTAAGATGCAGTAATGGGGGTGATGATGAAATGCTTCACACAAGGAAAGGTGCCAAGGTACAGGGCAGTACCCACTCAAGGATGCGCCTGAACTATGCTACACTGGAGCACAGAGAGCCACTGGACAGTGGAGGGTGATGGGGACAGAGAGGCAGGCATGGTGAGCTCCTGCATGTCCTTGTGGACCATGCTGACAATACAGGACTTCGTCCTTTCTCTACTGTTTCATTCTACCCTTTACCACTGTAAGAGCCACACATCCCAGCAGAGGCCCACACAGACAAGGCTGCAGTGTTGATGGCTGTGGGATAACCTTGGTGGGTCACCACTAGACAAAAGAGGAACCAGTCATTCTGAAGAAAGACATCACCGATGTGAATGACGCCTCTCATGTGTATGAGTCTTTAGTGAACTCATCAACATACAATATTACCTATTTATTTATTTCTTTACTGCCTATTTTTCCTCAACTAGATTGCAAGCTCCATGAGAATAGGGAAAGTATCTTTTATTCCTCTACTGCTGCAACCTCAGCTCATCCAACTGTAACTGGCACATAGGCGTGTGTTTGTGGAAAATGAACTGATGACTTTGAAGTCAAGAGGAAAACAAGGGTTCAGATTTGCAATTTTACAAGTTCACTTAAGCTATGACTATAGCATATGGATTTTTAGTGAGGTAAAAGGATGAGATATGAGAGTGGGAGATGAGAGTGACTGAGCCTATGGACTAATCTTTAAAAGATTCTAGGGAGTTTCTGACAGCTCTTTCTAATACTGGTGGGTAGGAAGATGGAGCTGGACATTAACATATACTAAATTAGCATATTCCAGGTACCTTCACACATCACATCATTCAGTTCTCAAATCAAAAACAGTGCCTATAATATGTGCATGAATTCCATTTTATAGTTGTAGAAGCTGCGATTCAGTGTGGGAACGATGCCAGGGTCCCTGGATAGTCAAGGCCAATGGGAGCACAGAGGCCTTGTTGTCAAATACACCAGAATGGCCAAGGCCGCGTTGAGCATGAGCCTAGTCAGGGTGCCCAAGGCCAGGATACCGTACACAGCTGCAAGGCCGCAGCGATCTCATGGTACGCTGTGCCCTTCTGTAACCCAAATGATTGATGTCACTGTTGGCAACTCGCCTTCTTTGTCTCTGTAGTAATAAACAGGTTCCTGACCAGCTAGTGAGAGAGAGCAGCTGGGCAGAGCAGAGGCTAGGGAGCTCAGAGAAGCAGAGGCAGAGGCGGTAGGCACAGAGAATGTAGCGTGTATGTGTGTAGGAGACGCTAGAGCGCTCAGACTGAGTTGAGAGCTGGTATTACAAGGCTAAGAGCTCAGAGAGAGCTCAAATATTGCTACCATGTTAACCAGCCAGTGTGCTGAGCCAGAGAGCTTAGGTACCACTATGATGTGAGGCGGTGAGTCTAGAAGGCAGCGTGCGGCTGTTAATAGCTGTGGGTGCAGAGACTAGTGCTGCTTTGTGGGAAAGATGTACATTTTAACCAGCCGGTGTCAGGCTGCCTGCCTGTATGGACTTTGCTGTGAAGGATTGTCTTGTCTGATGTCTATGTGGCCATTGGCTTCTCAATAAAGACTCAATCTTATATACTCACAACCTCTCATGGCTTCTCCGTCTAAGACCTGGTGTCCTAGGAGGCCCAGCCCAAGGAAGAGGGTCTCGGACCCAACACTTGTAACTAGTGAGCCAAGGATAAAGGAGGAGCTTGGACTAAATGGGAAGGGTTCAAGAAGGAACCAGCCCTGGCATAGTTGGGAACAATTGAGAAGAATATATGGACTCAGAGCAACTCAGATCAGCAGAGCCGTGCAGAGAGTCAGAGGGTGCTCCCGCTGTCTCTGACACTCAGAAAACTTAATCGGCTTAAACAGCTGCACTATGAGCCTGAATCCACACAACTATAAAGTGGATGCCCATGGAAGTTACGCCATGCTGCTGATCAGAAAATTTGAGGAACTCTAGATCAATCACTGAAATGTTGGTCCTAAACTTACTATTTAGTCTTCAGAGGTTCTTTGCAGGCTCTAAATTGTGCAGGAAATGCACATTCTGTTTAGATATTGAAATTCCTATATTTCATTTTGAGTCATGCTCTTTGCAGAAATAGTTTTCAATTTCCTTAGCTACCTTTTCCTAATACATAGTCTGCTACTGTTTTTAGCTCTGCCCTTTCCAGGATCTTCAGTGGAGTCCACAGATGAGCCCCTTTTCCATGCTGCATCCTGCCTCCATTTTTCAGATAACCCCACATAAGGCCCCCAGCACACGTCTTCATGAGTAGCTCAGAAATGAGCCCATTTCTAGTGCCAGTGATCCAGGCACAGGACTTTTAGACAACTGCTTGCAAATATCGTGGCACCCCCTCCTCCACCCCAATTTCATGATGCCTCCAACTTGCAGTTCATCTTGCTTTCTTTTCCTCTGATTAGTGCCTTGCCACATAACTGGATTTCTTTCTAGGCCCCTATTCCAAATTTCTGACATTTACTCATGATAAATTGTAACTCTCTTTCAGGAGTAGAGAGCTATTCCAAACCACATTTGTGTTCATTCCTGTTAAACTCTTTTTGTAAAATACGTTTTTTTATTGATTTTAGAGAGAAAGGAAGGGAGAGGTAGAAGCATTCACTGGCTGCCTACTGGGCATTGAACCCACAACCCAGGCATATGCCCTGACTGGGAATCGAACTGGCGATCTCTCAGTGCATGGAATGGCACTCAACCAACTGAGCCACAACAGTCAGGGCCCTGTTACGCTCCTGCTACACTCCTTGCATGGGCACATGTTGTGGTCCCTACTGTAGCCTGGTGGCTGGACTGTTGTGCTGTCTGTTTCTGATTTTGACTGCCTTCTGCATTCCTTGCCATTACGGAAACTTCATTTCCTGCCCTACCACCGTGCATAGAGCTGGGGCATGGGACTAAATTTTGTCTAGTAGAATACAAATGGGAAAGATGTATGCTTCTTCTAACCTCTTCCATAAAAACCTCCACAGAACCAGCTGGGTATAACTCTCCTGAGAAACTTGTTTATTTTAAAGTGGTAGAGCCTTGGAGAAATCAAGATGGTGGCATAGGTAATCACCTATACTTGCTGCCTCTCACAACCACATCAAAACCACAACTAAACGGCAGGATAACTACCACCCAGAACCTTGGGAAAGCTGGCTGAAAAGAAGTTCCACAAATAGAGAGGTGAAGAAAGCTCATTGAGACTGGTAAGAGGTACAGAGGCACTTAAAGTGCTGCCCCTGGATGTGCTGCTCTTTAAACCAGGAGGGAGATACAAGCTCCTGCTTGCTCTGAACTCCAATTCCGGGCGAGACTCTGGGGGACCCAGGCACATAAGGGGAGAAACTGGACTGTCTGGCATCAGGACAGGAACGGGAGGGCAGCTTTCTCTTAGAGGTGCTCGCAGCGATCATTGTTCCTGCACTGAGGCGCAGGACGAGGAGAAACAGGGACTTCTCAGGTTTAGGGCAGCCCTTGCTGTTTGCTCTGCCCTGGTGATTCCCAGAGACCCCCACCCCACCCAATTTACAACCCCACCCAAGCTGTGCGCATCGGCTTTTGCATATGAATGGCCTGTTCTTTAGCCTAAAAGGAACTGCAGCCAGGTCAGAGAGCCCCAGATTCCAAAAGAAGGCCCACTACCTGCAGCAGCAGCAGCTGCCTTGCTTCACAGCTGGGCCTCATCTGGGCACTTCCAAACCCCATACAAAGAGGATGAATCTGTAGATCTCTCTGTAGCTCCTGTTGGGTGGCCCCAGACAGTGGCTGACCTTGCACCTCCTTGGAGATCCAAGAGCCAGTGTACCCAGTGGTCAAAGTGAGACCATACCAGATTACAAATCTTCACATCTATAAGAGACACACTCAAGGAGCAGACTCAGTGAGCACCAAAGCCCTACTGAAGCAAGTCCTGCCCCATAAGGGTGTCTCCTGTGCAACAGATCTTCCAGTGTAGACACAGCTGGTCACCACAGCCAATTGGCCTGGAGGTCAATTCCTCCCAGTGATGCCAACAGCAACCAAGGGTTAACTACAACAAGACTGTGCACACAGCCCACAAAGGGGTACAACAAGGTGACTGGGGAGGCTGAAACACTGGACTCTATAGGACACCAACCACACAAGGCCACTCTATCAACTCAAGGAGACTTAGCAGCTACCCAGTACATAGAAACAACCACAGGGAAGCAGCCAAAATGCGAAGACAAAGAAACAAGTCACAAATGAAAGAAATGGATGAAAGCAAAATACTAGATATAGAAGAGTTCAAAACCATGGTTATAAGGTTACTCAAGAATCTTCTAGAAACCTCTGAGAAATTTAGTGAGACCCTCAAGGATATGAAAAAGGACCACTCAGAAATTAAGCATACACTGACTGAAATAAAGAATAATGTAGAGATCCAATAGCAGACTAGAGGGTCCCAAGAATCAAGTCAAAGATTTGAAATACAAAGAAGCAAAAAACACCCAACCAGAAAAAAAAAAAGAAAAAGAATCCAAAAATATGAAGATAGTGTAAGGAGCCTCTGGGACAACTTCAAGTGTACTAACATCTGAATTATGGGGGTGCCAGAAGAAGAGAGAGAGCAAGATATTGAAAAACATATTTGAAGAAATAATGACAGAAAACTTCCCCTACCTGGTGAAAGAAATAGACTTACAAGTCCAGGAAGCACAGAGAACCCCAAACAAGAGGAATCTAAAGAGGACCACACCAAGAAACATCATAATTAAAATGCCAAGGGCAAAAGACAAAGAGAGAATCTTAAAAGCAGCAAGATAAAAACAGTTAGTTACCTACAAGGGAGTACTCATATGACTGTCAGCTGATTTCTCAACAGAAACTATGCAGGCCAGAAGGGAGTGGCAAGAAATATTCAAAGTGATGAATAGCAAGAATCTACAACCAAGTTTACTCTACCCAGCAAAGCTATCATTCAGAATTGAAGGTCACATAAAGAACTTCACAGACAAGAAAAAACTAAAGGAGTTCATCACCACCGAACCAGTATTATATGAAATGCTAAAGGGTATTCTCTAAGAAGAGGAAGAAAAAGGTAAATATAAAAATTATGAACAACAAAGTGACAACAAATACATATCTATCAACAAGTGAATCTAAAAACCAAGTGAATAAAAAATCTGAAGAACAGAATAAACCAGTGAATATAATAGAATCAGGGGCATAGAAAGGGAGTGTACTGACAATTCTCAGGGGGAAGGGGGTGTGGGGGGTGCAGGAAGAGATTGGACAAAAATCTTACACCTATGGATGAGGACAATGGGGGCGGGGTAAGGGCATGGGGTGGGGTGGGAACCTAGTGGAGGGGAGTTGGGGTTGGGGGGAGAGAGGAACAACTGTAATAATCTGAACAATAAAGATTTATTCAAAAAAATAAAAAATAAAAATAATAAAGTGGTAGAGCCTTCATCAATCTGTATTCTTAATTGACTTTGTGAAGCAAAAGCTACTCTACCCTTTTCGTGAGTGAAAAATTAGTCTAGTCTATGATGTTAAGCCACTTTGATGTGGGCGTTTGTTTACCTGACACAGGAGCCAGCTTTACTTATACAAAACATACTTCTTCCAAAAACAATAAAGGCCAACATTTGTATAATTGGTTGAGCTTCTGACCTTTTGAATAAACACTGCCCCACATGGCCAGCAGCTCCCCTGGCATTGGCCACTGTTCCCAGGCAGTTCTTCAATCTCTGCCTGATCGTAAAGAACTGAGAGGAGGCTAGCTTCTCTCTACTCCCTGTGTCAACTTCATGTTGCCTCCAACTGGCCAACATGCCTTAATGCCCGTTTGTCAAGCTACAGCATACTGAAAGATACTCAAAACTAAATTGTTTAGTGTGAACATACATAGGGAACCAGATACCTCCATGGCCACAAGTCTGTGAGCACTCCGTCCAAGCTGTCCACTCTGAGAGCTGACAGTTGACCACACATTCCACCTGGCAGTGAATGCTCATTCTCTGTGGCTTCGCCAAGTTATGCTGCGGATGGAAATGAAATATGATTTCAGCGGATAATTCAAATCAACATCAAGTCAAAACATTATCCTTCTATGGGAAAGACTGCCCTTTATTCTAGATAATAATCATTTTCATTTTTTGGGGGGGAGGGGGATATCCTTTCTTATTTAAATTGATGGCAATTGCATAAAATGACTGTCCTTACCTCACAAAATCAAAATTGTCAGCCAAAATTTCTTTTTATAAACTGTAGAAGAGACCTGCAATTAGGGTGCTGGGAAAGCAGGCGGTTATATCCTCTTGGTCCCCTACTCAGCCAGCAGGGGACCAAGAGGATGCTCAGTGTCAAATGCAAGCACCCTGCACTTCTGGGTGAGCCAGAATGAACAGCTAGCTGGGCTAAAACATAAATAAAAAACAGTAAAGCCCAAATCAATAACCCATCTAAAGTTTATTAAAAAGACCAATTATGCTAAAAAAAACATAATCATGGGCTTAATCATGAGGAAAGTTGGTGATAGAGTTTGCTTTCCTCTCATCCACTCTGAAACCCCTATCTAGGCAAAATCTACAAATTGTCTAGTGATCAAAGTAGAAGAGGTCTTAGCGAAAGAAGAAACACAGGAAGAATAATAAAAAGTTCTGTTTTAGGAATCACATACCATGTGCACATTGAGGAAAACTTTGACTTTCAACACATGTTAGGTGTTAGCAAGCTGAAATTAATGGTGACTTGGCAAGTGGGCAACATGGCAATTACCACAGGGAATGTATGATCCATACAAGAGTATGGGTATTCTAGTTAGGTTAATAATTTGGGACTTCTTTAAACTAATATTTTAAAAAATATTTGTTGGACATATGATATTGGAAAGCAGAGAAACTGGTTTTTCTATTAATGAAAACTTTATATCTTTCTTTGTATCGAAATAAAAGATTTATTATACATATTGAATGTAAGATTTTTCACTTATTTGGAGTTGTTGTACATTGTGAATTTATTTTTCTTGAAGCCTACAACTTCTTGAGAAGCAGATGAGATGATGAAATAAAATGTTAAAATAAATCACTGACTTCTGGGAGACAGAACTCTGCCATGTGTTAGCCAGTTTCAGAATTTCACCAAATGGGACATCTGATTTCAGATGGTCTGGTCTCAGAGTTGGTGTTGGTCTATAGCTATGTGTTTGGTTTAGAGACTGTGTGGTCATGACAATACTTAACATGCTAAATCATGTTAGAGGAGGAAGATTTTGTTTTGATTTTAATTCTACTTGTGTATTCCCCTTATGTTAGGAGACATGGGACAACAATTATTTTGCTAGTTTATTAAAAAAGTTTCTGTGGCAATCTAAATTAACTGGCCCCATATTTTCAGTTTATTTGAAAGATTGTTTTAGTGATTCCTATAGTGTGAAAGCATATTGTCATGTTTATTTCTATTATATTTCCCCCATAGTGCTTTTCACTTGTACATTGGGAAGTAATGCTGACTTCTTTGGAACAGCTTTTATACATACTTTATATAGTTTATCATAGGTAGAAAAGGGAAACAATTCTGAACCTGCTCATTTGAAACTTGGTAGGGAGACATTTTAACTTAGTTTGAAAAGGAAAATACAACTGAATTAATTATATAACAATCAGATACTAAGAAAGCAGACTATTCTAATAGCAAATGTCAGTGTTCATCTTATATGGAAGTGACAGTGTTTATCACATATGCAGATGAATCACCTGCCCAATACAGAGTCATATCTAAATATTAGAGTCACCTGACGTCAATAGTTTCCTGGTCAACAAGTACATCTAAATAATTCCCTGAAAATCATACAAAATAGTTTTTAATTAACTCACATCCCTAGTGCCAAATGACCTTTCCCAGTCATTGTGATGAAGTTGAAACTAGTGAGATATAACTTTACTATTACCAATTGAAAACAAACATAAACAAATTACCTGCTCACATTGGTCCATGCCCACTGGCTTGCCGTCACTGCGCACACAGCTCAGAAGGCGGGTTCTGACGCCTTGCCCACAGGTCGCATTTTCACTCAGCTGGCACGTGCTCCACTCTACAGGCATAGAATCACCACAGTGAGTTTCAAAATTCTGGGCAGGTGAGCAAAATACAACCTAAGGTTATCTGTATTGGTGGAGGACGGTGTGTACATAACTCTAAAACCACTTCAGCTGTGTTTAAAGACATCATGCAATTCTTTCATAGAAAAACAATCAAATTAATATGAGTGAACTAACTTCCTATGTGTACTTTAAGGTAAAAAGGCCAAATCTTTGTTAGAAACCATCTCACAGTTGGCTGGGAAGGAAAGGAAAGACACTCACTAACCAGGATCAGAAAGGAAAACAAGTTTGTCATCCTCTAGTTGCTGGGGATAGTTGAGAGAGAAAATAACCCAGAAACAAAGCTAGTCTTTGATGTGAACTTGAAAATGTTTTCAGGGAATAAATATAATTAGCTAAACAATTTGGTACAGTGAAGCCAAAGAGGCACTGTAGAAAAGGAAGAGTTCAACCTGTTTAGAACTATATGGCCTATTCTCAAAATTCTAATTTTTAAAAATTATTCTCATCAAAGAAGATTTTATAGATTTGGCTCATGGCATTACAAAGTAGACAACTTTGAGTTAGAATATATTCTCCTGCTTCTTAAAAAAAAATTGTTGGTGTGGGTCCAAAGGAAGATCCTTGATCATATGCAATGAGACCCTTTTTAAGGAGATTTTCCATAATTGTTAGATGACCAAAGTTTAATAGGAATAGCAAAATTTGTATAATGAAATCAGTGTTTTAAAGACATGCTCTTCCAGTAAAGCAAATTTAATTGTATTTCAGAAAAAATTTATATGAAAACCAAGGTTCTGACGCACCTTTAAAAGAGGAAAACATGAGATCATCTTCACCTATAAACACAATCGTACAGCCCCACAGAATTTTCCACAAAGTTTTCTACATGAGAAATCTCAGCAGCGCCCCTGGGATGTCAGTGGGGAATTTGCTCCAGAAACCAGTATTGCTCTGGGGGCAGTTTAGATATCAGTATTGAGTTCAATACTGAGACTTAACATGGTTTCACATTTTGTGGCCTTTTGTATATCTGTTACTGCAGGAAATGGTGGGTAGCAGATCAATGTATCTCAACAGTCTTTGGTATTAGACACTGTGGTGTCCAGGAAAAAGCTAAGCATTTGGCTGAATAATGAGGCTATTATGATTCCCACTGCCTCTCAAACAGCCATGTCTGGCAGGCCTACCATTCATTCTTACTGAGACCCATAGAACAAGTGCATCACAAGTTTGAAGTTCTTGAAGTAACAGAGACCATTAAAGAGCTACATTCTGTGACAGAATGATTATATTCTTTTCCTAAATGGTAAAATATTCCATGATATTTTTTATTGTTTCAGTTCATCGTGGCTTAATTCAACTTGATTCTGAAACTTTGTCAAATCTTTGTAAGCATCTTTGAATTCAGAGATTCTAGGTGGTGTTGCTGAATCTACATGGTGAGAGTGGGCATGTAGAGGGACACTGGAAATGTCAAATCCTCAGCCTGCCATGCAATGGATTTGCACATTCTACTGGCAGTCCTAATCTGGAGAACGAAAACCCATGCAAACTTACTCCCGTTAGTCAGTGCTACGGGAAAAGGACATACCTGTCAGATTGTACTGGAACTGGAAGCAGTTTTCATTGAGGAGGCAAGGCCGCACCTGGGAGTCTTCAGCACATGTCCTGGAGCTCAGGGAGGGTCTCAGCAGATGGCGGGTTCTTCTCTGCATTGTGTGGGGATCACATGACTATGAAAATCAAAGAGCAGGCAGAGTTAGGAAAACATGAGATCATCTTCACCTATAAACACAATCGTACAGCCCCACAGAATTTCCCACAACGTTTTCTACATGAGAAATTTTTTCTGAAATACAATCAGAGTTCGTTGATAAATCATGATTATCTGTATACATGTAGGCATCTGTACAATAAATACAGGGAAGAGACTATTGGAAATATTAAACATAATATTTAGAACATAAAACCATTCTGTGATTCAATGTAAGTAGTTTTTGGTTTTGTCATTTGACCACTCTTTCTTTTTTTTCTTTTTTTTCTTTTTTTTTTTTGTTGTGGCAAAGCCTGCATTTTTAATCTCCCATGCATAATTAGGCACATGGAGACCATTTTCATCAATTAAATGTACTCTGTACTCTCAAATAGGCTGCCCCTTTGCAAGAGATTAATTCATTTTGAATGTTTAAATTAATGTAAAAAGGAAGACTGTCCTTTTGCCCTCAGATAGTCTAACCCAATAGAAATAACCATACAGAACATTTTAATGAGAAAGTCATTTTTAAAACCCTGGAACAAACAGATACACAGAGAGTTATGAAACCAGTATTGCCAATAGACCAGAACTTTCCTCCTATTTGGGATGCTCTCTGAGCCACCAAAGACAAGCCACTGCATGCCGTGGCCTTTTCAACAAAATAAGCATATACATGTGAACTTCAGAGATCTCCTGCAAATATCACTTTTCCTGTGGGTCCACATGTTCTCTCATATAATGCCCTTGAACCTAGTAAACATACCAGCCACATCTTCAAGCTCCTTCTATTGGAATAATCTCCTTTCAGCCGTCCTACATCCTCTCCTTCCCCTTCCTCAGAACACTAATCAGGTCTTCATCAGTAATGGTCGTTCTTTTACTAAAGATAAATTCTCTTCTTTCCCAAGTAACATTTCACCCATGCTTAGAAATTGTCCTATATATGTTTCTAAACATATATACATACATACACTTACATGTTACACCTGCCCTTATATTATTATTATTTGTTGTTACCCTGGCTTCTTCCCTTTTTATAAACTCATTGAGGGCATGGTTTCTACTTGTCATATCACTTCCTGAAATCTTGGTATGTAGTTTACACAGTGGCTGTTCAATAAAGACCTTTAAATAAAGTCAAAACAACACAATTCCAGACCCAGAAATCTAAAGAGGTGCAGACATGCTTAAACCCTGGGAGAAATAAAAATCTTTGAATTAAGGCAACCGGACCATCATTTTAGTATTTGGGATATTTTGTTTATTTTTATTCCTTTTACCTTTTCAGATATTATAGCAAGAGCACAGCCTGTAAACTGAATCTTCGCTGCTATTAATCAAAATGATAATGTTGGATTGCACTGAACTATGCAGGGAAATGCCACTTTAAAAAATTTTAAGTGTTTGGAGCCATTGAAAGACATTTACTACTCATGTGACTTTATAGTTGGATAACCTGTCAATACTTGTAATTTTATATTTTAATTGTATTGAGTGATTAAGAAGTGCCATTAAAACTAGATAATTATTAATTATCTGTAAATGAATCCCTTGCTAAATGCTTACTAATAATTTAGTATTACTTCACTAATTAATTTGTTCACATGAGAAGGAATAATAACTTAAGTAATTTGCCAGTGAAATAATATGAAATTATCTCGGTAGATACTCCTGATTACTTCTTTTCTACCTTAAAAAATGTCTGGACCAAGTGAATATGTGTAAAGACTTAAGTGCCAGCTTAGTGTAAACCATCAAATAAAGCAAAAGAGAAAACAACACACGCACACATGCCTGTACAAATGAAATTGCTAGGTAACCTTGAACAACTCACTTACATACTCTGTACCTCATTTCTTTATCTAAACCTAGGTAAGAAAGGGGTATCTTACCTAATAATAGAGAAACATGAAAAGTGACTGTACCTCCGCTACGCCCACAGCCAATCAGAGTGAGTATGCAAATTAACCCAACAAAAATGGAGGTTAATTTGCATACACACCTGGGTCCTGGGAACCTCCTCAGCACCTAGGTCACTCCCAGACGGCCATTGGGCAGAGGCTTTAGGTTTGGGAAGGGGTTGAGCCTGCGATCGGAGGGGCAGGGGTCCCCCTTCCCAAGCCTAAAGCCTGGGGCGGAGGCTTTAGGCTTGGGAAGGAGCCGAGCCTGCGATTGGAGGGAAGGTGAAAAAAATCAATGGAAACATATCCTCAGGTGAGGATAAAAAGAAAAATAAAGAAAGAAATATCATATCCTTTGAAAGACACATCTTGAAAATGCTTAAAGAAAGTTGTCATTTTTTCATGGTGAAGAGACTGGAGTCCGTGTTGATGAAAATACCTTGGTGGCTGCGGTGACTGGCAGTGGCTGCAGCAGTGGGGTGATGGGGCTGGCGCCTTCCCCTGATCAGTCTGGTCGCCTCCTACAAAGGGAGGCCAGACTGCGGCTTAGGTCCACTCCCAATGGGGAGTGGGCTTAAGCCATCTGTAGGACATCCCCTGAGGGCTCCCAGTATGTGAGAGGGGGCAGGCTGGGCTGAGGGACCCCTCTCAAGTGCACAAATTTCGTGCACCGGGCCCCTAGTCACTTTATAAGATTTAAAATTTTCCTCACAATATTATCCCACTCTAGTCTCTAAGACTGCTGGATATGGTTTTAAAATATCCTCTGGAACCTTACCTGTCATTCATAACCATGTAGAAGTTGCTAACCACTTTCTGGAAATTAGCATATTGAAAACTAGCACTGCAGCTAACACTAATACTTCTTCTATAAAAACAGGCAAAGAGGGGAGCACGAGTAATAAGATCTATGAACACAATCCAACTTAAACTTAGGCAGTATTTTCATATTCCACCTGCTCCCCTGGTGATCCATGCACTCCCACAGTGGGAGCGCCGCTCAGCTGACCGACCAGTCCCGGTGGCCCACTAGCCCTGTGCCAGCCACTCACTCCTGATGGTCCAATCTCTGGAGAACAGGCCAGGCACCAATGGACCAGTGCTGCCAGCAAGATCCCTGACAGCGCTGCTGGCCTCCTGGAAGTCAGCCTAGGACACTGAGGCCACTTCCCCTCCCTAGATGCTCCACAAGGAAGAAAAAATATAAAAGTGGCCTCCAGGTGGCTCCCAAGAACCAGCACTGATGTCAGCAGGAAGGATCCAGATCCCGGGCCAGTAAGAATGTCCCACAGCCCACCCGGAGGGCCAATCACATCCGCCCCCCACACCCTCTTTGGGACCCCACCTGTGCACAAATTCATGCACCAGGCCTCTAGTATTTATATAAAGACATTTTGTCAAGTTTCTGAATAAGAAAGCAAGAAAGCAATGTGTTGAATACTAACCTAAAGTAAACTCTAAGCCACTTCCATGATAAACATCAATGTTATGTAGCTCAAGTTCATTTGCTATGAAAGGAAATGACCAATAAGACCAGTTATAGTACTCCTCACTTATCCACAATTTTGCTTTCTGTGGTTTCAGATACCCAATGTCAATCATGGTCCAAAAATATTAAATGGAAAATTCCAAAAATAAGCAATTCATAAGGTTTAAACTGTTCATGGTTCAAGTAGTATGATAAAATCTTACACCACCTCACCTGTTATGTGAATCATCCTGTTGTCTGGTGTATCTACACTCTGTATGATTCCCACCCATTAGTCACTTCATATTTGTCTCAGTTTTCAGATCAATTGTAGTGGTATTGCAGCACTGTGTTCAAGTCACCATTATTTTACTTAATAAGGGCCCCAAAGATTAATGATGCTGACAATCTTGATATGCCAAATAATATTCCTTTAAGTAAAAATGTGTGTGTATATGTATAGGAATAAAAGATAGCATATAAAAGGTTCAGTACTATCCATGGTTTCAGGCATCCACTGGAGGTATTGGAATGTATCCTGCACAGATAAAAAAACAACAACTACTATAGTTTCTTGTACATATGACCCTTTATGAGATTAGATTTTCTAACTGATTACCTTTCAAAACCAGCACTTACCTTAAAGTTCAATCATTCCTTACGACATTATTCCTTCACACTTTTTGTCCTTTCTAGCAATAAGGCCTTTACCCATAGGTCTGACCTGAATATTTGTATTTGTCAAAATTAAATCAAATATCCCTTCTATCATCCTCTACTGACTTCCTTGCTCCCCTATAAATGGAACCACCTTATGTAGTACACATTTCCACTGCACTTGTACATGTATTGATGAGTGTGTGTTCCTTCCCATGGGCTATGTAAAAAAAAGAGCCCATGTCTTAATTTTCCTGGAAATTGAGAGGCTTGTTCTGTGTCTTCCATACAGTATGAAAATAATAAATATTTGTTGTGTAGAATAGTTTGGTTTTCATCAGCAATATGACTTGAATTTTGTAAGTGGCCATTAGCAAACAAATGGTCAACCCGGGACTGTGATCATCTTGTCTGAATGTAAGGATTCTCCATAGGTCTCTATCTGAGGGAATACAATCATTTCTGTAATTTTCATAAATTTTCTATAAAATTTAGATGACAGTTCCCAGAATAATAGTCTATCACTAAATTAATAAACTTATTAATAAATCAATATTTATTTATCATCCTATATAATAAAGAGGTAATATGCAAATTGACTGTCACACCCTCACACAAGATGGCCACCCCCATGTGGTCATAAGATGGCCACCACAAGTTGGCAGGCAGGGGAGGGCAGTTGTGGGTAATCAGGCCAGTAGGGGAGGGCAGTTGGGGGTGATCAGGCCAGCATGGGAGTAATTATGCGTTGATCAGTCTGGCAGGGGAGTGGTTAGGGGGTGATCAGGCTGGAAGGGGAGTGGTTAGAGGGTGATCAGGCTGGCAGGCAGAAGTGGTTAGGGCAAATCAGGCAGGCAGGCAGGCGAGCAGTTGGGGGCCAGCAGTCCCAGATTGTGAGAGGGATGTCTGACTGCTGGATCGGGCCTAAACTGGCAGTCAGACATCCCCAAAGGGATCCCAGATTGGAGAGGGTGCAGGCTGGGCTGAGGGACATTCCCCCCCGCCAGTGCATAAATTTTGTGCATCA
This sequence comes from Eptesicus fuscus, assembly GCF_027574615.1. Lineage (NCBI taxonomy): Eukaryota > Metazoa > Chordata > Mammalia > Chiroptera > Vespertilionidae > Eptesicus > Eptesicus fuscus. Next base: position 19,686,983 of record NC_072483.1, on the reverse strand, counting down.
GGCCTCTAGTATTAATGATAACAGATAACTTAGATATTTTAAATAAATCCATGTAAGAATGTGTAATTTGATATTTTTATCATTAACACTGAACTATTAAAGTTTAATAAAACCTGGCATAATTCCAAGTACTTGTGAATTTAAGTTACTCTGAAAATATCTTGTCTGGAGATGAACATGACTCCAAGACCTTGCCTTGTCAGCTCCCATCAGATATAGACACCCAATGCCTTTATTCTGTTACAGGGTTTATCTGATAATTCTGAGATGGACTCTCCCTCAGTTAGCCAATTAGCCTTCCTGTCTGCAGCTGTGCTATTTCTCTCTATATCTTTCATGAGGCAACAATGGATATATGCTCTGAACTTGAGTTTCATTTGGAAAAATGGGGTAAAAAGATTCACAAAATACCATTGCAATGTATTATAAGGAAATTTTAAATAAAATTAAACCCGTTCTCACAGGTTGATAAGGAATGAGAAAACCTCTAGGGGAGAAAAATCCAAGACTGGAACATTGTTAGTCATACCTTTCATATTTAAATTTTATTCAGAGATTCTGAGGGGATGGCTACAGAAGTAAAAAGTTCTTTGCACTTTACAGTGCAATAAGGAGAGCAATGTCAAAAATATATAGACAATGTGCTCAATAAAATTAAGTGTCACGTTATCTCCACAAACCTCAAACTATGAACAGGTGGGACCAATGATTGAAGTTACAGGACCTCTGTGCTATCAGCTCCCAATAGGAGAAGGCAGAAGGTAAAAAAAAAATAGCATCTGACATATTCCAGAACATCAAAATGGAAAATTAAACCTGAGAGGAGATATGAAATATCTCAAAGCTGTAACTATCAAGGTTCCATGGAGAGGTTGGGGATCTGATGCAGTCTGGGTCCCAGGGACTCTTAACATTAATAAGTCAAAGCCCCCTTCCAGGAGGATTTCCTGCAAGAGAAACTTGTGGGAAGAGTTTCCAAACTGAGCAAAATAGGGAACTAGTAATAAAGAAAAAGGAGGGGCCAGTAAACAAAGCAGGGAAGGAAAATGAATCCAGTAAAATCTCAAAATAAGCTGTTTTATTTTTGAACACTGAGAGAGAAAGAGAGGGAGAGAGAATGAGAACACACCTTGGACCATGAAGATGGAAGTAGGAAAAAACGACTTCTAAAAGTTCACAAAAATTGATTTTTCAGAAAAGTAAGCAAAGAAAGGGATCAAATTAAAGCTCCACAAAACAAATTAAAGCGTGGCATAATTCCAAGTACTTGTGAATTTAAGTTACTCTTCAAATTTCTTGTCTAGAGATGAACATGAGGAAAACGAAAATAAAGGTCAGAAATAGCAACCCCATATATTAGAAAGTGCAGAGAAAAATAAAGGTATGGGAAACAGATGAAAAACTATTTCAAAACAAGCTAACAGTCATTTAGGAAATGAAAGAAGATATGAAAGAATAACACAAATAGGAATTAGAAAAACCAGAACTGAAATGATAAGCCTCAATAAGTAGAAATAAAACTAAAATCATTTTCAGAAATAAAGAGAAAACTAGGAGAAACAGAAGAATAAAAATACAACAAATAATGCCTTAGTAAAACAAAAAATGAAAAAAGAAAGAACTGAAATTAAGTGAAACTTTTAAAAAAGAATTTGAGAATAACTAGTGAGTAGGAAAGTGAGGCAAAATAGATGCCACATGCATAAAGTAACATTTTATAAAAAGGAAAACCTAAGAGAACAGAACAACACAAAAAGACTTAAGAAAATTCTAAAGTCTTAAAACTGCTATTTAAAGGATATATCAGAATCACTAATTCTGAGACAAACTAGTAAAATTATTGTTTTAAACATATTCTTTTAATATCTAGGCAGAATATGAGGTGGTTTATAAAGGCAAAACAAATTCAGATTATCATTAGACTTTGACAGGAAAAATGCAAAACCATCTATATACACTGAGTGGTCAGATTATTATGATCTCTGAACGCATAATAATCTGGCTACTCAGTGTATATCCTATATAATAAAAGGCTAATATGCAAATTGTCCCCTTGACCAGGAGTTTGACCAGTAGGCAGCCCGGCCAACTGCCCATGTCCCCTCCCCCTGGCCAGGCTGGCCAGATCCCACCCACCCGGTCACACACACACACACACACACACACACACACACACACACACTAGAGGCCTGGTGCACGAAATTCGTGCACGGGGGTGTGTGTCCCTCAGCGCAGCCTGCACCCTTTCCAATCTGGGACCCCTAGAGGGATGTCCGACTGCCCGGTGGGATCGGGCCTAAATGGGCAGTTGGACATCCCTATCACAATCCAGGACTGCTGGCTCCCAACTGCTCGCCTGCCTGCCTTCCTGATTGCCCCTAACCGCTTCTGCCTGCCAGCCTGATCACCCCCTAACCACTCCCCTGCCAGACTGATTGATGCCTAACTGCTCCCCTTCCAGCCTGTTTGCCCCCAACTGCCCTCCCCTGTAGGCCTAGTCACCCCTAACTGCCCTCCCCTGCAGGCCTGGTCACCCCTAACTGCCCTCCCCTGCAGGCCTGGTCCTCCCCAACTGCTCTCCCCTGCAGGCCTGGGTCCCCCCCAACTGCCCTTCCCTTCATGCCCGGTCACCCCCAACTTCCCTCCTCTGCTGGCCTGGCCACACCTAACTGCACTCCCCTGCAGGCTTGATCGCCCCCAACTGCCCTCCCTTGCAGGCTTGGTCCCTCCCAACTGCCCTCTCCTGCTGTCCTGATCGCCCACAACTGCCCTCCCTTGCAGGCCTGTTCCCTCCCAACTGCCCTCCCCTGCTGGCCATCTTGTGGTGGCCATCTTGTGTCCACATGGGGGCAGGATCTTTGACCACATGGGGGTAGCCATCTTGTGTGTTGGAGTGATGGTCAATCTGCATATTACTCTTTTATTAAATAGGATATATATATATGTATATTGAGTGGCCAGATTATTATTCGTTCAGAGATCATAATAATCTAACCACTCAGTGTATATAAAAGCTTAAGTGACCGTTGCAACCTAAACAACTGAATGGACGACCGAACAGGCTGCATGGGGCAACCAGGCCAGCAGGGGGCTTAGTGAGGGATGACCAAACGACTGAGCAGCAGGCTGCATGGGTGACCAGGCCGGCAGGGGAGTTAGTGAGGGACGACCAAATGACTGAGCATCAGGCTGCATGGAGCAATCAGCTCGGCACGGGGGGTTAGTGAGGGCCAACCAAACGACTGAGCAGCAGGCTGTGTGGAGTGACCAGGCCGGCGGGGGTGGGGGTGAGTGAGGGGTGACCAAACGACCCAACAGCAGGCTGCGTGGGGTGACCAGACTGCCGGGGGGACAGTTAGGGGTGACCAGGCCAGCAGGGGGTGGGCATGATCAGGCAGGCAAGCAGGTGAGCCATTAGGCATGATCAGGCAGGCAAGCAGGTGAGCCATTAGAAACCAGTGGTCCCAGATTGTGAGAGGGATGTCCGACTGCTGGTTTAGGCCCAATTCTCGGCAGTCGGACATCCCCTGAGGGGTTCCGGATTGGAGAGGTTTCAGGCTGGGTTGAGGGGACCCCCCTGTGCATGAATTTTGTGCACCGGGCCTCTAGTAGTAAAGATACACAAAGAAAAAGAACCAATCATGATCTAAAGATTTTATATCCAGAAAAGCTGTCAATGAAAAGACCATAGATAAACTGTTGACAACATGCAAGAACTCAAGGAATATCATTTCCATGAGCCCTTTCCTAGGAATTTACTGGAGACTGAATTTTATGGCAGGAAAGTCATCAACATAAAGATTACTGGTGAGCCAAGTTCACACGTAAAACTTAGATACAGGCTGAATGCTCTCAAGATAGAGATAAATACAACAGTAAAAGAATGAGGAGGGCCTATGTAAAAACGTTAACATTTTTAAGAACTTATGTTAGTGACAAGTATTGGTATTATTATTACGAGAATGTTTTCTGTATTATGTGGGATAAAGCAAATGTGTAATTATGATATATATTTATCTCCAGTGTCCTTGACAAAGTCAATTCTTAGTATAGAGAAAAGGAGATATAGATGTAAGATGGAACTTAAGAGAACTCTTATAGTTCATCATTATAAACTCGTGAAATATTTCATCTCCAAAATAAGGGAAATAATAGTATATATTTCAAAGTTCTGTCTTCTGAAGTGGACTACAAGGAGTGGAAACGAATAGCAGGCATGGGAATCCTGGGACATTAAAGAGCCCTTTCCATTAAAAGGGGCCAGAGCTTTTTAGAGAAACAAAGAAAATGTGGAATATGTGCCTAACACATCTTATCAGGTAGCAAGGAAGTTAACGATGGCCACCAGTCTTTATTAAAATGTTTGTGGAACAAATTATCTGAGTATGAATATAGCTAATAACTGAAAAGGTTTAAAACACATCAAGTTTATTTAAATCTATAATTTTATAACTACACAAAAATAGTCACATGCAGTTAAAGATGCTAGGAAAAAAACTTATTTTGAAAACTGGTAAGTAAAGGGCAAGTACACATTTTTCATGCTGCCTTTTCTAAATAGAATGGATCAGTAGTTAATTAAATAGCAGTTGGGGTAAAATTTCGCCTTACAGAAGTAGTTCCACAAGTGAGTAAAGATGATAGAATTGGGATGTTCCAAATTTTTCTAGTACTTCCTAAATCATAAAGACTCTAGGAATTGATCACCAATGACAGCTAAACTAATAAAAAGAGATAATCATACACTGTTTGCCTTCTGAAAAGGAGCACACATTCTATGGTCTTGCTAAAATAATGAAATTTGAATTTAATTAGACCTCTATATACAACTCCCAACTTACAGGAATTTTAAGGACAGAGGAACATGTAAGCCTCACCGTGGGGATGAAATTTACCAGTTAGACTGGGTAATTCTATAGGAGAGATGGCCTGTTTTCCATATCAATAAATTGCTAGCGCCCTAGCCTGTTTGGCTCAGTGAATAGTGTCGGCCTGCAGAATGAAGGGTCCCAGGTTCCATTCCTGTCAAGGGCACATGCCCAGGTTGTGGGCTCGATCCCCAGTAGGGGGCATGCAGGAGGCAGCCCATCAATGATTCTCTCTCATCATTGATGTTTCTATCTCTCGCCCCCTCTCCCTTCCTGTCTGAAATCAATTATATATTCCTTAAAAATAAATAAATTGCTAGGAAAAAGGAGAAAGAAATGAGAGGGAAAAACTAGATAAAAGGAGATGTAAGGCATTATAAAAACAGGCAGAGCTAAGCAATTATGTCTAGTCACACGGATTCTAGTTCTAAAGGAAAAGATAATCACAGAAGTCAGCTCAGCGTTGGCTTTGAGGGAAGTGAGGAGGTTATAATTAGGAAAAAAACTGTGAAGCACTTTGTGGACAGCTGACAGGTTTCCACCTCCTACGCTGGTGGCTGTTTGATGACTAAACTGAACATTGTTTTTTTTTGTGGTTTTCCATATTTGTACTAAAATCAATATTTTAAAAAGTTTAAAAATTTTCCCCTGTCATCCTTGGTTTCTTTTCATTTTGGGATATGAGAGCAGACTTTTCCGAAGTGTGCTGTTTTCTGGTGTGTTAATAGATCTGAAATTGCAGACGGATCACGAGAATTCTCGCTTCACATTACACAGTGTTTTACAAAGTATCATACTTTAAAAATATATTAGCTTGTAAGAACATGTAATAAATAACTTCAAAATGCAATGGGTATTCAATTTTAAAGCGTGCCTTTAACATTTATGTAAAATGTTTTTTGTACTCGTTCAATAGAAACGTATCTGGCCACTGGGTAAAGCTAGCAATAAAACTACTGGTCTGCAATGTGTTAAGACAGAAAAGGGTTTGATAAGCAAATGCATTTAGGACACATTGAGATGCAGAGTGCTAACAAGAATTTTTACAATAGATCTTTACTGGGTTTGCAGACTCTTCTATTACGTCACTAAAATTTACTCTCCTTTCTACCTGGGCATAGAACTGGACCTCATTCCCCAGCCTTCCTGGCAGCTGGTGTAACCATGCAACTGAGTTTTGACAAATGAAAGGAAGTGGGAGGCTGTGTGTGACACTCCATTCCTGACCCTAATGCCTCCCATTTACCTTCCTCCATTCTCTTCACCCTCTCCCATGACCACGGTGACTTTGGATGTCAAGATGGTAGACCCTCCATTAGCCTAGGTCCCAGAATGACTGCATGAAGCAGCAAATGCCCTTTTTCCTTTGACAAAACCCTCTTAGGACTGTTTTGTGGGAGACAAATAAATTATATTCCATTTGGGGTTATATATTTTGGGAAGTTACAACTACTTCACTGTACATTGTGACTCTCTAAGAGTCTCAGATCTTTAGTATCAATTTCGCATTCTATAGGACACATTTGGGGAAATGGACTTACAGATTTAAAGATATGAATGAACATGAACTTCTTTGTAAATTATAAAGTGGTTAAATTATTATCTATATGAATCAATTGCTATCCTTGAAAACTCTTCTAGTAAGGTTTCCAAACACTTTAAACAAATAGTTTTTGAGAATACATTAAATGCAAGGCACTGCACCAATGAATAAAACATCACCTCAGGGAGGATTTCCTTTTATTCTCTGGATTTTCAAGAGATCATATCTTGTCTCCATGAAAGACTTACAATTACATTTTAAAAGGACATGTTTAAGGATTTAAAAGGAAATATAGTTATTTCATCCTCCCTATAAAACAAAAGTATTACTGAACTTGCCTCTGAGGAAGTTAAGTTCAATTTACTAATTTGTGTGTGTTGGAAGGTAAGGTGGCAGGAGGATGAGGTTGGTCTCAGTCATTCAAAAAAGTGTTTTTTCAAATGTTGAGTTGTGACGTATTGCTGGGTTGTGAACACTCTATTAATAACTGACACTTTTATAATGCTTACTAAGTGCTGGTCACTGTTTTACATTCTTTAAATTAACTCATTTCATTGTCATAATAACCTTATGATGCAGATCTATTATTTCCCTCATTTTACAGCTGGCACAGAGAAGTTAAGTAATTTTATCAAGCTCACACAGCTAGAAAAGGGAAGAACCAAGATTCCAACCCCGTCAGTCTTATGCTAGAGTCCATGCTCTTTACTACACTACTACACTATCTTGGTTTTCAGTTTATTGGATCAAAGACAGCACCTTTAAAACTCATAGCATAGCATAGAAAATGTCTGTCATATACTCAAAGTGAGAATATTTCCTGAAATGGTTATTTCTGATTATATATATATATATATATATATATATATATTATACACACACACACACACACACACACACACACACACACATACACACACACACACACACACTAGAGGCCTGCCAAGAACCAATTCCAGCATGCAATAATTACAAGAGTTCCATCAAAAGGTTGATGGGACTTGGGGGGCTCAACAAGGGTGAGCCACATATGTAGTTTACCTGTTGGAAACTTCCCCCAAACCTGAATAGGATAATTGTTAGCTGCCAGACAGCTCAGGGCATTTTATTGCCTCCTGTTGGCCAAACACCTGAACAGCTGTAGGCTATTCCCCAAACTGATAATGCTTCTGTATTCTACCCTTTGATACCTTACCCTTTGAAGTGTATATTTCCACCTTGCCTTGGGACAAATTGTGCTAGAATAAAAGCAGGGTCAAGTCAAGGAGTCTTCAGTTCCTTTTAGCTGAAGCTCCTCTGACCCCCAGTGCCTTTCAAAATTATCTTTCATCCTTGGACTCCTTCTTAATCATCTACGCACAGCCCCTTTCTCCAGAATGCTGAACCCTTTGTAAGGCTGGGAAAAGAACCCCGGCATTATGGCAACAGAATGTGTGACTGGACCTGGACCCTTACAGCACCAACACTAATGGAAAGCTTCTGGAAAAAGAAGGATTCGCCTGAGCGGAAAACACCGGAATGATGGTAAAGTTTCTGTGCGTAGAGCCCATGTCAGCTTCAGAACCCCACAGATCTGTAAGTGCATGAGTGATTCTTTGTGTTTAAGTCAGATTATTATAGGGGAAAATTTGGTCAAAAGGCAAAATTATCAAGAAATTGGAATATCTAAAGGTACTTTTTAAAATCAGGTTGAAAAAGAGTACCGTGGTCATCTTTAATATGGTTTCTTGTTCAAATCATGAAAAACCTAATTTGTTTGGAGGATCAAAATTCTGAAATTTCTAAAAAGCCACCAGATCCTCTGCCCCTGGAGAGGAGAGACTGGGCAGCTAGAGAGATTAAAGCTGTCAGCTCTCTCCCCAGGAGATTACTCAATGTTTTGTTTAAAAATTATAGAAGAACTCGCAGGGAAATGCAAAATTTGGCAAAGGTCACCTTGGGTGCTAGTAATTACTTTGGAAAGCGAAAAAGGAAAAAATTTAAGATGAAGAAGAGGGGAAGACGCAAGAGAAAGCAAGAGAGTGGGAAAGATTGAGATTAATAGTGTGCTTAGAGAAATCAGTCAGAAAACATTAAGAACCTTATGATTTAACTTATATGTGGGATATAAAACTGAAAGCAACAAATAAACAAATAAGAACTCATTGATGCATACAACAGCATGTGGGGAAGGAAAGGTGGGGAGATAGTAAAGGGTGAAGGGGGTCACATCTATGGTGACAAAAGGAGATTTGACTTTAGATGGTGATCACACAATGCAATATGCAGATGATGTATCATAGGATGGTATATATAAATATGTCATGGTTTTCCTACAGTGTATCATGGTAAAAAAATATTTAAAAGCCACCAATCTAATAAAAATGCTTATCAAAAAAATCTTTTCATTAAATAGAGTGTCATGATCATTATTGCAAAACTGTGTTTTATTATATAGGTTTGTTTTTTTTCAAGTATAAACTGTAACAGTTTTTAAGGGGTGGATGTTCATTCTTTCTAGAATATTTCTACCATAAAAACTATTTGTCTCTTTAAACACTAGGATTCATTTCAGAAAATAATTATTAAGTTTGTACCTAGAAAACTCACATTTATTTTCAATATATTTCAATATAGTTTAAATATAAATCTGTAAGTAAAATTAATTTCTTAAATATATCCATTCTTATAGGAAGTGGTTAGGGGTTTAGGTTGATACCTGCATCCTTTCTCGATAAATTGGACCTAGTCGAAGGGGAGACCAACAAGGGATAGCTGTGTCAATTCTCCATATATTAAAAGAGCAATTACATTCAGGAGATTCCCTTCCACAGGGTTCTTTAAGACAGACTAGATCAGTGATGGCGAACCTATGATACGCGTGTCAGCACTAAATATTTAGTGTTTGGTTTATTAAATATAATTATATATAACAATTATACATTTGTGTTATTTAAACTATAAATATCGCGAAATAATGTTTTTTCCTCAAAGTGACACACTACCCAAGTTATGCTCAGTTTTTTGGCAAAGTTTGACACACCAAGCTCAAAAGGTTGCCCATCACTGGACTAGGTCCTAGTCACTAGTTACTAGGAAGTGGAGTCAAAATTCAAAAACTGTTTTTCACCATTTAGGCATGTGCTAATACACATGTATCATGGTCATAAACTGGAAGGGAGAGAAGGTGGAGTATCAGACGGGGAACCCCAGCAGAAAGGCACCAGAAGCATCTATGTTTTAACTCCTCTCATCTATGATCTGGTCATTCTCTTTACCTCAGCCAACCTCTTCTGCAGATACCCCTACTACTAGAATAGAGGTTCTGCAAGTGTGGTCCCAGGACCAGCATCAGCAGTCTGAACATCATCCTGAAACTTGTTAAAATTGCAAGTCATTGTGCCTTATCCCAGACTCAATGAATCAAAAACTCTGGGGATTCTATTTTAGTCATCAATTTACTGTGGCATGGAAACATGGAATACACTGATGAATGTCAGAGGGAAGGGGGAGGGGGCTGGGAAGGGAATAGCCAAAGAATTTAGATGGATATATGCATTCCCCATGAACACAGATAATACATTAGTGAATGCCTGGGGCGGGGCCTGAACTGGATGGTGGGAGACAAGGGGGTAGAAGGTGGGGGAGGCATATGTAATACTCTCAACAATAAAAAAGAAAAAATCTGGGGTGTGAAAAAACACACCACTCCTGGGGTGGGGTTGAGTTATCCATGTTTTAATGAGTCATCCAGGTAATTTTGAAGTACTATCTAGTTTTAGAACCACTTTCCTCAAAACACGGTTTCAACTTTGTATGTACAACAACAAACTCCTAGTTTCCTACCCCCAGCATCCTCTTCCAGTCTTTCCTACCTATGTTAATGGCACTCCAGCCATCCAGAGCTCAGGTCAGAAACTTGGAAGTCATCTTTGACTCCTTTATTTTTCTTACCCCTGACAACCATACCTGAGCAAGTCCTTTCAGCTCTAACTTCAAAATAGAATTGATGATCTATGTACTTCTCCCCATGTGCACCACATCTACCTTGGTCAAAGTCACCTTTCACTTAGATTATAGCAATAACCTCATAACTGTTTTTTCTATTCTACAGATTATGTTGAACTCTGGGGCTAGAATCAACTTTTTCAAATAATACAAATTAGAACCCTTATTTCCTCTCTTCCATACCCTCAATGGTTTCCCAACTTAGTGTGAAAACCAAGTCTGATTCGATGGCCTACAATGTCCTACACTATCTCGTCCTGCACTACCTCTGAATCTCATGGCCTTCTACTCTCCTGCTTGCTCACTGCTCCATTCGCCACTCTGGCCTCATAGGTGTTCTTAGGGAACTCCAAGCATTCCCTTGTCTAAAGGTTTTTGTTCATGTTCTCCCCTCTATCTGCAATGCTCTTCCAGTGCCTGCATGATTTGCCCCCTTATTCCTTCAGTCACTGTCCCCTATTAGAGAGACCTTCTTTGACCATGCAATATAAAATATCAGTAACTCCTCCATGTCACTCTTTGTCCCTCTATGTATTTTCTTCTCCATATCGCATTACTGCCTGACATTCTACATATTAAATTAATGTTTTTGAAGTGATAAATTATATATTAAGCTCCATAAAGGCTGGGACGTGGTCTTGTTGATTGTTGATATTCCCAGGACCTGAAATAGGCCCAGGCCCATAAGAGATGCTTTCAAAAGACAGTATAATAGTGAGTGACAACCCAAGCATTGCCAGGGCACTCTGTCTTTCTCATTGGCTCAAATACAGAAAACAATTATTACTCAGCATTCCCAGGACTTTAAGATAGTTAATGAATTTAATGAGTATAATAAATGTAAGTACTCTGAGTTTCTGGGAGTTTTGGGGTTTTACAAGTACAGTGAACTATTATTATCAATGCATTTTGTACAGGTAAAAAATAGCATACAATAAAGTAATATCACTATGACATCATAGCAAACCTGATCAGAAATTAAAACAGTGAAAACTAAGGTGATCGTCAATCAGAAGGGCCAGAGGTTGGATTTCTGAGCCCTACAGTGATCTGTTTCTTTCTACTTTACCCTAGATTTGCGGGGTCCAACAAATATCTATTAAAGAATAGGCTCTTATAGCTTCTGCTTGTCCTTTGAGAGTTTAAAGTGATAATAACAATGGAAGCTGAAAACATATTCTGGATTCTGTCCTATATCCTAAATAATAGCAACCGGCAACATTTCAGCGTATGACCACATGCCTGGTACTGTAGTGAACATTCCATGGGGATTATCTCATAAAGCCCTTCTCCCTTTATCTCACCTCCAAATAATCTAGGTGTACTTTTAATATCCTTGGTATTACAGATGATGAAATAGAAGCTTAGAGCATATAGCAACTTTATATTCAGTGCTCAAGCCAGGATTTGAATCTGGGAGCACTAATTTGCTCCTCAGTATCTTCAACTGTAGTGGTACTTGTGCAATATTTTATGGTAGGGGCAGTGGGAAGAACAATGCGTCACAGAGCTATATTGTGATTGTGGTTATTGGACCTGCTATTTATTTCAACCTGGAAAGTGTTTAGTATGGACAGCGGTAATTAGAGATGCAAAAGAGAGAGAGAGCAGATGTAAGGTACTATCACTTATTAACGAACCAAAAAAAACCAACAAGATAAATCACAGACTGAAGAACGGAGAGTCAGCTAGGGATGGAACAGTGAACCCGGCCTGCTGCCTGCCTTTAGGAACCTGCAGGTGCCCCTTGCCCAGGGTCCGACTGATCAGATTTAGGGAGTTAATTGGAAGCAGGAGTGCCAGACACATCTCTGTCAAATGGCACTGACAAGAGCAGGGCAGAAGCTATGATATCATCAAAATGATATAACGTTCCTCGTAAGGCTTTGCTGGACGGAAGTTAGGATAACACATAAATGTCAGGAGAGTGTTGCTTAGCTAATATGTTTGAGTGGGGATTTTAGAATGGTCACAGACATCCCTACATAGTCCTTGTGGCTGGTATTTGACTAAGAAATTGTGAAGGTACATATTTATAAACCAATCAGAGGCCCTGGAACTGATGAATGATATATGGCATATCCGATGATAGAATCTGAGGTTGTCACCTGTTTATATTATTGTTGGAGATTGGGAAAGAAGAAAGGATTTAAATAGAGACCAAAAATACAAGAGTTGTGAAAGAGAAATAAAGACCAAAGTGATTAAAGAGATATTGTCACAAAATGCACCCATGTCTGGATCCAATAATCAAAGGAAAATGAATGTTAAAAAGGGCTTCAATGTGACGATTGGGAACATGGGAATATGGCCTATACAATGGTTATACATATTGTATCAATGTGATAAATCACTGTTCTATGATTTTGTTAGAAAATAGCCTTAAACTTAAGAAATGCATGCTGAGTTATCAATATTAAGGGTAACAAGGTATGATGCCTTCAACATATGCTCAAATGGTTCAGAAATTATAATAGTGTATGAAAATATACACATGTATACCACTGTGTGTGTGCTTGTGTGTGTGTGTGTAGAGGGGTGGCAGAGAGAGTTGATCAAGCTTATGTGGCAAACTTAAAATTTCAATGTACATATTTTCTTTCAGTTTGAAATATTTGAAATAAATGTTCTTCAGTAAGAAAGAACTATAAATGGCACTGATGCACCAATATTCAGGAGATGCTAATAAATGATAAAAATGAAGCATGCATTCATAACTACATGCTACTCAGAGAACCATTAAGTGGCAACTCCTATTTGAACCGAGGGCACACTAACTTTTTTTAAAAAGATTATATTTATTGGGGTGACATTGGTTACTAAAATTATATAGGTTTCAGATATACCATTCATCATCTGCATCTTGCATTGTGTATGCAGACATACATCATCTGCATATTGCATCATGTGATCACCATCTAAAGTCAAATCTCCTTTTGTCACCATAGATTTGACCCCCTTCATCCTTTACTACCTCCCCACCTTTCCTTCCCCACATGCTGTTGTATGCATCTATAAGTTCTTATTTATTTGTTGCTTTCAGTTTTATATCCCACATATAAGTTAAATCATAAGGTTCTTAATGTTTACTGACTGATTTCTCTAAGCACACTATTAATCTCAAACTTTCCCACTTTCTTGCTTTCTCTTTTATCTTCCCCTCTCCTTCATCTTTTGTTTCGCATATGATGCTTACATCTCTTTCTTCACTCTAATCCCCAACCATTCACAGACCAAATGAAAAGTCAAGCCAAAATAAGCTATAGCCCTACCTGGTTTGGCTCAGTGACTAGAGCATTGGCCTTCAGACTGAAGGGTCCCTGGTTCGATTCCGATAGAGGGCACATGTTGGGTTGGGGGCTCATTTCCCAGTGGGTGGCATGTAGGAGGTAGCCGATCAATGATTCTCTCTCATCATTGATGTTTCTATCTCTCTCCCTCTCCCTTCCTCTCTGAAATCAATAAAAATATTGTAAAAAATAAGCTATAAACTGCACTGGGGCTCCTGCCTGTGCTGGACCCCAGGATGCTCCCTGGAATGAGAATCCCAGGACAACAGTTCCGGTCTCTGCCAGCTGCGTAGGAGTGCTGGGCCACTCTGTAGGCCCCAGAAGACTAAAAGAGGGTCACTTTTGTGTGTTTTCCTTTTACTGTTCGAGTCTCTCTCTCTCTCTTCCCAGTCCCCACCATACACCAAAGAAAAGTGTCACACTCTGCATCCAGAATGTGTCTGGGCTCTCTCTCTCCTGTTGCCTTTCCTTTCCAAGATTATTGGCCCCTTTCCCGTAGGAAGAACCTCACCCTTGGTTAGCCACAGCCTCTTGATCTGCTAGAGGAAGATGCGTTATTAAGCTCCATACCCAAGCTAACAACACAGAGGTGCCCAGGGGACTCACCTCGGTTTATTCTTTCTATTCACACCATTGTTCTAGGCTGTCATTCTTAATCTTCTCTTTTTTTTTTCCTTTTTCCCCATTCTTTCTCATTACTCTTCCACTCTTGCTGAAGTAACCCTTACTCATCTCTGAGGTTTCCATATGGATATTCTCTCACTAGAAAATTTACTGATCCTCCAAGGGGTTTGAAAATGTGCCAATATGTGCTCTCATGACATCCTGTGCTTTTCTCTTTTAATCATATGCTTCTAGCTCTCTGCTCTGTTTAAATTGATTAGGAGCTTTATGTGTCTCTCATAAAATTAGGTATGTTTTTTCAGGACAAGGAATCTTCATCGTCATAGCCTAACATAGCATTGTCACATAGTAAGCTCTTAATACTTGTTGAGTAGAAAACATTTACAATTTATTTTTGGACTTATGTGCTAGTCACTGTGTTAAATGATTTAGACATATCAATCCCTGCTCTAACTTCCAATTTTCCTGACTTTGAGGTTAAATAATTTGCCCAAAGTGCCAGTGATAAGAAAGGAGACAGAGAAGAAAGAGAATGCAATGCATTTGGGCTATTTCTAAATCTCAAATGTATTTTCTATAATTGTCTAATCAGCATTGCTATGGACTTAACACTTGCCTTTCAGCATAAAATTGAGCATCTGGAAAATAAGACAAACAACTCAATTGCATTTTATCTGAGGGCCTTCTGGAACAGAAAAGTAATACTGGGGATGGGAATATGATCTCCATAAAAATCTATAATTATAACTAATTTGAAGTTATGAACACTCATAGCGATTGTATCTGCAACTCCAGCATTATTTTCTATTAGTACCATATAATAAATGTAGTGTTTAAAACTTAAAACAACCCTACAGTTAAATATGAAGAACTAGAATGATGAGAGATAGAGGGGAAGAAAAAATGGCGACGGAATAGAGTCGGGTTTGGAGTCTGTTCCTGGGGCGGAGAGTCGGAGCAGCAGAGGCTCGCAGAGGGAGTGTATGTGGGCAAGCCAAGGGACAGCTAAACTCCAGGAGAAGGCGGGGGAGTGCTGGGCAGTGTTCCTCTGACCGCGCAGCACCCACAGGGGCTGGGTCCCCTCCTGGAGCTGCGGGCTCGCCGGGCGCCTCGCCATCTTGCAAGGAAAGGAGGATTTTAGTGGAAACCTGACTTTCCGGGACAACTGCAAACACTGAACTGCTGGGAGCACCAGACCACCGGTCCCCTATCAGTGCAAACATTTGGATTCAAAGAAACTCTTCACTGCACCACCGAAAGGTCAGATTTTGTCTGAAATAAGCTGCGGTTTCTGATCCCCGCGGTGGGTGAGGGAAGCGCTGGGTGAGGGAAGTGCGGCAGCCGCAGGACCGGCAGGAGCCGGGAGGTCTGTGCCTAGAAAAATCGGCGGCAGTTGGAACTGCCGTGATCCGTGAATGAGGAGGGGGGTCTTCTGAGCTGCTAACAGAAGTGACCTCTTGAAAGCAACTCATTTTAATCTGACGAGGAGGGTCAGACTAAGAATTTTCAAAGGAGTGCAGGCTCCTTAGTCTGGGGCACAGACCCACGGTCCGCACACCTGGGCTCTTTCCGACTCTGATTGCTAAGCCCAATACAGAGGTAAACCCAGGTGGAAACCCTGAAAGACTGCAGAGGGAAGGTGTTTTTTCGGAACCTGGGGCCAGAGCTGCGTGTGACCATCAGAGAGGCAGCTCTGAGGCGCAAACCTCCACAAGCTCTGAGGCGAATACCTCCACAAACCTGTAGTGAGTGCCATAGAGGGGAAAAAAAAAAAGAGCTAGAGAGGCCCGGAAGTCAATTCAGAAATACTGCCACCCAGGGGCTGAAACGGTAATTGTCTCTGGTGTAATCAAAAATAATTACGAGAAATTAAGACAGGGCTGGCTTAAAAAGCAGGACTGGCTTCCAACACTGAGGAGCCCTGGAATGAAGCTGAACTGAAATACCGCCCAGACTGGGAAAAAGGCGTACCAAACAGAATAATAGAGGAAGTGAATGACAGCCGCTACTGCACATTTTAGTCTTCCTATTTTTTAATTTTCAATTCTTTTTTCAATTTTTTAAATTTTTTATTCTCATATTTTTTTATTTTCATTTTTTGCATCTTTTACTTAAGAAACTAATATTTTTTTCTTTTTCCTCACTTGATTTTCACCTTTTTAATTATTACATTTTTATTTTCAATCAGCACTATTATTACTATTATTTTACTTTTTTTTTTTTTAATGTCATTTGATTTTCTCTTTCTTTTATTTTTGGATTAGTGTCCTACATTCGATTTGCATCTTTCCCTTACAATCGCTTTACCCTATCTCAAAGCTAACATTATGCCATCACTCTCCTCCTAACCTTTCCCCTTTTGGTCCCCAGTTTATCTTAACCCTTTCTGGCTTTAGATTTTCCCTACTTTTTCAGTTTACTCCCTGCTAAAACTTCACCCTACTTATATATCTAATTCCCAACCCCCTGCTCCAAATCCATACAAACCTCTCTCTACGCTACCTTAAAAAAATTATTTTTCTCTCGGGCCTTTTGTTGTTGTTTGCTTGAATGTTGATTAGATTGAATTTTTATGCTTTTTTATGAGATTGTTTTGATTATTCTTTTTGTTGGTTTGGTTGGTTCTTTTGTTTGCTTTGTTTTTGTTTGTTTTTTACTTTTGTTTTCCCTTGCCTCACTTGATATTAGCTGCTGTTGCAGTTTGTATTAATCTCCAGGCTCGTGTTGCTGGAATTTGCTGGGAATAGTGGTTGTTCTAGTGGAGTTTACTCCCCATATATATAGTTTGTTCCCCTTTTCTCTCTTAGTATCATTCTTGTCTCTCTTATTTTTTTTTCTTTTCTTTTTCTTTTCTGTTATTTCTTTTTCTTTTCTTTCTTTCTGCTCTTTTCCCAAGTTCAGATTCACACTCGTTGTTTTTTTTTTTTTTTTTTTTTTTTCGTTGTTGTTCTTTCTTTTTACTCTCCCTCTTCCACTCCTATTCCCTAATTTGTCTTTCTCTGGTGGTTACCTTTATTGGAGGTTATTAATATCGTGAATACAATTCTGTTCAGTGCCTTGTCTGTTGTGCCTGGTTGTGTTGTATTTTATACCTTTAAATCAATGCCAGAGAGAGAAATCTATATAACCAGACATCCGGAGAAGAGAGACCATGGGGAGACAAAGAAACAGCCCCCACAGGAAAGAGAAGCAGGCATCACCAGAAAAGGAAGTAAATGATTTAGAGGCAAACAACCTATCAGAGAAAGAATTCAGAGAAATGGTCATAAAGTGGCTGAAAAGGATGGAAGACAAATTCGACAATATGAGTAAGAACCAAGAAGAAATGAAGAAGAACCAAGAAGAAATGAAAAATGACATCGCTGCTGTAAAGAACTCAATAGAAAGCATCAAGAGTAGACTAGATGAAGCAGAGGACCGCATAAGTGAGCTAGAAGACAAGATGGAAAAAAATACCCAATTACAACAGCTTCTAGAAACAAAAGTTAGAAAGATTGAGGAGAGCGTAAGGGAACTTCGGGACAATACAAAACAAAACAACATCAGGATAATAGGGGTGCCAGAAGGAAAGGAAACTGAGCAAGGAATAGAAAACCTGTTTGAAGAAATAATAACAGAAAACTTCCCTGATATAGGGAAGAAAAAACCCACACAAATCCAAGAAGCTCACAGAGTTCCAAGCAAAATGAACCCCAAAAGACCGACGCCAAGGCACATTATAGTTAAGTTGGCAAACACCAACGACAAAGGAAGAATCTTACAAGCGGCCAGAGAGAGACAGACAGTTACATACAAAGGAACCCCCATCAGACTAGCAACTGATTTCTCAACAGAAACTCATCAGGCCAGAAGGGAATGGAATGAAATATACCAAGTCATGCAAAGGAAGGGTCTAAATCCAAGAATACTGTACCCAGCAAGGCTATCAATTAAAATTGAAGGTGAAATCAGGAGCTTCAGAGACAAAAAAGGACTAAGGGAGTTTATCACCACCAAACCAGCAATGAAAGAAATGCTAAAGGGTCTGCTGTAAAAAAAAAAGAAAGAAATAGGAAGCAAAGAAGGTACACAGGGGTATAGAATAAAAATGGCGTCAAATAAGTACCTATCAATAATAACTTTAAATGTAAATGGACTGAATGCCCCAATCAAAAGACACAGGGTAACAGACTGGATAAGAAAACAAAACCCAGATATCTGCTGTCTACAGGAAACCCACCTCAAAAAAAAGGATGCATACAGACTGAGAGTAAAGGGATGGAAAAAGGTTTTCCAGGCAAATGGAAATGAAAAAAAAGCTGGGGTTGCAATACTTATATCTGACAAATTAGATCTCAAAGTGAAGGACATAACAAGAGATAATGAAGGCCACTTCATAATACTAAAGGGAGAAATCCAACAAGAAGAAATAACTCTGGTAAACATATATGCACCCAATACAGGAGCACCAAGATACATTAAAAAACTCCTGGAAGATATCAAAGGAGAGATTGACAGTAATACAATCATAGTAGGAGACTTCAATACCCCACTATCACCATTGGACAAATCCTCTAAACAAAAAATCAGCAAAGAAACATCAATCCTAAATGACTCACTAGAACAGATGGAATTAATCGACATCTTCAGAACATTTCACCCCAAAGCCACAGAATATACATTCTTCTCAAGTGCACATGGGTCATTTTCAAAGATAGACCATATGTTAGGACATAGGCAAAGTCTCTCCAAATTCAAGAAGATAGAAATCATATCAAGTATCTTCTCAGATAACAATGGCATAAAACTGGAAATCAACTACAATAAAAACAACCCAAAGAAATCAAACACTTGGAGACTAAACAGCATGTTATTAAACCATGACTGGGTTACCAAAGACATCAAGGAAGAAATAAAAAACATCATGGCAACAAACGACAATGAAAACACAACAATCCAAAATCTATGGGACACAATGAAAGCAGTCCTGAGAGGGAAGTTCATAGCTCTACAAGCCTACTTCAAAAAACAAGAAACAATGGTAATAAATTACCTAACCCAACAACTCAAAGAGTTAGAGAGAGAGCAACAAGATTAGCCCAGTGTAAGCAGAAGGAAAGAAATAATAAAGATCAGAGCGGAGATGAACGACATAGAGACCAAAGAAACAATACAAAAGATCAACAAAACCAAGAGCTGGTTCTTTGAAAGGATAAACAAGATTGATGGACCTCTAGCCAGGCTCACCAAGAAGCAAAGAGAGAGGACCCAAATAAACAAAATCAGAAATGAAAGAGGTGAAATAACAACAGACCCCGACGAAATACAAAGGATTGTTACAAAATACTACGAACAACTCTATTCCAACAAACTGGACAACCTAGAGGAAATCGACATATTCCTAGAAAAATACAACCTTCCAAAACTCAATCAGGAAGATTCTAAACAGCTCAACATGCCAGTAACTATGGAAGAAATTGAAGCAGTCATCAAAAAGCTTCCGGCAAACAAAAGCCCGGGGCCAGATGGCTTCACAGGAGAGTTTTATCAAACTTTCAAGGAAGAACTAAAACCTATCCTCCTCAGACTATTCCAAAAAATTCAAGAGGAAGGAACACTTCCAGGCTCCTTCTATGAAGCCAGCATCACCCTAATACCAAAACCAGATAAAGACAATTCAATGAAAGAGAATTACAGGCCAATATCCCTCATGAACATTGATGCCAAAATCCTCAACAAAATTCTAGCAAATCGGCTCCAGCAGTACATCAGAAAGATCATACACCATGACCAAGTAGGATTTATTCCAGGAATGCAAGGATGGTACAATATCCGCAAATCAATAAACGTGATACATCACATAAACAAATTGAGAGATAAAAATCACATAGTCATATCAATAGATGCAGAAAAAGCATTTGACAAAATCCAACACCCTTTCTTGATAAAAACTCTCAACAAGGTGGGAATAGAAGGCTCATACCTCAACATAATAAAAGCTATTTATGATAAACCCACAGCAAACATCATACTCAATGGGCAAAAACTAAAACCATTTCACCTAAGAACAGGAACAAGACAGGGATGCCCACTCTCACCACTCCTGTTTGACATAGTACTGGAAATATTAGCTATCGCAATTAGGCAAGAAGAAGAAATAAGAGGCATCCAAATTGGAAAAGAAGAAGTGAAGCTGTCCTTATTTGCAGATGACATGATATTGTACATAAAAAACCCAAAAGATTCCATCAAAAAACTAATAGACTTAATAAATGAATTCGGCAATGTAGCGGGATACAAAATTAACGCCAAGAAATCTATGGCTTTTCTATACACCAATAATGAACTTACAGAAAGAGAGACTAAAAAAGCAATCCCATTTACCATCGCACCAAAAAAATTAAGATACCTAGGAATAAACTTAACTAAGGAGGGAAAAGACCTATACGCAGAAAACTACAGGACACTGAAAAAAGAGATAGAGGAAGACGTAAACAGATGGAAGAACATACCATGTTCCTGGATTGGTAGAATAAACATCATTAAAATGTCCATACTACCCAAAGCAATCTACAGATTCAATGCACTCCCCATCAAAATACCAACAGCATATTTCACAGACCTAGAAAGAACTCTCCAAAAATTCATCTGGAATAAAAAAAGACCCCGACTAGCCTCAGCAATCCTCAGAAAGAAGAATAAAGTAGGTGGGATCTCAATACCAGATTTCAAGCTGTATTACAAAGCCACTGTTCTCAAAACAGCCTGGTACTGGCACAAGAACAGACATATTGATCAATGGAACAGAATAGAGAACCCAGATATCGACCCAAACCACTATGCTCAATTAATATTTGACAAAGGAGGCATAAACATACAATGGAGTCAAGACAGTCTCTTCAATAAATGGTGTTGGGAAAACTGGACAGATACATGCAAAAAAATGAAACTAGATCACCAACTTACACCATACACAAAAATAAACTCAAAATGGATACAGGACTTAAACATAAGACGGGAAACCATAAAAATACTAGAGGAATCCACAGGCAACAAAATCTCAGACATATGCCACAAGAACTTCTTCACTGACACTGCCCCTAGGGCAATGGAAGCTAAAGAGAAAATTAACAAATGGGACTACATCAAAATAAAAAGCTTTTTTACAGCAAAAGAAACCATCAACAAAACAACAAGAAAGCCCACTGCATGGGAAAACATATTTGCAAATGCTATCACTGATAAAGGTTTAATCTCCAACATCTACAGGCAGCTTATGCAACTCAATAAGAGGAAGATAAATGATCCAATAAAAAAATGGGCAACAGACCTAAACAGAATATTTTCAAAAGAAGACAGAAGGAAGGCCAAGAGACACATGAAAACATGTTCAAAGTCACTTATTATCCGAGAGATGCAAATCAAAACAACAATGAGGTACCATCTCACACCTGTCAGAATGGCTATCATCAACAAATCAACAAACGACAAGTGTTGGCGAGGATGCGGAGAAAAAGGAACCCTCGTGCACTGCTGGTGGGAATGCAGACTGGTGCAGCCACTGTGGAGAACAGTATGGAGTTTCCTCAAAAAACTGAAAATGGAACTCCCATTTGACCCAGTAATCCCACTCCTGGGAATATATCCGAAGAAACTAGAAACACCAATCAGAAAGGATATATGCACCACTATGTTCATAGCAGCACAATTTACAATAGCTAAGATTTGGAAACAGCCTAGGTGCCCATCAGCAGATGACTGGATCGGAAAACTGTGGTACATCTACACAATGGAATACTATGCTGCCATAAAAAAGAAGGAATTCTCATCATTTGCAGCAACCTGGATGGAATTGGAGAACATTATGCTAAGTGAAATAAGCCAGTCAATGAAAGAAAAATACCACATGATCTCACTCACTTAGGGATAGTAAAGAACATTATAAAGTGGTGAACAAAAAGATAGATACAGAGACAGTAAAGCATCAAACAGACTTTCAAAGTACAGGGGGAAAGTTTGGGAAAGGTGGGGGAGTTATGAAATCAAACGAAGGACTTGTATGCATGCATATAAGCATAAACAATGGACGCAAAACTCTGGGGGGGGAGGGCATGTGTGGGTGTGGGGTGGGGGGGTAATAGTAAGATATGTACACATATAATACCTCAATAAAAATATTTAAAAAAAATATGAAGAACTAGGAAATACTACTGGGATATGATAAACCCAACACAGTAAAAGCACATTACATTTTTTTTAAGAAACTGCAGTTCACGGAAAATTATTCATAGATATTTTTCAAAGTAATATGTTAGTGTAACCTAAAAGGAAAGGAGGTTAAGACTTGGGGAGAAACACATACATTTTAAAAAGCTGAAGTGTGTACAAAAATCAACAAGACATTTCTATGTCCATTATGACTCCTCAGACATACCGTTTTGTGGAGAGGTTCCTGGCAATCAATGCTGTAATGTGCCGTTGGTGGAAGTACATGTTTACATTCTTTTTCCATGCAACCAACATGGGGGATGGAAATGATTCAAAGAATGACTTATAGGATAACCTTCATGTACTGTAAACATGTTTAAAATTCAAAGTGAAAATATGGCCTTTTCTTTTGGACATGAAACACACAATTGGGATGGACTAGAAATCACAAGTGAACTAGGATACAGATCACAAATCGAATTCAAAACCGCTAACACGTCGTAGTTTGATACTGACATTTTAATAGCTGCCATGATAATGAAATATCATTGACCATAAAGACAGATCTCAAAGAGACTAAGGAGAGGAATTACATCATTTAAGAAAAATTATATTTTACATTTCACTATTTTAAAAAGTTGAAATAGCCTCTCCTTTCATAATTCCTGAAGATAACTCTGGACCTTCTTCACAAAGCTATGAGCAATGAGAAATATTATAAGTGAATTTGGGTTCAGGCTCTGTTGTTTTATAATTTTCAGTATTACTAATTTTTTATGCATTTGTAGCCACCAATAAAAAAATCACATTCAATATCTCAAAAAGTGGATTATTATATTGACTTTTATATATCAGTGAACTGAGCTTCAGAGTGTCAGCGACCTATCAAAGTCACATGGCCTAAGCAGAACAGACACCAGAACCTTGAAATCCTGCTCTTCTTTCTGTTCTGCTCTCTTCTTGAATGCCAAGAACAGCATGAAGTACTGTCTTCATATACTTGCTTCATGAATGATGTTTTACCAATATTAATTCAATAGCAAGAAGAATAGCTTTATTATTATAACAGTGGCTAATTAGTCTTCATTCCCCATTTTAAATTATATGGGTGACTAAAATCTTCCAAATAGACTCGACAGTGATCTGGATGTTCTTATGTCAAAATTATCCTATAAGAAAAGTTGAGATTTCACAAATCTATTTCAGCACGTTGTGATTATGAAGGGGGCCATTGACAGAAATCTATTTCCTTAAAATACTAAAGTCAATGCCTCTAGAAATAAAAGTCCTTTCTCCATGTTTCTGTTTCTTCACTCAGAGACTTACTCTATACAATTCACAGTGAAGTAAAGGCAATGCAAAGAGATTAGTCTGAGATCACTTTGAAGAACAAAATTATTCTACAAATGCAAAGTCGTGTCCAGGCTGTGATTATGGGGCACTCAGGAGAGGGGTGGGGGTGATGCTGGTCTGGGCCATGAGAGAGCAGTTCCTCAAAACATCTTCTAAAGGAAAATGCAGGTCATCCAGTTCCAACTCATCACCAATTACCCTAAGGTGGGAGCCACTCAATCAAGTGCCACCAGAAACAAATTGAAAATTGGTGGAGCACAACATAGATGACAGTCAGACTCCAAAATGCGAGTCAGGGAGCATGAGGACGGCTGATGACATGTGTGGCACAAACAGAACTCCCCATTGCAAGGAGTCTCCACTTCCCATCATCATGGACGCAGAGGGAAAGGATATGTATAAAGGAGAATGGGAGAGTATTCCCTTAAGAAGCATGGAGTGTTCCCTTAGCTGGAGGCCCATGAAGACCAGAAAGAGGCAAAGGAAAGCAACAGGTAAGATGGGAGGTAGCAGGCCACTGTAAGTTTAGAAACTCAAGCACAGTTAATGGAGACAAAATTTCAGAGCATTCAATTGAATAGACATGACAGCTTTTCAGATTAGAACAGTTATGAGCAAGTAAGTCAAGCTGAAAGAATACAGTTGCCGTATTTTGAATTAGGCACTATTTCAAATTCAGAGCCTGCAACCTCAGGTCGTATGAGTCTGATTCGTTTCTTCACGTCTGCATCTTTCACTTTCCTCACTAATAAAAAGGAGATAATAATGCTATATGAACATTAAATGATTTAATACATAATAATTTATTTCTCTCAGGAACCCCTATCACAGAGAAAAATTGTTTGTGTTTTATTTTAATTGACTTTTACTTATAAGAGTGGTTCCAAGGATACATTGAAACCAATGGTCTACACTTTTTCCAACGGTGAATGGTGAATTCCCATTTTGCTTCTGATGTGCCCTGAATTCTAATGAAATTAATGGAGTTTGGAGTAGACAAAATGTGTCTACTATGGTTCCTATATAAGTGTGTGTGTGTGTGTGTGTGTGTGTGTGTGTGTGTGTGTGTGGAGAGAGAAAGGGGAGAGGATGAGGGAGGGAAAGAGAAAGAAGAGGGGAAGGGGAAAGAAGAGGGAAAAAGAGAACATAAAGGAGGCCAAAAACATTGAAAAATATTAACTTTTTGTGGCCCCAAGACTGCTGGGAATACCCAAGTCTTCCAGGAATGATAGCTTGGTAGGAAAAAGGCCAAAAAAAAAAAAAATATGTGAGGAGCCAATATGAGCAGTGAAAATCACTCCATATGCTTCTAGTATATTTCTTCTTGTTATACATTAAATTCTTTAGCTTCTATTAAATAGCAAAGCTTTATAAAAGCATTCAAAATAAATTTCTTTGAGCTAGATGCTTGTCGATATCATATGAGAATATATGAAAAAACAAGAAAAAATATCTAAGGTTTTTTTAGAGGGTTGTAAATCATTGAATTATGAGTTACACAGATATTTACAAGCTTGGCCTAGATAGGGTATAGTAATCTATAAATGCTGTTCAAGTGATTTATGGCGCAACTGTTCTATCACATTAACAATAGCAGGAAATGTGTTTAATTTATTCTCAGGGATGCACATTTATGTTATTCACAACAAGCCATTTATGGGGAAATGTGAAACCCTTAAACGAGAGTGAGTGAATCTCTAGTGGGTTTTGAACAGTTATAACTGTCTAATAAATGCTTGTATCCCAACTTACTGTACAGGCCAATGTAAATGTTCACTAGCTATCCTGTAAGCACTTTATGCTGTGAATTAGTGAACAGCCCTGGGATGCATGGCAGAATCAGTAGTCTGAAGTTGTCTGGGTCCCGAATAATAAAGAACCGACACTCCTGACTGAAATTTTACAAAAGCATGAAACAGAAAAGCATGCTTTATACGTGGTCCCACAGTCCAGCTTTGTCAGAGGGAGCAGAGTGATAGTGTAAGGTTCTGAGGACCTCTTGGCATTTTTGGCTACTGTCTGGAAAGTGAACCACCTGACAGTCTACCACATCAAGATGGAAATAATATCCTGGGCCTTTCGGGTTCTTTATCAAAATATATACATGCACACAGTTTGGTGGCTGAGATGAAGAAGAAGAGTTAAAATAAGAGACAGGAATAGGGATGACAGGGATCGAGAGGGTGAAGAATAGGGAGCCCCATGCTAAATTACCATTGGCTTTCATATGTTCTATCATTTATTTCTCCCAGGAACCCATGGATGTATAGTTACCCAAATAACTATATTATGTATGTGGAAAGTGAAGACTCTAGATATAATTGAAACCCTAATACTCAATCTCTTACCAGTAAACAGTGTAGCCCCAATTTAAAATAATTAAACTGGAATTGCCCAAGCTGTGCAGCCTTTACAGGTCTTAGCTTAGAAAACCCAGAACAGAATGTTGCTCTTTCATGAATTTACACAGCTAAGCTTTGTAAAGTGGAATTATTTAATGTGTTGGAAACAACACATTGCATTGACTTTGGGTAGTTTATTCTTGATGGTGGCTCCAGTTTCCCTAGCTACATGTTCTCTGTCTCTTGGCCACTGGCCAGGTCATTCCTTTGATTATGCAAAGACTTGAGTGAACTAGAAGCCTGATAAGTTCTCTTGTAGGGAAACAATATTTCACAAACAACCACCTTCTTTTATAAAATAATGGTTTTCTCCCCACTTTTTCACCCGGCACCTTCTTAGATTAATAAATGATGTTGATAGCTAGCTCATAGAGCCCATGCATTTAAAACACACACTCGAACCCACTGCTATGCACAGAAAGGCCATACCCTGAGGCCCGATGAACTCTGGAGAGTTCCATGTTTTAATACTGGTTGAAAGCCAGGGGATCATCACAGTTGTTGTTTTTTATCATAGAGGCAGAATTCCTTTATTCTAATGCCATTACGACAGATTATATCATAGGGCACAATCTATTTTCATGTACCATTCAGTTGTCCATGGAATTAGGAATCTGTTGTATTAATTACAATAATATTATATTGCAAGAATTTGCTCAACAAAAATGTCAGCCCATTCCTTTCAAACTAAAGTTGTCTGGATCCTGAATAATAAAGCACCTACATTCCTGACTGAATTTTTACAGGAGGATGAAACAGAAAAACATCTTTTTTTTTCTCAATGAGAATAAAGTATAAGAGTTTAATTTAATAACCAAGTAATTCTTATTACTATTTCTCTGGAAAGGTAAAAGTCTGAGTAGGGAAGAGCAGAGAAGCAGGCAAAAGCTTTATAAAAATAAAAGTACTAGAGTGTACTTTATTTAAAAAGATTTTCCTCAAAGTTTTTTACTAACCTTTTTAATGGAAGAAAGAGTAAGTTAGTGTTGGTAACTGACCAGACCATTACCAGCTGCTGTAGTCTAGGAATAACCCCTTCGCCTTGTATTCTCACCTACTGTGTGAACATGACTGCAGCATGTCCCCAATCCTTCACAGCATGGTTGGGAGATCCTATAGGTGAAGTTGTGCGATTATAATGAACATTTCTCTCATAGTGGATTTTCTTGGCACTCATCAGCACATTCTGAAGAATCTAGTTTTATTCTGTTTTGATATTTTCTCTGGTGACTGTGTGTGTGTGTGTGTGTGTGTGTGTGTGTGTGTGTGTGTACATGCAGAACAATCAGAGGGGAAACACATATATGTCATTGTGTCATAAATTTTACCATGTTTATATAGTTCCCACTACATCTAACTTTTTTCAAAGTTATGCTGAGATTTACTCTCAAATCACCCTTAACATTAATTACTTCCAATGTAGTAATCTCCATTCTAATAGCATTTCAAAACCACACAACATGTAACCTCATACCTATGATCTCAGAAACTGGGTTACTGGAAATGCTAGTTTCAAAATATTTCTTTTTTGTGAAATACTATGCAATAGCTTAGATATTTATGAAACAAATGAGCAAACATTATTGTACCCTTATATTATATTGATTCTATGGTAATGTACACTCTCTAGAATCTCTGAAATCTATATATATAAAAGGCTAATATGCAAAATCCCCTCAGGATTTTGATCGCTCGCTATGACGTGCACTGACCACCAGGGTGTGGTGCAGAACAAAGGAAGGCCCCAATCAGCCTTGATCGCTAGCCAGGCCTAAGGACCCTACCCAGGCACGTATTTCGTTCACTGGGCCTCTAGTTTATATATAATCATTTTGTTTAATTATCTCATTTCAAACCTTTAAATGTGAAATCTATAGTAACAGAGAAGTAAATGTACTTATCAATCCATTGTTACTGTACCTTAGAAAAATCCCACATAGTATTATCAACTTTGAAGAAGAAGAAAGAAGAAGAGGAAGGATAGCAGAAAGAGGAGAAGGAGGAAGAAAAGGGGAGAGGAGATGGGGAGAGGAAGAGAAGAGGGAGGAACAAAAGGAGGGAATGGGTTGGGGAGGGAGGAGAGAAAGAAGAAAGAGAAGGAATAAAACAAGGAAAATTAAAGAAACTATTCATGTTAGGAACTCAGCATAACTCTTTAACTCAATTTGTATGCACTTTGATGAATTTGATTGAAGTCAATTCATTTTATTTTGATATATACGCCGGAAAATACGGTAAGCTAAATACAAGTTGAGATATACCTAGAACTCTTTGATACTCTATTTGTGTATGTTTCACTATAAAGATAAGATTTTGGTGTCAGGAGCTTTATCTGTGCCTCTGAGCAATCAGATGATGTTTGAACACACAACTAAGTGAGGTGTAATTAAAGGAATATCTTTAATCAAAGTTTTAGGAGTGTGCAGTTTTCAAAACACATATTAATTCTAAACACATATCAATTCAAATATAATTCCTTAGTCTGCCATTCCAGACCTTAGTTCTCTGCACTCAGTTAAGTGAACCCTGCCGTTTGGTAACTGCTACATCGCACACCAGCTAAGACAGTTTCTGCTTGTTGCTGGGGAGGTGGCGCCATCCATCCGCATTCATGCTTTCTGTGTGTTCATTTTCTGTGTGCTCTCCGTGCTTGAAGACACATGACTTTCACAACCTCTCAGGTTTACAATAATTTCATTTTCTCTCGATTCCACAATAATATTTAAAGGGTGAAATTTACTTTGTATTGTTTCCTGTTTTTGTGTTATTTGCTTATGTATATAACTTTTTCTTCATTAATTTGCTGATTTTTTTAGGGATTAAGCAATATATAAACTCTCTAAAGCTTATACTCAGTACTTAATAATTTGAATGAACTATTAAATAATCCATCTAATATAACCTTAATTATATATATGTGTGTATATATATATATATCACCTAAAGAAGTTTGTAATAAATAACATTACTTTTTAAAGTTTTGTGTGATTAATAAGTCATTCATGATCGATATATATTTTCATTACCACATATGGAAATGGGTATACACACACACACACACACACACACACACACACACACAGGGGTGGGCAAAGTAGGTTTATATTTGTTCATATGGAAAAATAAATAAATGAATAACACAAGATTAAACTGTGTTTCATGTACTCACAACTGTAAACCTACTTTTGCCAAAACCTGTATGAATTCCTTTTAATATTAGATTCCCCCCAAAGGACAATCAACAAAAAGGGATAATAGCCTATCTATAAAAGATAGTTCATTGTGTTTTAAAGTGAAAGTTGACTACTTCCAAAACCAAGCCATTTAGGCCATGGGGCCCATTTTACAATCCCAACCTGGACAGTAAAATAAGTCAGCAGCTCTGCCCAAATGCTAAGACCAATTCCAGCCCCATTTAATCAGGAATCCTTGCCGGAGGCCATCCAATGACCAGCCTGGGCAGCAGACCATGCCACCAGTTCTGCATGATTGAGCAGAGCCACCATCTTTACCTGACCAGAAACCCAGCCACAGGCCACAGGCAGCTGTAGAGGCCGTCCTCAAGCCCTGTCAGACAGAGAACCTACCCAGCAGCCTCTGGCCTGCCTGACCATGGAGCTTGGCAGTGACCATGAGCAGCCTTCTAACCCAGCCTATATGACCATCCCACTGTGGAGCTCCACATATAGCCCCACCTGGAAACAGAGCCCATCCTATAGCCCTGCCCAATTGCTGAGCACAGACTGTGGCCATACCCAGGCAAAAACACCTGCCAGCAATCCTTCCCAACCATGCAATCCAGCAGTTTACACTGCTCTCACATGAAACACAGCCTGTAACTCCGTACAACCAGAAGTCCTACTTGAATGTGGAGATCAGCCAGCAGCCCCCCAACTACAGAGGATGGGCAACAGCCCTGCCCATCTAAAGACCAAAACAGTAAGCCACCTGCCTGGAAACATTACCAGCTGGTCTGTCCATAACCCCAAACTGAACTGACTAATGAAGGGAACCTTTAAATGCTGGAAGAGGAGGCCACTTCCCCCGCACACTCCCCCCCCCCCGCAAAAAAAAAGATACCAATGCAAAGATAATAAGATTAAGAAGATGGTCAATAATTGATTCTAAAGAAATGGAGATCTATGAACTATCTGAAAAATATTCAGGATAATCTTAAAATGTTCAGTGAATGCACAGATAGACAACTAAACAAAACTTGTCAATGCATAAACAAAAATAGAAGTTCAATAAAGAAACAGTAGCCATCCAAAACAAAACAAAACAAACAAACAAAAAAATAAATCCACACACAGAAATCCTAGAACTGAAGAATACAATAATTGAACTGAAAAATTCAACAGCAGAGGAGGAACCAGTGAACTCATGAGAAATCACCTAAAATTAACCAGTTAGAGGAGCAAAATGAAAAAAAAATATATATATAAATAAATATATATATAATAAAGGAGTGAAGAGTCCATAGTACTATGAGACAACATCAAAAGAAACAATAGACAGCCACAGAACATTTTTTCAGTCCATGATGGACTGCATCTACAATAGGGATCCCATAGATTATAGTGGAGCTGAGAAATCCCTATCACCTAGTGATGTCATAGTCCTTATAATGTAGTATTCCAACATATTACTCGTGTGTTTGTGGTGATGCTTGTGTAAACAAATCTGTGCTGCCAGTCATATAAAAGTATAGTGCATATAATAATTGATAGTGACAGTGAACAAATATGTTTTGGTTTATGTGCTTACTATAAGTACTTTTTAAAGTGTACTTTTTCTGCTTATAAAATTGTTTGCTGTAAAACAGTATGTCATGTTATGCAGACAGCAGCCTCATATATCTTGTGTTTACTTTGTCTCTCGATTGCATTATCTTACCTTGTGCTTGATTTAATCTGTGTTGTTTTGTTTATTCTCTACGGGCTTATAGCCTAGGAGCAATAGACTATAGCATATATCCTAGGTGTGGAGTAGCTAAACCATTCATGTTTTGTGTAAGTATATGATGTTTCCACAATGCCAAAATTGCTTCATGACACATTTCGCAGAATATCATGCTGTCATAAAGTAACAAATGGATGGAGACAAAGGGACAGGAAATTTATTTTAAAAATAATGGCTAAAAACTTCCCAATTGTGGGGAGATGAATGGGCATTCAGATTCATAATGCTCAAGTATCCTCAATATATTGAACCTAGAAAGAATTACACCAAGACACATAAATTGTCAAAAGTCAAAGACAAAAAGAGAATTTTGAAAGCACAATGCAAACATAAATGAAAATATATGAATATATAAAATCACCAATGAAAGTAAGTATATAGTCAAATCCAGATACTCTAGTATTGTAATGGTGGTGCATAAATCACTTTCAATTTTAGTTTAAAATAACTATAATTAGAATAATTTAGTTTTGAGTGCACAACTTTAAAAAGATGTAAGTTGTAACAATGACTTAAAATGTGAGGGGGAAAGAAAAAAATGTATAGAGTTGTTGCCAGTGGTTGGCAAACTCATTAGTCAACAGAGCCAAATATTAATAGTACAACGATTGAAATTTCTTTTGAGAGCCAAATTTTTTAAACTTAAATTTCTCCTAACACCACTTCTTCAAAATAGACTCTCCTAGGCCATGGTATTTCATGGAAGAGCCACACTCAAGGGGCCAAAGAGCCACATGTGGCTCGCGAGCTGCAGTTTGCCGACCACGGTTGTATACTATCAAAGTCATGTTGTTGCCAACTTAATATAGGATATTATCCCTATAAAGTATATTATGTAATTCCCATGGTGACCACCAGGGAACACTCTGTAGTAGGTACACAGAAGTTGAAGATAAAGGAATCAAAGAATACCACCACCAAAGTCATCACATCACAAAGGAAACAAGAGAGGAAGAAAATGAGCAGATACAAAATATGAGAACACAATGAACAAAATGGCAATAATAAGGCCTTTCTTGTCAATAATTATTGGAAATATAAGTGGAATGTCTGAATGGAGTAAAAAAAAGATATAATGGTATGTTGCCTACAAGAGTCACTTTAGCTCTAAGGACACAGGTTCCATTGAAAGTGAAAGGAGGGAAAAAGATACCTCATGCAAATGGAAACCAAAAGAGCAATAGTGGCTATACTTTCATCACTCAAAATAGAACTTAAGCTAAAAATAGTCACAGAAGATAAAAATTCATTAAGCTCTAACCAGTTTGGCTCAGTGGATAGAGGGTCAGCCTGCAGACTGAAGGGTCTCAGGTTCGATCCCGGTCAAGGGCATGTACCTTGGTTGTAGGCACATCGCCAGTAGTGGGTGTGCAGGAGGCAGCTGATTGATGTTTCTCTCTCATCAATGTTTCTAACTCTCTATCCCTCTCCCTTCCCTCTGTAAAAAAAAAATCAATAAAATATATTTAAAATATTCATTAATATAATAGTGAAGGAGTCAATGCATCAAAAAGATGCAAGAATTATAAATATTTATGCACCTACCACTGGAGCACCTAAATGTATAAATCAAATACTTACAGAAATAAATGGTAAATATAAGCAACATAATAACAGGGGCTTTAATACCCACTATCAAGAAAGGGTAGATCATCCAGACAGAAAATCAATAAAGAAACAGTGAATTTGAACAACACTATAGACAAAATAGACGTAACAGATATATAAAGAACATTCCATACAGCAATAGTATAATACACATTCTTCTCAAGTGCACACAGAAAACTTTCCAGGACAGATCATATATGTCAGTCCACAAAACAAGTTCTAAAAAAATTCAATAAAATTGAAATTATATCAAGTATATTTTCCAACTACAATGGTATGAAACAAAATATCAACAACAGGAAGAAAATGGAAACTTGAGAGGAAGAAAAGATGGCGGCTGGCAGGACAGAGGTGAGGGAGAGGAAGTGAGTGAGTGAGGTTATGAAAGGAGAGTGTGTGGATGTGTGTGGTAAGTGTGTGAATGAGTAAGGGACAGTTAAATCTCACAGGAACAGCAGGGGCTGGCAGACCAGGCTCTCTTGGACAAGGAGAGACTACTACCGCTGTGGGCACTCCCTGGACTACAGGACTCAGGCATGGAGTCCATGCCATCTTGAAGGGGACAGCTGCCTTTTCTAGGAACTCATCAGCACCACCACCCAGACAGGACTTTGACACTGCCCGCAACCCAGCAGCCACTCCAGCAAAAATCCTGCTACACCAGTTACAGACCCACGGACCCTGGGACCTACACCTCCAAAGGTGCACCGCTCCGGCAGCAGTAAGTGCATCTTCCCCCTCCCCAGCGGCAGAACTCAGGACACCACTTTCATGCGTTTCCAGCTGCACAGGCATCCAGGGCACACCACTCCTTAGGCAGTGCCTAGGAGCCACAGAGAGGCACTGCTGGGTGTGATTCTGTACAGACAAGGGCGCACTGCCCTGCAGTAGAAATTCTGAATTTCCTCTGCCTGAATAACTGCCCACAGACACCTCAGCTGTGTAACTTCAGCGCCAGGGCGCCTCAAAGTGCATCAGAGCTCTGTGCCGGCAAATCACTGCCACAGACGTGCACAGTTCCAAAAGGCAGGCACCCTGAGCCCATATAGCCACAGGGTCCTCTGGGGAGCTGCTTTGAGCCCCTGCTGGGTGTGATTCTGCACAGACAAAGACGCACTGCCCTACAGTAGAAATTCTGAACTCCCTCCTCCTGAACAACTGTGCACATACGCCCCAGCTGCTTAACTTCAGCGCTAGGGCCCCTCAAAGTGCGTCAGAGCTCTGCACCAAACGCACCTTCAGCCCGCGCGCATTTCTAACAGTCAGGCACCCTGAGCCCATCTATCCACAGGGCGCTTGTGGGAGCTGCTGTGAGTCCTTGCTGGGTGTGATCTTGGACAAACAGGGATGCACTCCCCCTGGCAGTAGAAATTCTGAATTCACTCATCCTGGATACCTGCACACAGACACCTCAATTCCACGGATTCAGTGCCAGGGTCTTTCAGAGTACTTCAGTGCCCCTCGCTGGCAAACGCACCACAGGTGCCCCTGTGAACCTCCACTGGGAGCGTGCACATATCTACCACAGGTGCAGCAGCAAAAGCTGAGTCTGCCCACTCCAAAACTACAAAACTCTGGATACCACAGTCACACCTTTCCAGAACGCAGGCCTCCTGAGACCCATCACCCCAACAGATGGTTCCTGGGTGACACTGTGACTCCCCACTGGACACGCACAATTTCAATCAAGGGTGCAAGACAGCAAAAATTGAGACAGCCCCCTCCACGGCTGCTGACTTCTAGACACCACAGTTGTACCTTTCCAGCTCACAGGCCTACATCAAGAGAACCCAAATAGCTCAAGTGGGGAGCTACATTAGATTACCAAGCCCAGGAGACCTGAGAGATCACACCAGTAGCACGATCTCCACAAGAACCTGAGTATCAAACCAATTGGACCTACAATTAAAACGTTACAGTAAAGCATGGGAAGACAAAAAAGCAATCCCCAAAGGAAAGAAAAAGAGGAATCACCAGAAAGGGAGTTAAATGCAATTGAGGCTAGCAGCATATCAGAGAAAGAATTCAGAGTAATGGTTATCAGGATGTTTGAACAGCTGGATGACAAATACACACAACTCAATAACAAATACACACAACTCAATGAGAACTATAAGGAGCTGAATGAGAATGTCACCAACATGAAAAGGAACCAAGAGGAGATGAAGAATGACATAGCTGCAATAAAGAACACAATGGAAGGCTTAAATAGTAGACTAGAAG
Source organism: Eptesicus fuscus (assembly GCF_027574615.1). Lineage (NCBI taxonomy): Eukaryota > Metazoa > Chordata > Mammalia > Chiroptera > Vespertilionidae > Eptesicus > Eptesicus fuscus. The sequence goes on along the minus strand of NC_072483.1, from coordinate 19,651,936 downwards.
AGGCTGAGGACTGCATCAGCAAATTAGAAGACAAGGTAGGAAAAAACACACAAACACAGCAGCAACTGGAAAGAAGACTTAAAAAGCAAGAGGAAAGCCTAAGGGAGCTTTGGGACAAAACAAAATGGGGGGAAGATGGTGGCTAGCAGGACGGAGTGGAGAGAGAGAAAGTGAGTGAGTGAGGGTATAAAAGGAGAGTGTGTGGTGTGTGGTTGTGCATGGGGTGTGTGAGAGTGAGTGAGGGAAAGTTAAATCTCGCAGGAGCAGCAGGGGCTAGCAGAAAGCCTCTCCTTGACAAAGAGAGACTACCACCGCTGTGGGCACTCCCGGGACGGCGGGACCCTAGCACAGAGGGAGCCCACGCCATCTTGAGCAGAGAACGGCCTTACGTAGAAACTCATCAACACCAACAACAAGACAGGCCTTGGAACTGCCCCGCGACCCAGCACCCAATCCAGCCAATATCCTGCTACCCCAGCTGCAGACTCGCGGAACCTGGGACCTCCACCTCCAAAGACACAGCTTTCCGTAGCTGTAAGTGCAACTCCCCCTCCCCAACAGCAGAACCCCTGGTTCCTGCCCGCACGCGCACGAACACGCACTCGTGTGGTCTCATCCCCAGGACACTTCACTCTGGGTGCAAACCTGAGGATGAGATTCTGTGCAGACGGGGCCCCTGGCCCCGCAGTGGAAATTCCTTCTACCTTCTTCCTGGAGGGTTGCCAACATTAACCCCAGCTGTGCACGCACTTGCGCATTCTCAGCCCCAGGTCACTTTACTTCGGGTTTGCACCCGAGGTTGTGATTCTGCGCAGATGGGGGCACGCTCAGTGGAAATTCCAAACTCCCCCATCCCGGAGGGCTGCCCACATTAACCCCAGCTGCCCCCAGCTGCGTGCATACGCACTCGCACGCGCTCTCATCCCTGTGACACTTCACTCCTGGTTTGCACCCGAGGGTGAGATTCTGTACAGACGGGGGCCCGCGACTCCGCAGTGGAAATTCCTTCTTCCTTCTTCCTGGAGGGTTGCCGACATTAACCCCAGCTGCGCACACACTTGCGCGGTTCTCAGCCCCAGGTCACTTTGCTCAGGGTTTGCACCCAAGGGTGTGATTCTGTGCAGAGGGGGCACGCGGCCCCTTAGTGGAAATTATGAATTCCCTCTTCCTGGAGGGTTGCCCACATTAACCCCAGCTACTCAACCGTAGTGCCAGGACCCCTCAGAGAGCATCAGAGCTCTGCGACCAGAGAGCGTACCTCCACAGATACTAACACACTGAGCCCAACCAACCACAGGGTGCTAGTGGGAGCCACTGTGAGCTCTCCTTGAGTGTGATCTTGAACAAGCAGGGGTTGCATGCCCCTCCAGCAGTAGAAGCTTTGAATTCACTTACCGTGGATACCAGCCCACAGGCACCCCAATTACCCAGCTACACTGCCAGGGCCCTTCAGAGCCCTTCAGTGTGCCTCACTGGCAAAAGTACCGAGGGTGCTCCTGTAAAACACTGCTGGGAGTAAGCACCTATCCACCACAGGTGCAACAGAAAAAGCTGGGTCTGCTCACCCCACGACTGCAGATCTCAGGGCACCACAGCCACGCCTTTCAAAGACCAGATCCCCTGAGCCCCAACACCCCAACAGACGATACCTGGGGGCCACTGTGAGTCCCTGCTGGGCATGTGTGATTACAATTAAGGGTGCAAGACAGCAAAAACTGGGACACTCCACTCCATAGCTGCTGACTTTTAGACACCACAGTTGTACCTCTCAAGCTTGCAGGCCTACATCAAGAGAACCCAAGTAGCTCAAGTAGGGAGCTACACTAGATTACCAAGCTCAGGAGAACTGAGAGATTACACCAGTAGCACCATCCCCAAAAGAACCTGTGTAGCAAAGCAAGTGGATCTACAATTAAAACATTACAGGAAAACATGGGGATAAAAAAAGGAAATTCCCAAAGGGAGGAAATAGAGGAATCACCAGAAAGGGAGTTAAATGAACTTGAGGCTAGCAGCTTAACAGAAAGAATTCAGAGTATTCGTTATAAGGATGTTTAAACAGATGGATGACAAATACACACAACTCAATGAGAACTCTAAGGAGCTGAATGAAAATGTCACCAACATGAAAAGGAACCAAGAGGAGATGAAGAACGACATAGCTGCAATAAAGAACACAATGGAAGGCTTAAAGAGTAGAGTAGAAGAGGCTGAGGACCGCATTAGCGAATTAGAAGACAAGGTAGGAAAAAACACACAAACACAGCAGCAACTGGAAAGAAGACTTAAAAAGCAAGAGGAGAGCCTAAGGGAGCTTCGGGACAACACAAAACAAAACAACCTTCGAATAATAGGGATAAAAGAAGGAGAGGAAGAGAAGCAAGGAATAGAAAACCTGTTAGAAGAAATAATGACAGAAAACTTCCCTGACATTGGCAAGAAAAAAACTATCCAAGAAGTACACAGAGTCCCAAACAAGTTGAACCCCAAAAGACCGACACCAAGACACATCATAATTAAATTGACGAACACCAATGACAAAGCAAGAATCTTAAAGGCTGCCAGAGAGAAACAGAAAGTTACCTACAAGGGATCTCCTATCAGAATATCAACTGATTTCTCAACAGAAATACACCAGGCCAGAAGGGAATGGAATGAAATATACAAAGTCATGCAAAACAAGGGACTGAATCCAAGAATACTATACCCAGCAAGGCTATCATTCAAAATTGAAGGTGGAATCAGAAGCTTCACAGATAAAAAAGGGCTAAGAGAGTTCATCACTACCAAGCCAGCAATGCAAGAAATGCTAAAGGAACTGCTGTAAAAAGAAGAAATAGAAAGGCAAGAAGAAAAACAAACACTAAGAAAAAATATGACAACAAACAGGTACTTATCAATAATAACATTAAACGTAAATGGATTAAATGTACCAATCAAAAGACATAGGGTAGCTGAATGGATAAGAAAACATGACCCATATATTTGCTGTCTACAAGAGACCCACCTTAGAGCAAAGGATTCACACAGACTGAGAGTGAAGGGATGGAAAAACTTTTTTCAGGCAAATGGAAATGAGAAAAAAGCTGGGGTTGCGATACTTATATCAGATAAAATAGACCTCAAAGTAAAGGCCATAATAAGAGATAAGGAAGGCCACTACATAATACTAAAGGGAGCAATCCAGCAAGAAGATATAACTCTGGTAAACATATATGCACCCAATGCAGGAGCGCCCAAATACATAAAAAATCTCCTGGAAGATATCAAGGGAGAGATCGACATCAATACAATCATAGTAGGGGACTTTAATACACCACTGACATCAATGGATAAATCCTCTGGACAAAAAATCAGCAAAGAAACAGCAATTCTAAATGTCACACTAGATCAGATGGACCTAATTGACATCTTCAGAGTATTTCACCCCAAAGCCATGGAATATACGTTCTTCTCAAGTACACATGGAACATTCTCAAAAATAGACCACATATTGGGTAACAAGCAAAGTCTCCCCAAATTCAAAAAGATTGAAATCATATCAAGCATTTTCTCAGACCACAATGGCATAATATTAGAAATAAACTACAATAAAAACATTCCAAAAAATTCAAACACTTGGAAACTGAATAGCATGCTACTAAACAATGATTGGGTTATCAATGAGATCAAAGAAGAAATTAAAAACATCCTGGAGACTAATGACAATAAAAACACAACATTGCAAATCCTATGGGATACAATGAAAGCAGTCCTTAGAGGGAAATGTATAGCCCTACAGGCCTACCTCAAAAAACAAGAAAAAATGGTAATAAATCATCTAACTCAACAACTCAAAGAATTAGAAAGGGAGCAACAAGAAAAGCCCACAGTAAGCAGAAGAAAGGAAATAATAAAGATCAGAGCAGAAATGAATGACATAGAGACCAAAAAAGCAATACACAAGATCAACAAAACCAAGAGCTGGTTCTTTGAAAGGATAAACAAGATTGATGAACCTCTAGCCAGGCTCACCAAGAAGCAAAGAGAGAGGACCCAAATAAACAAAATCAGAAATGAAAGAGGTGAAATAACAACAGACCCCACAGAAATACAAAGGATTGTCAAAAAATACTATGAACAACTCTATTCCAACAAACTAGACAACCCGGAGGAAATGGACACATTCCTAGAAAAACACAAACTTCCAAAACTTACTCAGGAAGAGACTAAAAATCTCAATAGGCTGATAACTATGGAAGACATTGAAGCAGTCATCAAAAAGCTTCCAGCAAACAAAAGCCTGGGGCCAGACAGCTTCACAGGGGAGTTTTACAAAACATTCAAGAAAGAGCTAAAACCTATCCTCCTCAGACTATTCCAGAAAATTCAAGAGGAAGGAACACTTCCAAGCTCATTCTATGAAGCCAGCATTACCCTAATACCAAAAGCAGATAAAGACAACACAATGAAAGAGAATTACAGGCCAATATCCCTCATGAACATAGATGCCAAAATCCTCAACAAAATTCTAGCAAATCGGATTCAGCAGTACATCAGAAAGATCATACACCACGACCAAGTAGGATTTATCCCAGTGATGCAAGGCTGGTACAATATCTGCAAGTCAATAAACGTGATACATCACATAAACAAATTGAGAGATAAAAATCACATAATCATTTCAATTGATGCAGAAAAAGCATTTGACAAAATCCAACACCCATTTTTGATAAAAAACTCTCAGCAAGGTGGGAAATAGAAGGATCATACCTCAACATAATAAAAGCCATATATGACAAACCCACAGCCAACATCATACTCAATGGGACAAAAACTAAAACCATTTCCCCTAAGAACAGGAACAAGACAGGGATGCCCACTCTCACCACTCCTGTTCAACATAGTACTGGAAGTATTAGCCATTGCGATTAGACAAGAAGAAGAAATAAAACACATCCAAATTGGAAAAGAAGAAGTAAAACTCTCCTTATTCACAGATAACATGATACTGTACATAAAAAACCCTAAAGACTCCATCAAAAAACTATTAGACTTAATAAATGAATTCGGCAATGTAGCAGGATACAAAATTAACACCAAGAAATCTATGGAATTTCTATACACCAATAGTGAAATTACAGAAAGAGAGACTAAAAAAGCAATCCCATTTACCATCGCACCAAAAAAATTAAGATACCTAGGAATAAACTTAACCAAGGAGGTAAAAGACCTATATGCGGAAAATTACAGGACACTGAAAAAAAGAGATAGAGGAAGATATAAACAGATGGAAGAACATACCATGTTTATGGATTGGTAGAATCAACATCATTAAAATGTCCATACTACCCAAAGCAATCTATAGATTCAATGCACTCCCCATTAAAATACCAATGGCATATTTCACAGACCTAGAACAAACTCTCCAAAAATTCATCTGGAATTAAAAAAGACCCTGAATAGCCACAGCAATCCTGAGAAAGAAGAACAAAGTAGGTGGGATCTCCATACCAGATTTCAAGCTGTATTACAAACCACTGTTCTCAAAACAGCCTGGTACTGGCACAAAAACAGACATATAGATAAATGGAATAGAATAGAGAATCCAGATATTGACCCAAACCACTATGCTCAATTAATATTTGACATAGGAGGCATGAGCATACAATGGAGCCAAGACAGTCTCTTCAATAAATGGTGTTGGGAAAATTAGAAAGATACATGCAAAAAAATGAAACTAGACCACCAACTTACACCATACACAAAAATAAACTCAAAATGGGTCAAGGACTTAAACATAAGACGGGAAACCATAAAAATACTAGAGGAATCCACAGGCAGAGAAATCTCAGACATATGTTGAAGCAATTTCTTCACCGATACCGCTCCTAGGGCAATGGAAACTAAAGAGAAAATAAACAAATGGGACTACATCAAAATAAAAAGCTTTTGCACAGCAAAATAAACCATCAACAAAACAACAAGAAAGCCCATTGTATGGGAGAACACATTTGCAAATGTTATCACTGGTAAAGGTTAATCTCCAACATTTACAGGGAACTCATACAACTTAATAAAAGGAAGATAAATGTTCCAATAAAAAAAGTGGGCAATGGACCTAAATAGAAACTTTTTGAAAGAAGACAGAAGGAAGGCCAAGAGACATATGTAAACATGCTCAAAGTCACTAATTATCTGAGAGATACAAATCAAAATGACAATGAGGTACCATCTCACACCTGTCAGAATGGCAATCATCAACAAGTCAACAAACGACAAGTGCTGGCGAGGATGCAGAGAAAAAGGAACCCTCGTGCACTGCTGCTGGTGGGAATGCAGACTGGTGCAGCCACTGTGGAGAACAGTATGGAGTTTCCTCAAAAAACTAAAAATGGAACTCCCATTTGACCCAGTAATCCCACTTCTAGGAATATATCCCAAGAAAACAGAGACACGAATCAGAAAGGAAATATGCACTCCTATATTCATAGCAGCACAATTCACCATAGCTAAGATTTGGAAACAGCCTAAATGCCCATCAGCAGATGAGTGAATTAGAAAACTATGGTACATCTACAAATGGAATACTACGCTGCTATAAAAAAGAAGGAATTCCTACCATTTGCAGCAGCATGGATGGAACTGGAGAGCATTATGCTAAGTGAAATAAGCCAGGCAATGAAAGAAAAATACCACACAATCTCACTCATTTATGGAAAATAAAGAACATTATAACCTGATGAACAAAAAGATAGATACAGAGGCAGTAAAGCATTGAACAGACTGTCAAATTACAGCAGGAAAACTGCGGTGTGTTGGGGAGAGGGGGAAAGAGATCAACCGAAGGACTTGTATGCATGAATATAAGCACAACCAATTGACACAAGACACTGCGGGGGGGGGGGGGGCGATGAGGGCATGTGACAGGGGGTAGGGGAGGCTGGGGGAAGTCAATGAGGTGGGGGAAAGGAGATATATGTACTACTATATGTAATACTTTAAACAATAAAAAGAAAATGGAAACTTGACGGATATGAAGACATGAAACAACACATTCCTGAATGACCAAGGGGTCAAGGAAGAAATAAAAATAGCTCTACAAAGATATCTTGGTACAGAGGAAAATGGAAACAACATACAAAAGTTTATGGGATTCAACAAAAGCAGTTCATAGCTCTAAATATCTCAAATTCATAACCCGACATTATACCTCAAGGAACTAAAAAATATCATATCTAATAAAAGGGTAATATGCAAATTAACCATCACTCTGTCACAAAGATGGCGGCGCTCATAGCCACAAGATGGTGGCACCCAGTCCTCTCAGCCCCGCCAGAGTCCCCCAGTCCCGGGGGCGGGGGAGGGGGGCCGTGGAGAGCGGGCAGCATGAGCAGGCCGGACCTGGCCCCCGGAGCTGGAGTGGACAGGGACAGGGGGCTGGCCCACAGCCTCCGTGGCTGAGTGCACGCCCGGAGAAGAGACGGTGGGCCCGCCTACCATGGAAGCAGCACGGGTCCCTCCCACCTCCTGTGGAATCGGCACGGGTCCCTCCCGGCTCCCGCATAGGCAGCATGGCTCCCGGCGGCGTGCTGTGGTTCCCGCTGGCTCCTGCGGAAGCGGTGGGCAGCCTACTATGCATGATATCGTGCAATGGGCTACTAGGAAAGAAATAATAGATTAAGCCCACAGTTAAAAGAAGAAAAAAAATATTAGTCTAGGAATAAATAAAATAGAGAATATGAAAACTATTGAAAATATCTATAAAAATAAAATGTGATTATTGAAAAGATAAAAAATTACAAACCTTTAGAAAGACTTACCAAGGGAAAAAAAGAAAGGACTGAAATAAATAAATTATAAACAAAAGGGAAAACACTACAACTGATACCACAGAAATCCAAAAGGCCATGAAGGACTACTATAAACAAGTACCTGCTAACAAACTTGACACTTAAAAGAAATGGATCGATTTCTAGAAATATACAACCTCACAAGACTGAGTAAAGAAGAAATAGAAAATCTAAATAGACCAATAATGATCTATACTAATAAAAGGGTAATATGCAAATTGGTCATGATGCCCTCACAGTAACAACCAAACAGCAGGCTGCATGGGACAACAAGGCTGGAAGGGGGGTTAGCGAGGGACAACCAAACGACCGACCAGCAGGCTGCGTGGGACGACAAGGCTGGCAGGGGGGTTAGCGAGGGACGACCACACGACTGACCAGCAGGCTGCGTGGGGTGACCAGGCCAGCACGGGGGGCAGTTGGGGGCAACCAGGCTGGCAGGCAGAGGCGGTTAGGGGTATTCAGGCTGGCAGTTAGGGGCGATCAGGCAGTCAGGCAGGTGAGCAGTTAGGAGCCAGTGGTCCCGGATTGTGAGAGGGATGTCTGACTGCCAGTTTAGTCCCAATCCCTGGGATTGGGCCTAAACCAGGAGTCGGACATCCCCCGAGGGGTCCCGAGTTGGAGAGGGTCCAGGCTGGGCTGAGGGGATCCCCTCCCCATGCACAAATTTCATGTACTGGGCCTCTAGTAAGGAGATAAAAGCAATAATTAGAAACCTTCCAACACAGAAACCCCCTCAAACCAGATGGCTTCACCTGTAAATCCTATTGTTTAAAAAAGAAATACTACTAATCCTTAAACTCTTCCAAAAAATTGAAAAGGAGAGAACACTTTCAAACATTTTATAAAGCCAGTATTACTTTGATAATAAAACTGAGTGCAGAAAAAAAAAAGAAAAAAATTAAAAGGCAACTTACGGAATAAAAGAAAATATTGGCAAACTACATATCTGATAAATAGTTTACATAAATTCATACAGTCAATAGAAAAAAATAAAGCCCTTTAAAATGTTCAAAGGACTGAAATAGACATTTTCCAAGAAGACATAAAAATGGCCAATAGGTACATGAAAAGATGCTCAGCATCTCTAATCATTAGGGAAATGCAAATCAAAACCACAATGAGGTATCACTTCACACCTGTTAGAATGGCCATCATCAAAAAGACAACAGATAACAAATGTTGACAAGAATGTCGAGAAAACCATTTTGCACTGTTGGTGGGTATGTAAATTGGTGCAGCCATTAAAACATTACGGAGATACCTCAAAACATTAAAACTAGTACCACCATAAGATTCAGCAATCCCACATCTGGGTATATATTCAAATAAAGTGAAATAACTATCATGAAGAGATATTTGTGCCCCTATGTTCACTGTCAAATTATTCACTATAGCCAAGACATGGAAATAGCCTATATATCATATATATATATGATATACACATACATACACACACATACAATGACATATTATTCAGCTGTAAAAAAGGAAGGAAATCTTGCCATTTGCAACAGCATGTATGAAACTTGAGGGCATTATGCTAAGTGAAATGTCACACAAAGACAAATACTATATGATCTCACTTATATGTGGAATCTAAAACTGGATTAGAATAATGGTTGCTGTGAGCTTAGGGGTGGGGAAAATATGGAGATATTTCAGTTATAAGTAATTTCTTGGGATCTAATATACAGCATAGTAACTACAGGTCACAATAATATATTGTATACTTAAAATTTGATAAAAAATAGATATTAAGTATTCTCACCATACACACACACACACGCACAGAAGGTTATCTCTGTGATGTGATGAATATTTTACCTAACCTTATTGTGGTTATCATTTCACTACATATATATGTATATATATATTTATCACAATGTATACCTTTAAACTTTCACAATGGTATTTGTCAATTATTTCTCAATACATCTGGTAAATAAAAAGCCCTCTCCTCCAAATAAAGTAATGCATTTAAAAAACAAAAAGTGAAAGTCTTGAACAGGCATTTTACAAATAAGATGTCTAAATGACCCATAACATATGTAAATTTATTCACTGTTATTAGTCATCAGGATAATGCAAATTAAAATAACAATGAGATATTATTAAACACCCAATGGAATAGCTAAAATTAAATACACACACACATACAAAACTTGAAAACACCAAATGTGAATGAGGAAGTTTAAGAATTAGAATTTTCATAAATTGCTGGAAATTATATAAAATGATTCTATAACCTTGAAATTTATTTGAATGTTTCTAATAGTAGGTATATATCTATCTTGTGACCTAGCTATTCCATTCCTAGATATATGCTCAAAAGAAATGAGTGCAAATATTAAAAAAAAAAAAAAACACTCACAGAATGGTCACAGTAGTTATATATTCCCCAGGGAACTAAAGTGGAAATGACCCAAATGTTCACTAACAAGAGAATATATAAATAAATGGTGCTATATTTCTACAAAGACATAGTATGTAGCAACAAAAATGAACAAACTAATGACCTCAACGACACTCATAAATCTCAAAAACAATATAATGAGTGAAATCAGCTAGACACAAAATAATATATACTGTGATTTCATTTATATAATGTACAAATAATATTAAGCTAGTAAGATCAGACATAAAAGCATACATTCTGTGTACTGTGTCGTTTCATGTTTGTTTGTTTTTTATTCTCCTCACCCAAGGATATGTTTTTATTGATTTTAAAGAGAGAAGAAGGGAGAGAGAGTGAGAGAGAGAAACATCGACTGCCTCGTGTACATGCCCTGATTGAGATCAACCCACAACCTAGTTATATGTGCCCTGACTGGGAATTGAACCCACCACCTTTTGGTATAAGGGACAATGCTCCAACCAACTGACCACCTGCCCCCCCACGCCCCCAACTAGGAACATACTGGAAGTTCAAGGCAGAAAACTAATAGATATGACAGATGTAAGTCTAGAGGCTAACTTGGGACAGGGAAGTATCTGTATAAAATGAAACAGCAGATCAAGGTGCATGTAGGGTGCTGGAATTGGCCTATATTTTTATCTGTTGGTGGTTAATCAGATGTATGAAAAGTAAAAATGAATCAAACTGTACCTTTAAGATTTGTGCATTTTAATGTATGAAATATATACATCAGAAAACTTAAAATTTCCTAGAATTGGAAAGGGAAAATGCTCATATAATACTCAAACTGTACTACATTGGATAATTGAAAAATTCAGTAAGAATAAAAATATATCCAATGATGAGTGGTGTTGTAGGAATAATAATGATGGTATTAGAATGCACAAATGCAATTGAACTTGAAATTTTGTCATAATGAAGTAAACAAAAACTTAAGGTATCATTCCAACCTTCTTGAGGTGATATATTCCAATTACAATGCATCAAATAAAGAGTACCATGCTCTGAATAGCAAAAAAAAAAAAAAAAAAAAAAAAAAAAGTCTAATAAAAAGAGAAAAACATTAACATTTTCTATGTGGAAATCTACAAATATTATATGATCATATAATAGAGAGAAGCTGACAATAAAATAATCATCTAGGTCTATAATTTCAGATTATCTGGACAACGAAAGATTTGGAGAGAAATAAAACCAGCTAAATATCCCTGATATACAGTGTCCATTATTTTGTTTAGAAGTTTATAACAGAAAAAAATATATGTTCAAGACTTTTTTTGTAAATATGAAGGATAATCAGTAGTAATATTGAATTACTCAAATACATAGAAAAATGCAAGGCATAATCCATAAAGTCATTGGAAACAGTAGAAATGTCAAGAATCCTTTTTTTAAAAAAGTAAAAACAATATATACCAGTTATAGTTAAAATAAATTTTAACACTCTTATGAAAAGCCAAAAGCATTAATTATACTTGTAAAACAAGTCTTTTTAAAAAGAAAATTAGCCCAGCCAGCATGGCTCAGTGGTTAAGCAAAGACCTATGAACCAGGAGGTTACAGGTTCGATTCCCAGTCAGGACACATGCCAGGGTTGCGGGCTTGATCCCCAGTAGGGGGTGTGCAGGAGGCAGCTGATCCATTTTCTTATCATGGGTGTTTTTATTTCTCTCTCTCTCTTCCTTCCTCTCTGAAATCAATAAAAATATATTTTTTTTTAAAAAGAAAATTATATGGGGGAAAAGGAATGAGTGAAGATAAAAACACATGAAAATGAAAGTAAAGTAGAAAGATCTATGTCCAACAAAATAGAATAAAATGACAAAGTTCTGATGTAGCAAAGGTCAATTAAAAATATTGAAGCAAATATTTATGAAGCTGGTTGTGCTAAATAACAAGGTATCAAACTATAGAAATAAAACACGATTATAAAGGCAAGGAGAATTTGACAGAAATACAATCATAACAGCATACTCAGATCGCTGTCAGAATATAATTTTTCAAGTTGGCTAATGATAAATATGGAAAAAATAATATTGAAAAACATGTAATATATAGAGCTGAATTGTCTATAAACACATAACATGAATTCTAAGAAAGAAAATAAATTGTGTGTTTGTTTCAATCATAGTAGAAAACTAATAAATGATCGTACAGCATCCCCTTAGCAAACCTTACTACATTTTTAAAAGCAAGTAGTAATAAAAAAGATTAAATAATTAAGAAAGCCTTTGAAATTTTAAAACTTAAATATAATTTGTGAAACAACTATTTAGGACATAAGAATGTTTGCAATTTGGTGGGCTTTTCAGGCAGTAGTGAAAGTGAGAATACTTCATATCAACTTTAAGGTCAGAGCCAAACCCTAAATATTCCAGCTGGTTTCATCCTGCACAAATTCTATTATAGGTAGATCCTATAATAATATCCTTGATATTAATATCCTTGAGTGTTTTCATTACTGCAAAATACAGTAAATATACTAAAAATGTTTTATTCTAGTTGGAAAAATACTATATGTACCTTAAAACCCAATGAAAATAGGTTAAATGCAAGAACCAAAAATAAAAAAAAAACCCACACAATTACAATATAAATGTAGGAAGACTAGAATTTATCATGAAATAAAAGTTTGAAAAATAACTTATCTAGCATAAATTTCTGACAAATTGAACTAATATAAATAAAGAAAAAATAAACAAAAGGTAAATGAAAGCAGATACAATAATAGATACAAAAAGTCTCTCCATAAGGGGATTTTTAAACAGTATATAAAAATGTTCCAACATTAACTCAAGAGAAACTAGAAACCCTAAATGGACTGATAATCCTGGGAAATTAAGTAAGTGACTAAAAGTTGTCTACCAAAAGGCTCCAAGCAGTTTCACAGATAAATTCTTTCAAGTACCACTTTTTTTCTTAGATTAAAAAAAACAAAAAAAAAAAAAACACAAACATTCAGAGTTTATTTTACAGCATGTGATATACCTGACTTTACTTATAATAGTAATAGATGAGAAGGAAATTATGTCAATCTCAATTATACAAATATAATGCCAAAGCACTATAATGCTTTATTATATAATATAGATACTAATATGTTTAAAAAACAAGTAAAAAGAATGAGTGCTACATTAAAAAATGTAATTCACTGTAAATGATTGGAATGTGTTTCCTGGGAAAGCAAAAATGCCTAAAAAACCTTTCAAAGTATCTTTAGTACAGTGATTTACACACACATAGACACATATACTTACACATGGAAGTACAATGTGACCTCAATACATGCCAAATATTTATTAAAGAAAATCAAAAGCCTATGCCTGATTAAATCTCATCCAAATATAGAAATAAGCATGCTACTCTCATAGTCAGATATACTAGGCAGGATATGGTGCCTGTCATGCACATTCCTGGGCCAGAGGGCCTCACCTGCCCACAGTTCCAGCTCGGAAACCAGTCATCGAGCTGACGCCCTACATTGCTGTGTCTTGGCCAAAAAGTCTTTGTCTGGTATTAGCCATGTTAACTAGCTCAGCCAGTGGTCCACTTCTTTCCAAGACTTGTGTAAGAGAATGTTGTGAGTACTGTTCAGTGAAAAAGGAATGTTAGAAACCCAGCTCAGACATGCAGAGTGAAGCACAGGTAGGTACTGACAGCAAAGAGAAAAATCATAGGGAAAATGGAAGAGAGATGTGGAACCAGCATACAATAACTTCACTTCAATTTCCTATAATTATTTAAAATACAAATGACTGTTTTGTGGTCTTAGTTTTGTTTTTTAATCCTTGAAGCCCAAAGAAAAATATTATAAACTAGAGGCCCAGTCCACGAAATTCATGCATGGGATGAGGGGGGTATTCCCTTAGCCCATCCTGCACCATCTCCAATCCAGGACCCCTTGGGGGATGTCCGACTGCTGGTTTAGGCCCGATCCCAGGGTTCAGGCCTAAACCAGCAATAGGACATCCTTCTCACAATCCTGGACCGCTGGTTTCTAATTGCTCACGTGCCTGCCTGCCTGGTTGCCCCTAACTGCCCCGCCCTACCGGCTTGATTGCCCCTCACTGCCTCTGCATGCTGGCCTGATTGTCCCTAACTGCCCAACCCCACCAGCCTGGTCACCCCTAACTGCCCCCCCCCCCCGCCAGCCTGGTCACCCCTTACTGCCCCCCCCTGCTGGCCTGGTCACCCCTCATTGGACATCCCTCGAGGGGTCCCAGATTGGAGAGGGTGCAGGCTGGGCTGAGGGACACGCCCCCCCCCTCCATGCATGAATTTCATGCACCAGGCCTCTAGTATTTTAATAAATAAGAGAAAGAAACAATGTATTTTTAAGTTGATAGATGGCCACCACAAGATGGCAGGCAGGGGAGGGCAGTTGGGGGTGACCAGGCCTGCAGGGGAGGACAGTTAGGGTCAATTGGGTCAGCAGGAGAGGGCAGTTAGGGGTGATCGGGCCAGCAGGGGAGGGCAGTTAGGGGTGACCAGGCTGGCAAGGGAGGGAAGTTAGGGGTGACTGGGCCAGCAGGGGAGGGTAGTTCGGGGTGACCAGGCTGGCAGAGAAGGGCAGTTAGGGGTGACCAGGCCTGCAGGGGAGGACAGTTAGGGACAATTGGGCTGGCAGGGGAGCAGTTAGGCATTGATCAGGCTGGCAGGCAGAAGTGGTTAGGGGCAATCAGGCAGGCAGGCATGCAGGCGAGTGGTTGGGAGCCATCAGTCCTGGATTGTGAGAGGGATGTCCCAGATTGGAGAGGGTGCAGGCTGGGCTGAAGGACACCCCCCTCCTGTGCACGAATTTCGTGCACCAGGCCCCTAGTTTTGGAAATAAAGAGATTAATATGAAAGACTGTGCATGTAATAAACTTTGAGACCACTAGCATTTTTTTCCTATTTTGTTTTTAGAATATTGTAAACTGGTATTATATGATCTAGATAATATTATCTGAAGACTATAGCCAGAAATCAACAATTTTAGCCACTCCATTCTTTTTCTGTCCATCTCCACTCTCCTCCTGAAAGGACTCCATTTATAGTTATGTTAAACCACTTGTTAATATTCCATGGATCATTTGGACTTTACTCATTTTATTTCATCTCTTTTTTTTTATTTGCATTAGTGTAATGTCTATTACTATGTCTCAAAGTTCACACATATTTTATTTTGCAGAGTCTGTTTTATTACTCCCATTTGATAAAGTGTTCATTTCAGACACTGTATTTTAGAACTCTAAAAGTTATATATGATTCTTTTCCAGATCTTTTATTTTACTCATAATGTGCATATTTTCCTTTAAATTCCAGAGCATCCTTAAAATATTTATCATAGCTATTTTAAGCTCTTTCTCTTCTATTTCTTCTTCTATTGACTTATTTTCCTCTTGCTTATGAATCACAAGTTGTTGCTTCTTTAGGTGTGTAGTAATTAGGTATAAGACATAGAAAAATACACGTGTAATAGGAATGCAGCTTCATGACTTTTCACAATGTGAAAACACCCATATGACTTGACCAGAGCTCAAGAGACAAAATATGTCAGCACTACCTAATCCCATAACATGCCTTATAGTCACTAGGCATTGTGAATGTTACATTTATTAACTTTTTGTGTGTTATTTTCATTTAAATGTGGTGAGGTTTAGTTTGGCAGACAGTAAGGTTAATTATGGATGAAACTGATTTTTTCTAAGTTTGTCTTTAACTTTCATTAGGAAAATTCTAGAGTAGATTTTACTCTAGGGTCTCCTAAGACGTAAACCTTTTGGTCATTATCAGATGTCCTGATAATGAAGGATGGCCTTGAAAAGGTATCTCTGTGTTGGCTGGATAGAAATAAAATGTCTCCCACATCTGTGTGAGCTTTAGAATGTTTACACCTGTCAGCAATCTAGAGGACATTCTTTGCTTTTACTTAGACAGTTTCACTCTATACATGTATAAGTTAGAATTTGTTTTATTTATTTATTTCTTCCAGTCTGCTTGTTTATTTTGATTTTAGATTATACATATAAGTGAAATCATATGCATTTGTTTTTCCATCTGATCTTGCTCACTCAGCACAATACCGGCTAGGTACACCCATGTTGTTGCAGATGGCATGATTCCATTCTTTTTTATTGCTGAGTCATATTCCATTGTATATATTTTTATCCATTCATCTATTCATGAACACTTAAGTTGCTTCCATATCTTGGCTATTGTAAATTATGCTGCAATGAACATATGGTTATATATGTATTTTTGACTTAGTATTTTGGGTTTCTTTGGATAAATGCCCAGAAGTGGAGTTGCTGGGTTGTTCTTTGTCTCATTATAGCCTTTGTTTTAAAGCCTATTTTGTTTAGTATAAATATTGCTACCCCAGCTTTTTTGTTTTGTTTTGATTTTCATGAAATATCTTTTTACATTTTTTCATTTTCAGTCTCTGTGTGTTTTGATCTGAAGTAATTCTCTTCTAGACAGGATATGTAAGGGTCTTGTTTTTTTATTTTTAATTGAATTTATTGGGGTGACATTGGTTAACGAAATTATACAGGTTTGGACAAGAACGCTAAGAAATCTTTATTTAGATATCTAGATTATTTTGCCTAGCCTTACCCTCTTCAGTATTTTGCCCTTCATATTTCAGCTTCCTCTACTTCTCAGATCTCTGATCTCTGGCTCCTCCTATGCTTTTGTTAGGCTCTCATTCCTGGCACCATTACCCAGACTATCTCCTTCCGGAAACCATGACGATTGTTAAGGCTCATCTCACTTGGTTTATCTTCCCTCAGGATTATAGTTCATGCTACCTGTTGTCCAATGTCTGAAAACTGTTGCATTATATATTTTGCTCTTCTTTTTGTTGTTTACAATGAGAATGTTCATCAGTCTAATCCCCAAAAATCCAATAATATTTGATTATTGCTAGAAGTAAAAGTTTCCTGCCCTTTACAGTTCTTGTTGGTCCAGCCTTGCAATCATGCTGGTTTAATCATCAATAAGTTAATTAATTTTGATACTTTGTATGAGTCATGTTTTTAATTTTTTGAAAAATAAACTCCTACAAAGTATAAAATGGTATTTTGGCTATATTTTGCTGTAGTTGTGATTAGTCATTTTCTCTTAAGAAAAAATATATAAACATTCATGGATAAAATAATGTGAAATGTGGGATATACTTTAATGTCATCTATAGGAGAAGGACTAAAACAGTGATGGCGAACCTATGACACACATGTCAGCACTGACACGCGTAGCCATTTCTGATGACACGCGGCCGCTGAGGCGGCCGCATGCCGAGGATGAAACATTTGCTGCTCCTGAGGATGAAACATTTGCGAAATAATGTTTTTTCCTTAAAGTGACACACTACCCGAGTTATGCTCAGTTTTTTGGCGAAGTTTGACACACCAAGCTCAAAAGGTTGCCCATCACTGGACTAAAAGGTGGAGAATAAGAAATAAAAATGTCATATGTAGATAATTGTTGAAACACGTGATCAATGTTGAGCTGGTTGATCAATGTGTGGGGTCATTATTCCATTTTTTGAGAGAATTTCTACTATAAAAAGACAAAGTCAGGTAGAGAGATTGGGAGAAAGAGACCAAAGGATTGAGAACAATGAGCCCTTATTTAGACTTCAAATTTGTGGTAGTGAGATTCAAAGAAATTAGACTGTGTAAACGAGAATGATAATATATTGAATTTTAAAAACTGGAACAGCCCAAAGACTGCTTTCATCTAATTGTCATTTGCTGCTACACTGCATGACATGAGGCACCCTTTCTGCAGGGCCTAATTGGTTCTGGAAATATTAATGGTTCTGAGTGATACTGATACCATTGCAATTAACCCAGTTATTAATACTAGGAAAGAAGCAAAGGGAAGGCCAAATAGTATAGGTATGTTATTTAGATAGCTTCACCAGGAAGCTAAGCTTTACACTCTCCAGGGAGCCACCAGCCTATGCCCAGCAGATCTGTGGGGGAAGGGACTAAAGAGGGGGAAAGAGATGCAAGCCCAATAAAGTTGGAGGGACTGGAGAGGATGCTTGCTGGCGATCACACCTGGGAATAGGTCATTGGCCCAAATAGGTGAAAGGCCAAGAAATTTCAGATATTTTATCCCCTAAACACAGGGGTTCACGTTCACTCTCTTGGTTCTCTTGGGACACTTGTTGCAGGTGGAGCACTCTCTTGGCTCCCCTGCACTCACCCACATGGCCCACGGCCAAGTGAGCCCCACAAACAAAGGATTGATGGATTGTAATTAGCCTGAGGCTGTACTGGACCTGGCTGCAACATGGATTGGAACTGGCTTTGCTTCTAGCTCTACTGAAACCCCAATTACACTTCTTCCAGAACTGGACAAAGGAAAATGGGACTTTGGAAACCCAGGGGTATAATTCCAGGCAAATAAAAACCACTCATTCTTGTGATATCTTAAGAAAATCCTCTTTCTTGAGATATCAAAAATACTCCACTGTCAACACTCAGTGAGAAAAGGGATACCTCAACTTCCCCAATAACAATATGAAACCTCACAGCACACAGAGGTAAAATACTCCATTCACCTTGAGTAATGAGTTACTGGCTTCTTACAAAAATCAGTATCAATTTAGCAGAAGCAACCAAAACTTTCACTTCAGTATATATAAAATTTTAATCATTCTCCTCTGGCTTTTAGTTGTGAGCCAAAGAGAAGCAGTAGGCAGCTTGGTCATGCTCTAGACTGTGAGGATACGTTGATGAAGAGCCTGCAGCTGAGCACTAGTAGAAACATTGGGGAAATTCGCTTCCCTGGAAACATAACTTTCAGGGATACTTAAGGTACTGAAAATGCTGAGTCATCAGTAATGGAAGTCATTGTTGATGGCATTTACCAAAAATAACACTGGAACACCATGAAAAAAAGATATTTTTCTTAACCTCAACTGCTTAATTCTTGACCATGTATCAGAAAATGAGTGCATTTTTCTTTCTCTTCTAAAGAAGTGTCACTGCTTGCAGGAGTAATGGCAGTGTGCATCTGCTGATATATACCTGCATTGGCTTTCACTAGATTACCCTGCACTCATAAAGAGCTGGAGAAAAATATATAAATAAGATGTATTTTGGAAGCACACTACTAAGTCTATGATAGAATTCAGATTTTGATTATACTGAAGCCCTATGTAGTGTTCCTTCCTGATTCTTCTTTAGAGATTGTCCTGGTGATGGATGATGCAAAGATCCGAGTCACTGTTTGACCAGGAGGCTGCGCTTGAACCACTGTGTATTGAATTTCCATTTCCCACAGTGTATGGGGATGCAGGCTATATCTAGCCAGCCTTTGATGCATTCAGCTTGAAGTGAATCAATAAAAGTTCAAATGGGTTGGCTAAACTTGAGTCCTCTTTCTGGAGAAGGATTCCAAAAGCTTGCTTCTGTAAAGTATGTATCAGTTTGGTAATTCTTCTCCAAGAACCTCTTTGCTTCTTTCTATTAATATGATTGATTAAGATATTCCTTTGTCAAACCTCCAAGGAGAGTCATAAATAGAAAATCTGTATTATTTACTGGAAATTTTCTGCAGGGATTGCTGGTATAAATGAAGAGAACCATACAGAGAAATGTACAGGGTGTGGCAAAAGTATGTTTACAGTTGTTCGTATGGAAAAATGATACAATAATTAATAAATAATAATACAAGAATAAACTCGGTACTCACAACTGTAAACCTACTTTTGTTCCACCCTATATAGACTACCTGGGTTTATATAGTCACTGTGCCTTTTACTAGCACAAAAAACAACAGGTCACTAACCCCTCTGAGACTTAGTTTATTCATCTATACATTGGAGGAATAATAGTATCTATTTAATAGTGACACTGTGCAGATTAAATGGGATAATAAGTGTAAATGCTGAATGTATTGTCTCTAGCAAATGGAAAGCATCTGTAAATATAAGCTAAGTTCCCACATGATATTGTCATTAAAGTGATACTGAGAAAGAACATGACTAGAATGCAATGACCAAGAGACTTGTGACCCAAAGAGTGTTCTCCAAAGTGGTTTAATTAGCATCACCTGGAAACTTGTTAGAACTGTAAATTCATGGGCCCTACCCTTGACCTACCAAATTGCAATCTCTGGGATGGAGCAGAAGAAAAGTATAAATATATTTTTATCTCAGGAATATTCTGCTTTTTTCTTTGAATTTATTTTTTGTTTTGTTTTTTTGTTTGTTAAGTGTTTGGTTTTAAAGAACTGCCCTGGGAAGAAAACAAAGGAGAGTAAAAAACAAAATATAGTGAATTGGTTCCATTAACATATGTCACCCTGCAGACTATCAAAAGAGAATTTGGTAAAATAATGGCCAATATTGTACTGTAATTCAACATGGTATAAAAAACAATTATCCAATAATAGTTTCTATTTTTTCTCAGAAAATGCACATTAATGTGCTAATTAAACTTTAAGCACAAAGATCCAGCTTGCTAACTTTGCCATTATCATGATCATGATCATCACCAAGTACTGTTTAAGCATCTATGATGTTGGCACATTATGCTAAGATGTGGCAATTTATTAAAATTATGCAACATATATAGAGATAGAGAAACTTATAAGTTGTGAGTACTAATTAACATTTTTTCACTTTAAAATCTTTATTTATACTAGAGAACGAGGGACATCTGAGGAAGAACATGCTCTGTCAGACCTGAGTGACCATGGATAATGTCTATCATCAGAACATAGTGTTGTTATAACTCCAGCACAATGTTGTTTACTGAAGATGTGCTCAATGAAAGTTACTGTTGTCATAACTATTATTGTTATTGCTATTACATTATTATTATTACATATCTTCAAAGATACAACCCCATAGTGACAAGCAAGTACCTATGTCATTTCCAGACACACAAAAGGAGATTAAAATATTTTCTCTGTCACCAATTAATAAACACTCCAAATATAGAGTGACTATGTTTAGAAAAGCAAATTTAAAGAAAAGTGTCTCTTAGAAACCCAAAGAAGCAAGCACACAATGCCAGTCATCAGGACACTGCATGAAACACTCCTCCAGCAAACATTTTCACTCAGTTATCAGCACTTTGACTTAAGAGGGCAACATTTTCATTGCAAAGTGCTCACAGCTTAATGGATTCTGCTGTGAGCAAATTAGAAAAAATGAAGTGAGAGAAATCACGACCTTTACATTTAATTAAACTTCTCCAGGTTGTTAATTCTTCTCTAAGTTGATTAATAAAAAGTGTAGGCTACCACACTTTCTAAACTGTGACGATATGTACTCAGTATAATCAGACAGATTATTATAACTTGCTAAAATAACTCACTTGGTTCTTTAAAAAAATGTTGCATCTTAAAGCAAGAGAAATATTGAGTCTAAATCTACCTTAATTCTTCTAAGAGAAGTGAACCAAGGTTGTCAGAGCAAAGGCTCTGGCTTCCTCAGACAGAATAAGGTTCAGGCCCAGCTGCATCGCTTAATCACTGTGGACCCCTGTGAAGCTACTTAGCCTTCCTGAGGATCAATTTCTTCATTTGTATAATGGATTTCATTTGTATGAAGATTTTATTCAAGCTTTCCACAAACATCAATAACACCACTGAATTCGAAGTATCCTAATTCTTTCCTCCCTCATATTTGGACCCATAAAATATGTTCCTTATCCTAATTTTATTTTTTAGTGCTTTAGGCAGAAACATAAGTCTAATACAACATTGGAATTTATCTTCTGAGAATATTAAGGTGAACCACATTAGTTGAAGAATATTCATTTTGGCATATTCAGTTATGTTTTCATTTTTTAAAAGAATAACAATGAAGGCTAATTCTTTGGACTTCAAAAAAGGTTTGTTTTTGTTAAGTTCTGGGAAAATATGGCCAAAGAACACCACATCTTTGGGAACACAGCAAAAGACATCACTAACAGAAGCTAAATTACACAGTGGAGTTGAGCTACTAAGATAAAATTGATTCTGCCACGATAAAAATGGAACAGAACCAAGAGATGACAATGAGAATTGTCTGAGTACTTAAGAGACCACTTTAACAATGGGAGTGCGTTCGAATCCTAGCATCATCATTATAGGCTCATTTTCCCTCTTCGGTTCCCTTGATAAATGCCTAAAAAGAGGCACTGGCATTTTAAGTTGCTCAGTCTTGATAGCTGAATTTTTTTTTTTCTTTTCCTATCTTAGGTAACAATATTTTCCTCTAGAACTAGAAAAATGGTTTTGAGAGCAGCACTGTGAATGTCTAGCGAAGGCAGCCCCGGAGGATGAGGGCATTGTCAGGGGAAGAGAGTTACCTGTGGGCACTTGCTCCAGGTTCCCCACTCGGACATGACGCATTCATTGGGACACAGAAGCGAGCAGGGCTGGGTTTCTGGAGGCATCTCGTCCAGGTTGCAGAGGCTGTTATTTACTGCTCCGCCTTCACTGGAGGCAGTGTTCACACATCTGCGAGGCAAGATCACAACATAAGGCGATTACTTAAAACAGAAGAAAGTACATTTAAAATAGTTATGATGTGTCATAGTTACTTACTCCTCAAAATAACGTAAGATGAGCAGAGAAACCAGGAAAAATATTCCAGTGGGCCTTCACGGAATGACAACTCTGTGCTGACCCTTTTATTCCGCAGAGCAGGAAAGATCAACAGGGACAGGAGATAACTACTGTCCTTGAACACCTCTCACTCTAAAGAGACCTACAGTATATTTGCTCAGGTCCAGCACAGAGTGAATTTTCTTTTTATTGTAGCAAATCTTGAAGGCGCTCCTTTTCAGAATGAACCCATCACTGTGTAATAGCCAGGACCTCTGGTTGCCATGATTCTCTCAGATCTTCCCTAGACTTCTATCTCCTATCATATCATCCACGCCTCCCTAACCTGTGTTCAACACATTTAAGGTCATGACAAAGTAAAGAATATTAATTGAACATGTTTTTCTTTTAGGTGTTTTCTGTAATTCAATAGGAGGTTTTGATGCCACAAACCAAAGGACAATGAGCAAGCACTTTTGTGCACAAGATATAGACGCACACATTATAGTTGTTTGGACTCCCTGGTGTCGGGCTTTGAGACAAATGCTGGTGAAAGCTAAATCAATGATCATGATGTTGATACCACCAAATGAAAACCCAAGTCTTATACCACTATATACATTCACCAGAATGGCTTAAATAAAAAACATGAAAAATATCAAGGGCTGGCAAGAATGTGGAGAAATTGTAACTCTTCTCTAACTCAGCTGGTTGGAGCACAAATTCTTTGGTAAATTAGGTGTCAGTATCTACTAAAACTAAACATATACATCCAGTGTATTCCAACAATCCCAATTTTATATTCCTCTGCAAAACAAATGTGGAAAAATGTGTACCATAACATGACTGAAAATGTTTATGGCACCACTATTCATAATCAGCCAAACTAGAAACAGTTTACCTAGACAATGTAGCCAGCAACAGTAAAATAAACACATTGTGATAAATTAACCCAAATAAATGCTATACAGTGGTGACAATGCATGAACTATGATTGCATACAAGAGCATGGGTAAAGCTTATCCTATATAATAAAGAGGTAATATGCAAATTGACCATCACGCCCACCCTCGCATAAGATGGCCACCCCCATGTGGTCAAAGATGGCCGCCACAAGATGGCTGGCAGGGAAGGGCAGTTGTGGGTGATCAGGCCATCAGGGGAGGGCAGTTGGGGGTGACCGGGTCTGCAGGGGAGTACAGTTAGGGAAAATCGAGCCAGCAGGGGAGCAGTTAGGCGTCGATCAGGCTGGCAGGGGAGTGGTTAGAGGGTGATCAGGCTGGCAGGTAGAAGTGGTTAGGGGCAATTAGGCAAGCGAGTGGTTGGGATCCAGCAGTTCTGGATTGTGTGAGGGATGGCTGACTGCCAGTTTAGGCCTGATCCCCTGAGAGGTCCCAGATTGGAGAGGGTGTAGGCTAGACTGAGGGACCCCCCCCCCCCCCAGTGCATGAATTTTGTACACTGGGCCCCTAGTAAATATAACATTAAACAAAAGAAGCTAGACACAAGAGAACATTCTTTATAATGCCATTCATATAAAGTTAAATGGACAATCTCCTTGGTCTCAAAAATCAGAATAGTGATGACATTTGGGGTTACTGACTGACAGGGGCTTAGGTGGTCCTGGTAGTATCTTGTGTCTTGGTCTCTGGGCAGTTATAAAGGTGTGTTCACATTATGAAAAGTCACCAAGCTATACCCCTATGATGTGGCCTTTCTTTGTATTTATATTATACTAGAGGCCCAGTGCACAAAATTCATGCACTTGGGGGGGGGGGGTGCCTCAGCCTGGCCTGCCCCCTCTCGCAGTCCGGGGAGCAGACCTAAGCAGTCAGTCGGACATCCTTAGCGCTGCCACAGAGGCAGGAGAGGCTCTAGCCACTGCAGCTGCGCTCGCCAGCAATGAGCCCAACTTTTGGCTGAGCGGTGCTCCCCCTGTGGGAGCTCACTGACCACCAGGGGGCAGCTGCTGCATTGAGTGCCCGTGCCCTGGTGGTCAGTGTGCATCATAGCGACCGGTCATTCCACCATTCGGTCGATTTGCATATTAGCCTTTTATTATATAGGATATCAATTAGATTATTTTAAAAATATTTTTTCAAAAGTGTTTAATAACGACTTGGTATGTACAAGCTCTTTTGCTAGGTGTTGGGATAAAATGTTATTCTTTGTTAATAATAATTCACATAGTAAATATTTTTAAGGGATTACAGTGCACCAGGCCCTTGCCTGGATGCTGGGGCACACAACTGAAACAATGACAGGAAGGTTCTTTATTGTTACCAATATGTTCTTGGAGTGATAATGATCAGAGTAAAGGTGAAGATGACCATGATGATGGGATAAAAGGTGCCATTTGCTGGCCTGGTTATTTCAGACACAAGGCCACACCAAGGAGAAAACATCTTAAGCGGGGTGTGCAGGAGAGCTTTTGGTACTCCCCAAATCATGCTGTGCTGAAGTGAATTGTCCTACAGAGTAGGAGTCTTTTTACATATATATATTAATAATTGTTTAAAATTTTAGGAAAATCTTAGTCAATCACTAGTCAATCACTATTAGTAGTCAATCACTATTCCAACAATCCCAATTTTATAGAGGAATATAAAATTGGGATTGTTGGAATACACAAAACAAAATAAACTTTATTAGTGCTAAGTAATGGGAAAGCAATGTATAAAGGAGGGTAGGAGAAAACAGCAGACAGAGAGAAGATATAAGTATATAATGCTTTCCTATATTGGGAGGCATGATACAGAGTTATCCTTAGACTTTAATTTCTCCCACAGTAATAGTCAATAGTGGAAGGAGGGACAATGAGGTGGCTTATTTCTCCTTCCCTGGACAAATTTAAAGCTCGAAATTGCTTTTCATTTTGACTGCATACTCTCAGCTGATGTCCTTTTATCATTTCACTGAGAAGAAGAGGTAAGGCTACTTCTGGTCAATGGTGACTAATTGAACTTATGCATTAGTCTTTTTTCATCTCCATATGCCACAAAAACAATATCAAAATAATTTGTTACACACACACACACACACACACACACACACACACCAAGAGGGAGGGAAAGGCATTATCCTGTGAGGACAAAGAAAAAGAAGACAAAGGCAACAAAAGGAAAATGGATGGGCTAGTGCTAACTGCCTTACCTCACCAGGAAAGCTGAATACAAATTCTTCAAGGAAAAACAAGGAAGTACCTCCATTTACACCACAGAACACATGAGCTATTTGGGAATTTGTGTCACTAAGAAAAACTGGAGAATTCATTGAAAGTATGTTTAAGTACCCAGTCCCTGGGACCCCCTCCCCTAATCTACACAGCTCAGTGTTAGTCCCTCTCTGCCAGTGCAGGAACTGAAAGTTTATTAGCTAGAAGAGGTCATAACAAAGGCCTTTTGATTAGAAAATACACAGTCCCATAACATCATACTGAAAACAAGAATTAAGTTCAAGTTTACATACTGTAAAAATCACCACAAACTTAATGTCTCGAACAATGTAAATTTGTTATCTGATAATTCTGAAGTGCAGAAATCCAGCGTGAATCTCACTAGGCCAACTTGGTGCTTTGGAAGAGCTACATTCCTTCCTGGAGCCTCTAGAGGACAATATATATATATTAGAGGCCCAGTGCATAATTGAATCATGCACGTGTGTAGGGTCCCCTACATGCTTTTGCTTTCGATCACGGGGGATCTGGGTGCCTGTCCGCTGGTGCACCAGGCCTTTCAGAAGCCTCCGGCATGGTAGAGGCTTCTGAAAGGCCTGGTGCCTGAGCGGACAGGCACCCAGCTCCCCGCTTTTGCTTTCGATCGCAGGGGAGCTGGGTATCTGTCTGCTGGTGCACCAGGCCTTTCAGAAGCCTCCAGCACGGCGAAGGCTTCTGAAAGGCCTGGTGCCTGAGCGGACAGGCACCCAGCTCCCCCGCTTTTGATGGTCCGCGGTGGGACGTGAGCTCGCTACCCCAGAGGCCACTTGCCGCCGCTGGCGACGTGAGCTCAATCGGCTACCCCGACCACCCCGAGTCCCGCCCCCCGACGCCTCCTGGCCAATCGTGGGCATAGCGAAGGTACGGTCAATTTGCATATTTGTCTATTATTAGGTAGAATGGAGATATATATATATGGTGTAACACTTAATAATACGAATTTTTTTCAATAGATGGGAGTTACACATATATTGATATATATGCAATTTGACATGTATGCTATTTTGTTGTATTGACAACAAACTTCAAAACTTCATATGTCATATTTTCTGAAGGTGTTAACATTATAGATATTTTTATACTTAAAAATGTCGAATTTCATGCCCAAAAAAGAGCATTTGTGGGAAGTTTTAATTTATTACTTTATTTCGAAGAAAAGTGCTGCTGAATACTTCGGGAAGATTATAGTGAACATGCTCCATTTCAAGGTACTTGTGAATGCTGGTTTAAACACTTTAAAAATGATGATTTCGATGTGAAAGACAAAGAATGTCCAGATCAACCGAAAAAGTTTGAAGACCAACAATTACAAGCATTATTGGATGAAGATGCATGTCAAACTCAAAAACAACTTGCAGAAAGATTAAACATCGCTCAGCAAACAATTTCCGATCGTTTACCAGCAATGGGAAAGATTTTAAAGGAAGGAAAATGGTTGCCACATCAACTGAACGAAAGACAAATGGAAAACCAAAAAGTCATTAGTAAAATGTTGCTTCAACAGCACAAAAAAAACTCTTTTTTGCATTGAATTGTGACTGGTGATGAAAAGTGGATTTATTTTGAGAATCCCAAATGTACAAAATCATGGGTTGATCCAGGTCAACCATCAACATCGACTGCAAAGCCAAATTGCTTCAGAAAGAAGACAATGCTCTGTGTTTGGTGGGATCAGGAAGGTGTGGTGTATTATGAGCTTCTAAAACCAGGTGAAACCGTTAATACTGATTGCTACCAACAAACAAATAATTAATTTGAACCATGCTTTGATCGTGAAATGACCAGAATGGGCCAGAAGACACGGCAAAGTAATTTTGCTTCATGATAATGCACCATCACACACTTCAAAAACAGTTAAAGACACGTTAAAAGATCTTGCCAGGGAAGTATTAACCCACCTGCTGTATTCACCAGACCTTGCTCCTTCAGATCACCACTTGTTCCGATTGATGGCACACACACTTTCTGAGCAGCACTTCAAAAGGTACGAAAAAGTGGAAAATTGGGTCTCTGAATGGTTTGCCTCAAAACAAGAAAAGTTCTATTGGGATGGTATCCACAAATTACCTAAACATGGGAGAAATGTGTAGCTAGGGATGGACATTACTTTGAATAAAGCACTTTTGATGTTTCTCTTAAAATTATGTTTTCTTTGATTACAAAATCCACATTATTAACCGGTACACCTAGTATCTACACTAATAAAAGTGAAATATGCACTGGTTTGAAATATGACTGTACCTCCACAATGCCCACCAGCCAATCAGGAGTGGGTATGCAAATTAACCCAACAAAGATGGTGGGTTAATTTGCATATGCAGGCGCAGAGTGGCTGGGCAGGGTGGGAAGCCTGCTATGAGGGGAAGGGTGGGGGGCGGAGAGAGCTATAGGAGCAGCGCTCCAGCTGGAGCAGAGAAGACTGAAGGCTCAGGCCTGAGCAAACACTGAAGGCTCTGGCAGAAGTGAAGACAGAAGGCGGTGGCCAGAGCGAAAGCCTGGGTCCCAGGTTTAGGAGGAAAACCAGTGCTGACAGCCTGGGGAAGGAAGGCCTATTGCACAAATCTTCATGCAATGGGCCTCTAATCCTCCCTAATAATAGACAAATATGCAAATTGACCATACCTCCGACACAACCACAAGCCACGCCCACCATCCAATCAGAGCGAGTATGCAAATTAACCCAACCAAGATGGCTACAGCCACAGAGAGCAAGGTTTCCTAGGTAACAGAGGAAGTCAAGCTTTCCACCTGCCCTTGCCAGGCCTAAGCCTCCACTCAAGCTACAAAGTTTCAATTATAGAAGGTAAACAAATTCAAACAGAAATGGCAGCAGAATGGAGCTTGAGAGAGCAGGCCAGCATTGCCCCTGGCAACAGGGGAAGCAAAGCTTTCTGCACACCCTGGCAGGGCCCACCCACTTAAGGCTACAAAGTTTCAATTATAACCCCAACAGAAATGGCTGCCGGCCGCGGAGGGAGCCCCAGGCTTGGCTCTGCTCCAGCCTACAAAGTTTCAATTGTAGAAGGAAAATAAATTCCAGTTACCAGGGCCTCCACTTGGGTTGCCAGGGGGCGTGGCTGGCCTGCAAACCACCACAGGCCCCTCGCTCAGGCCGCCCCACACCCCAAGGGAACCCCCACCCTGATCCGGGACGCACTTCAGGGCAAACCAGCTGGCCCCCACCCCTGTACCAGGCCTCTATCCTATCTAATAAAAGAGTAATACGCAGATTGATCTTCACTGCAACACACAATATAGCTGCCCCCATGTGGTCAAAGATCCTGACCCCATGTGGACACAAGATGGCCACCACAAGATGGCCAGCAGGAGAGGGAAGTTGGGAGGCACCCAGCCTGCAAGGGAGGGCAGTTGAGAAGGATCAGGCCTGCAAGGGAGGGCAGTTGGAGATGATCAACCCTGCAGGAGAGGGCAGTTAGGGGTGACCAGGCCGGCAGAGGAGGGAAGTTGGGGGCAAACAGGCTGGCAGCAGAGTGGTTAGGGGGTGATCAGGCTGGCAGGCAGAAGCGGTTAGGGGCAATCAGGAAGGCAGGCAGGCAAGCAGTTGGGAGCCAGCAGTCCTGGATTGTGAGAGGGATGTCCTGGATTGTGAGAGGGATGCCTGTACCCTCTCCAATCTGGGACCCCTTGAGGGATGTCCGACATCCCTCGAGGGGTCCCAGATTGGAGAGGGTATAGGCTGGACTGAGGGACAGCCCCCCCTCCGTGCACGAATTTCGTGCACCGGGCCTCTAGTATACACACACACACACACACACACACACACACACACACACACACACATTTACCTTTTCCAGGATAACAAAAGGAATAATCTCCTTTCACCTTGTTCTAGAAGACGACATGATTTGAGTACTGGCACCAGCACATGAGGCAGCTTGTTATCAC
Source organism: Eptesicus fuscus (assembly GCF_027574615.1). Lineage (NCBI taxonomy): Eukaryota > Metazoa > Chordata > Mammalia > Chiroptera > Vespertilionidae > Eptesicus > Eptesicus fuscus. The sequence continues at coordinate 19,622,028 of NC_072483.1, read as the reverse complement.
AAGCCCACGAGGTTGCTGGTTTGGATGCTTCTTTCTTCCTGGAATCCTCTTTCTATAGAACCTCATTTATTTAGGTCCCTCCTCAAATATTGCTGGTCAATCTCCCCTAAATAGTATCCTTCATCTCTCTGACCCAATTTTATGTTTCTTCTTGGCATTTAGTAGCAAAGACTTTCCAATATATTTACTTATGTGTCTATTTTTTTCTCTGCTACTATACTCTAATGTCTTTGAGGACAGGAACTGTTTGTTCACCATTTTTATCCCCAGTTCCTAGAACAGTGCCTGATAATGGAAGGGAAAGATTCAAAGGCTATTTTTTAAATTAATAAGTGATAGCAGTCATGCATGAACCATGAAGATGTCCTCCAGTTTGTAGGTTTTAAGAAAGAGAACAGATAAGCTGTTTCATGTATTACAATAGCATGCTGTTGCCCTTACTGGTGATTGTTCAGTGGTTAGAGCACCGACCTGGGCACCGAAGGGTCATGGGTTCTATTTTCAGTCAAGGGCATGCACCTGGGGGGCAGGTTTCCATCCCCAGCCCTGACAGAAGTGCATGTGGGAGGCAAACAATCAGTGTGTCTCTCTCATATTGATCCTTCTCTCTCTGTTACCCTCCCTCTCTCCCTTCTACTCTCTCTAAAAATCAATTAAAAAAATATCCTCAGGTGAGGTTTAAGAAAAAAAAAAGAGCATGCTATTAAACTCAATAATAGTTGCATTGCTAAGTACCTGGAAAATCCGCTTCACATATTTAAATGTGATCATACACATAAATCACATGACACAGTGAGTATGTGTGAGTTAGCAAGGATCTCATAACAAAATGCCACGGACTGGGTGGCCTGAACAACAGAAATGTACGTTCTCAGAATTGTAGAAGTTAGCAGTCTGAGATCAAGGTGTTGGCAGAATCGCTTTTCCTGAGGTCTCTCCATCCTTGGCTCCTGGATGTCCCTCTTCTCACTGTCCTCACCCAGTGTTTTCCTCTGGGTGTGTGTCCTAATCTCCTCTCCTTATGAGAAACATGGCAACACAGCCAAACCTCCTAGTTTGTTGACAGTGATGGCCAGGAGTCAGTGGAGGGATGCCGGCCGCTCCATGCCATCGGCTTCCCACCAAAGGCACTGGCAGGAAACGGTAAGGATTGTGGCTTCCTTGCTGAGGAAATCCCACCCCCTCTTGGCAGTTGAGGGCACATGTGCTCCACGGATTCTTAAAGACGAGCAACAGCCAGAGTACACTGTGTGAAAATCAGAGTGTGCTTGGCAAACAATGCTGTTGCTTTTACAGAAATGTCGAAGTCCCACTGCCCCCTTTCCCAAATGCCTCCGTTTCCACACACCTGATTTTCCTAGATTGCGTTCCTCCGCCACAGCGCAGGGGCCTCAGCTCGTTGTGGATTCTGCATGGGGACCAGTGTTCTACAACCCAGGAATACTGATTGCACTCGCTGTAACACGGGACTGCCTCATGCACCTGTGAAGAACAGCAAAGGAAAAAAAGTATGTTAAACTATCCAAGTTATAGAAAAAATGCCTCTCTTTTTGTAATGCCTGCTGAGCATAACCTGAGAACTACACTCTGGTCCAAACAGCCAATTATATCCCTCAAAGCAAGATATATTCGGCTTCTCTGAAATTACTGACTTGCCTAAAGAAATATACCGGGGAAATCAACTAAGATACGATGGCATGCCTTTGCAGAAGAGAACAAAGGACAGTCATTTCCCTTCAATGAGAATAGGGATTCCATTATCATTTCATTTCCTCAAAGAGCTCACACAGCATCTATTAGCCGGTTCAGCTCTCAATTATAATGGTGTATTGTATTCTCAGATGTACTTTAAGATGTCAATTGAAACAAATACATGTAAGGGAAATTTACTCCTGAACATAAGAGGATTTTAGAATGCATAAGAAAAGTGGTATTTTTGCACTGAAATTTTCTTTTTAGGCTCCCAAATGATCAATGCTAGCAGGCAATAATTTAGCCTCCTGGGCATTGCGGCTTCATCTGAATGTAGCTATTTGTAGGATGTTTTCAGAGCATAGCTAAAACACACAGACACACACACGCACAACAAATGATGCCTAACTGTTAGAGGCTGTGCATGATTGCTGACTGTGAATACCCACAATGTCATGGTAAATTCACTAGATGCCATAAATTAATTCTTAGATTACTTCCTATGTATTTGTTTGTAATATTTTTTCCTGAAATTGATGGGTAGTTAAATGCATTTGTCTGCCTCTTAGAGGTCGAATTTGAAATGTATTAGTTCTCAATAGAGAGCACAGTGTTCTTCCTCAGTAAGAAAAAAAACACACAAAAAACTGTTCCCTGGCGTGATATGTTGCCATAGCCCATAACGATGGCTCTAGTTCAGCCTGCTGCTAAAGAGTGGCTCAGCCCATTACCCAAATAGTTAATTAATGCCTTTCCTCTTAAATAAGAATTTAAGCCTGGATCCTTTCCTCCCCTTGCCTTTCTAATTCCATAAAATTGTAAATGATGACTAGGCAGTGCTATCCAAATAGAACCATTACTTCCGAGTTTCTACTAAATGCAGGGGAGAGCACTATGTAATGGGATAATCAGAAGATGAGATTGGAGCACTGTCAGCATGTTAGATGGAAATCAAATGAGAAAGGGTTATTTGCGAGACTACATCTTTGGAATCACAAATAATGTCAGAAACTATTTTTATCTGCGGGGTTCTATTTGGCTCTCATGTAGAGTGCACACGGATAAGGGAAGCCACGAAGTGAAAAATATGTGAGGGCAAAATGAAAGGAGATGGAAAATAGAAGTGGAAATGGGTGTAGGGAAAGTAGGAATTAAGTCATAAAAGAATCACATTTCTTGCTGTGAATGCCGACAGGAATGAAATGAAAGGGTCAGAAGCAGTGCCTACATTAGAATAACGTGTAAGGAAGGAAAGTGCTAAAAAAACCTCATAGGATGCTAGAGGTAAGAGAAAAATCTATAAAATTGAAAAGACATGACCCCAACCGAACAGACACTGGGAAACAGAGCTGACAGCCACTGAAGGTTTAGTTGACCCAACTGTACCCTGGACATGAAGCTCTCACTAAGTTTATAGGTTCATTCTATAAGCTCCTTAATATGTATCAGACAATTCAAAGAAAGCTTGTTGATTTACATATGAGATACAAGGAAGTCTGTCAAACCACTTTGCACAAACAGGGGATGGAAAAGAAACTGATTATAAACAATTTCCCCCACACCTCCCGATGTGTCCATCTGTAAGCAAATGGTGGGCTAGCCCCCCTGAGATGAACTATCGATACTAAGCAGAGCGTATAATTCCAGCCATCAAAAGCCCAAGGTCAGATGGAAAATGAAAAAGGGCTTAGTTGCATGTACCTCTTATATAAACCTTGAACGCTTGGTGATAGATTGATTTAATGCTTTTATTCTTCATGCCCCAGCGATCTCCACCTGTGGCAGAGTCGCTAACCTCAGTGACGAGCTGCTGGAAGACAGGGAGTAGGTCTATGTAGGACGATGGTGACCACCTTCTTGATTAACGGTGGAAAAATAGCTCCTCTTAAAGAAGGTTCTCCAGTCCCATGGATTTACTGGACATGACCCCATATGCATCAGCCATTTTAATGATATTCACACTGTCACTTCTAGATGATAAATCGCTACCCTTCCCTCAAAGCACAGCAAATCCCACCACTTCCGCAAGGCTCTCCCCATGTTGCCAGTTTCCCAAGTTTCCACGCCTTTGGTACTCAGTGACAGTCTCAGTTTTTAGCACACTTGCAGCTACATTATAATGTCAGGTGCACATGCACAGGGTGGGGACAGTGATGGTAGCTAGGGCCAACTGTGGGTTCTAGGGCAGCAAACACATTTGAAAAAGTCATCACTTTGATTCCTCTATATGTTTCCTATTCTCTCATACTAGCATAGCCCTTTTTTTCACCTCGGTCTTAATACCGTATGTGTTTACTTTTTATCTTAATATTGAGAATATGCTCAGGGAAATACAATTTGTATTCTCCATACCTAAATATGCTTTTCTATCAGCACATCTAACCAGGAGTCAGATCTGCAATAGCAACGTTATTTATGTGACTACTTAAAAAAGAAACTTGTGAGTCTCAGGCAGGCTGGGACGACGTTTCTATGACGTCTGTATTTCACAAGTCATGGAGAGGACAGTAGTGCTCAATAAGCACTTATTGAATTAAAACTAATTTTTGAATGTGCCCAGGTTGCTAAATGATTCTTAGTTAATTTTCTAGAGAAAATAAGCCCACTAAATGGAACATGTAAGAGGTACTTTACAAAGCTCAAAGGACAATAAGAAGGAATAAAAATGAAAACTTTTCTTTCCATTATGGGCTTTGGTGAAGAAGAGCAATCACTATTTTATCAAAAGGCACTACTCGATGATTTTGTTAATGGAAAAAAAGGTCCTCCCTTAACAATTGTGAGAATTGTCTCCTTAGAGCCCTTGTCCGCCAGGCAAAGGAATCTTACCTACAGGATCCACAACAACTGGAAGAGGCAAAAAGGCAGCTCACTCATTTGTGGGATACAAAGAACATTATGAACTGATGAACAAAAATAGATACAGAGGCAAAGAATCATCGAACAGACTGTCAAACTACAGCGGGAAGGCAAGGGAGGGCTTGGGGCGGCGGGGATAAGAGATCAACCGAAGGACTTGTATGCATGCATATAAGGATAACCAATGGACGCAAGACACTGGGAGGGGGGTGAGGGCATGTTCTGGGGGGGTAGGGGAGGCCGTGGGGAGGTCAATGGGGGAAAAAAAGGAGACATATGTACTACTAATTGTAATACTTTAAACAATAAAATAAAAATTTAAAAAAATGAACTACCCAGACACCTGATTTCTTCCCCTGTCAGTCCTCTATGTTCTCCCTATTTCATATTGCTACTCAGTTGCTGATTATAGTTTTATAATGAAAATGTGTTAAAACATGGGCTTTATCAGGGAATCATATGGAAATGTTCTGAAGGAGAGAAATGAGCCATGGGGAAGTTAAATGAAAATCATGCTTTAATGGCATGAATTAGGAAGAAAATAACAGTTTAATAGGGTCATCGAGGCTACAAATGCCACTGAAAAGTCTAGATCCTCTGAGAGAGGTAACATTACGTTCTCCTGGTAATGAGTCCTATTTATTACTTCTTCATTGGAGAATTCTGTTTTTACATTTTGATAGTTCTGGAGTCATAATCATAATGGACTCATTGAGTCAAAATTTTAATAATTATTAAGTAGGCCACTGCTCATGGTAACTGATCAATTTTAATTTGGTATTGTTTTCTGATACCACTCTTCAACTTCAGACTGACTCCTATGGGGGAAACAATTGGAATCTAATTGGGCATCAGTGACTGTCATCATTACATATCAGAATCTTAGGCTTCAAGGGCTCAGATAAAGCAAACAATCCAACAAACACAATAATAACAAAGACAAATCAAGGAAAAGTCATGGTCTCAGCTTTTCTGTAGAGGCAATCCTTTGCTCCAGTGAAGCTGCTATCAAGACCAAGGACTCTGGCTACTTTGAATTTGAAAATTGGTTCAAAGGCCCATCTGGGGCCATAGTCAGGGGCTTTCCTATGGGAAGCGGGGAGGAACTGGTCCCCTGGAGTGATGAGCTCACAAAGCATTAAGGATTCCCCTCTCCTTCAAATGTTGTGAGCCCTTAACATAAGATGTACAAACTTGCCTCTGACCAGGCCTAGGGTCCTCAGCCCTTACCTACTCTTCCCCTCTTTCCTCCTCCAGGCCTCATGCTCTCCCTTCAGAAGGATCTTCTAGGCAACACCTTCCTTCAAGTTACCAAATTTGCCCCTTTTCTTATTCAATCAGAAACTTAAGTTATATTCTCCTCCATTAGGACCTGTCTGACTGACTGGAAAGTATCACATTTACACAACTACCCATTAACTTTTCGCTTCCATTTTTATTAACCAGGCATTTAAATCTGTTTATTCACAGTGTGACATATGCAATTAAACCCAGAAGCTTTGCCCTGTGCCCATCAACAGTCCCCGGTCAGTACAATAATGCTGTGTAAAAGATTATCCTATCTAATAAAGAGGGAATATGCTAATTGACTGCCCCACCCTCAAAGATGGCGGCACCCACAGCCAATAAGGAGGGAATATGCTAAATGACTGCCATGCCCTCAAATATGGCGGCACCCAGTCCCCTCAGCCGTGCACCTGCCTCCAGAGTCCCCAATCCCTTCAGCCCCGCAGCCGCCCAGGGCTGCCCGAGGCTCAGGTAACCAGGACCGGCCGAGGCTTGCCCTGCTGGCAGTGGCAGCAGCAGAGGTGTGATGGGGGCATCACCTTCCCCTGATGGCTGGGTCACCTCCTGCCCCTGAGGGCTCCTGGACTGTGAGAGGGGGCAGGCCGGGCTGAGGGACCCCCCCTCCAGTGAATGAATTTTCATGCACCGGGCCTCTAGTAGCTTATACGAGACATTCTATGTCTTAGGTCTTGATTATCACAGTCATTTGAGTTAGACAATATTGGTCTGACCTCTATTTACAGGGAAAAATAACTAACATTTACAGAAACTAAGTTAGTCACTCATGGCTGGTCCCCAAAGTGAGATTGAGTATCCCAATCTGGTGACGCTAATTGTGCACTGGCTGCCTGTTTAGCTGGTTCAGGCACATCACCATGCTCTTAGAGACAGTCAATATCTTCTCAGTGACAAAGGTAATGTTAATATTTATAATTCCCAAAAAAGGAAAACCAAGAAGAGAACGTTCAAAGATGTCTATGTAGTAGATGATGCCTATTTGCTTTATATAGCAAAAATATTGCATGAACAATGCATTCCTTGCCTTTGGCTAGAGTTTCCTTTCACAATTTCAAAAACCCAAGAATTGTCTCAAAAAACTAATTTTCAAGTATAAAGCAAGAGCAGGCCCAAGTGCTTTAGATGATTGTTGTCCTCTGTGTGAAGATGGTGCATTAAAAATTATCCACAAGTATTTTAAATTGTTATCTATGGAAAAACCATGTCATCATGTGCTATGGGCTGCTGAAGAGTGCACCATTTGAGGTAAGGGTTTTTCTGGAGATCTTGGAGTCCAGGGATCCATTCGCAGGGGTATGGATAACTCCTTTGGAGCCCAGATGCTCAATTCTGAGGCCCTGTGGCCGCCCTCTTTGTGGCCGCCCCGTGGCCACCCTGGGCATTTTCACATACTCGCTTCTTTAGCACAGCAAACCAAAGACTTCCTCAGGATGCTCTGAGCTTATCACCATGCCTGCTTTGTGAATTTCACCATTGATTTTAAATATTATATGCTTTGTTTCAATTTTGATGTTAAATTATAAAATAAACCTAATAACACTAAATCAGCATTACCTGCAAAATTTATTGACAAGTAAATTGTTGAACTTTAGCCAATAAAATGTTTATCATACTAATAATGGCGGTAGCTACTAGTACATTCTCCGTATCTTAAAAACTGCAGTTTCCAGCTGGATGTGCAGACCCTGAGAACTACAGCATTAGTGCAAGGGGCTCTTGAATGCATTTCCCTACCCAACTCTGTCTGTGGTCTTAATGAATAATATAATATCAGACATGTTACCACCACTAGTAAATGAATGTACACGATGTTGTGATTAATGTAGTTTTCATTGCATGTGAAAGAACTGCTGAATTTGAAAGCACTGATTAGAAAGTTTGTCAATGTAGGTTAAGAACATAAAGTCCTCATACCAAAACCCCAGGGAACCACTGCCTTTATATGTAAAGAAGAGAAGAGATGGACCACTAGCAGGCTATGCCCTAAAAGAACATTACTCTTTACATTTTGATAAAAGATATGTTGCACAGAAGAGCCATTTTTTTCTAAAAGTGGATATTAAAGAATATTTTTTGCTGATAAGTTCTAAGCTCCCGATTCATTACCTTACATTTCCTAATGGTCTACAGGACTAAACCCCTTCCCTCCACCCTAAAGATCACTGATAAGCTTTTAAGCACAGCATCCTCAGAGTCCAGACCAACATCCATGCACAGCTAAACCATCTCCATCACCCACATAGTCCTATTTTCCTTCCCATAATGGAAGAGGGTGGTGAAGGGTGGGTAGAAAGACTTAACAAGACCACAAGTCATGTACATCTTCCCCTCCCCCACATTCCCTGCCTTTTTGCAGGAACTCACACACAGCCCATTCACTATAGAAGGTACATAATAGAGGGGAGCCCCAAAGCCCTCATCTAAAAAGGCTTGGTCAAAGCTCTGTTATCTGTGCTGATGGACTTTAGATGATCTATAAATGCAAATAAGTAAAAATGCTCCAATTAAAGCATAATAGTATATAGGGTGTCCCCAAAAATGTATACACACACTTAGAATAATTATAAAGGCTGTGTTTATTAAAATACATTTCATTTTCAAAATTGAGCTGTCAGCTGTTAAAGTGTGTATATATTTTGGGGACACCCTGTGTTTCTCCCTACAGAAGATTTACATTTCTTATTGTGTGTATTTAAGCAACTATGAAAGTAAACTGAAAGGGCAGAGCAGGACAGTACAAAATGTACTGTATCCTCCATCCTGTGTAACTATGTCCTTGATATGCAGTTACCAAGCCCGCCCTTAAATCAGCCAATAAGAATGCAAAGGGAGATAATCAAAGGCCAAAAGAATACTAACCGCCTTCTGTCTTTGTGTAACTGGACCCTAGCCCTCACCCGACCAATCAGGGTCAGCCAACTCAGGGGTCCAACCCTCCCCTGCCCCAGACCACTTTAAAACCTTTGTTCTGTTGAAGCTTGCTCTCTCTTTCCACCTCGCCGCTGCGCCGGTGGGTGTGTGTGGGACTGAGCTCGAGCTAGCTCGAATAAAGGCTCTTTGCTTTTGCATCGGACTCTGTTCCCTGGTGGTCTTTGGGGATCACGAAATCTGGGCATGACATAAACCATGGCCTTGAAGTGTATTGCATAGTAATGGACTATCGGCAAGAGAAATGATCATTCTGCAGGTCCTGTAAGGGCATGGTATCTGCAGTAAAGCTTTAACACACGTGTGCGTGACCATGAACATGAGCACTGATCGGCCTCCCTCTGTGCCTGGTGTGTATCACAGAACTGAGTGAACACACTGACATGGCCAGGTTGGGGCAAGTTGAGCTGCACGGCACACACTCTGCACCATAGCACAATGTAAACAGTCATCGCAAAAAGAAGGAGAGAAGGAAACTCACTGCAGAATCTGGACTGCCTTCCCCGACACCCTGGGGGTGCTGCCTACCGCCATGCTGTGCAGAGGCAAGACATCAAGTGGCATTTGGGAGACTGCTCACAGCACACCATGGGCGACAGTCTTGGTGGCCCTCTGGGTTTTCATTGAACAGACTGAAGTTATCAGTCAAGTTGAAGTAAAAAAAAAAAAAAAAAAGCAACACTATGTCAACTATGATTGATACTTCCAGCAAACTGAAAGAACTGAGCCCATAGTTCTTTAGAGAAGAGGTTATAGATAAGCCTTGAGGACATTATGCAAAGCGAAATAAGCCAGTCACAGAAGGACAGATACTACCTGAGTCCCCTTCTACGAGCTACTCAAATAGTCAAACTTGTTGAAGCAAAGAATAGAATGGCGGTTGTCAGGGCATCGGGGGAGAGAAAAATGAGGAGATCTAATCAACGGGTATAATATTTCAATTATGCAAGATGAATAAGTTCTAGGGGTCTGCTGGACAACACTGTGCGTGTGGATAAGGACATTGTATTATACACAAATGCATATAAGGTGTTTTTAGCACAGTAAAAAATTAATTAAAAAGAGGTATGTGTCTCAGAGGGAATTGGACTTCACCCTGGAATCCTGACTGGGGGGGTGGGAACTTCCGTTGTAAACATCCAAGAGAAACTGTGTAGGAGTCTAGTGCAAATATTAGATACAGATAGATACTAGATACCAGAATATGACCACCAGACATCAGGTAAGAAAGGAAAGTTTTCTTTCTCTGTTGCAATAAAAAGCAGTGTGAAATGAAGACTGCTCTGCCTCCTGGCAGGAAACAGCAGTTTTATAAGTTATGACATAAGGCGGTGCTAAAGCAGAGCTTAACAGATCCCAGGTCTCAGAAACAGATGTCTGAAGGGTAAATAAGTCACAATGGTCTAGAGCACTGTTTGGGATTTATTAAGAAATGGAGAACAGGGGTTTAAGCCTGAAGCTTGCAACTGTCAAACAGAAGTGGCGGCTTTGGGGGAGACCTTTGCTTTCCTTATTGGCCTTTGCTAGGAGAGGTCTTGTACAGCTCCCACTGGTTCTCAGTAGTTGGGAGCATCCACATTATCCCTATATGCTAGGATACGTGCGACTTTCTCTTCACTGAATAAATGCAAGAAGCCTATGGGCTTCAAAAAGATGTGCTTTTCAATTATGCCCAGAAAAATCAATGTAATTTGGATTATACAAATGTATTTGTATAAAGAAGCAAGTATAATTTAAATTGCATACCCCTTAGGCAGAGAAATCCCATGTTTATGTGGCTGGACTATTGCATTATGAATGGACAAGAAGAGTAGCCCTAGTTAGGAATGACCTAAAATGAACTACTTTGGAAATATAGTCCCCCAATTTTATTTGGAGTATCTCAAATGGGAAATTTGATGAGATAGAATCTCATTGTAGACAGTGGGAGCCACTAAGACTTATAAGATTTATATCAAGAGAGCTACTCCAAATAAAGTGGGGGGACTATATGTCATTTTGAATATGAGAGGGATAGGAGCGTGTGACTGCGCTGAGAAAGGCAGAAATAGCAACAGGCTCAGTAAGAGGTTATGCTTATGGATTGACTGCTATTTTCACAAAGCTTCCAACATAACAAGGAAGAAAAGACACCCAGATTTGGTAGTGAAAATGAGAGTCAGCCCGAAGATCACTGCTGTTTTTGGGAATCACTTAAGATTAGTATGTTCTAGAACCTAGGGATACATTAAAGCGCCCCTCTCCCTTTTTTTTTTTTTTTTTTCCTCTCCCAACAGAATTATGAAGAAAATGATGAGGCATCAGCCTCCCAATGCCCTGAATTCCAGGGAGCTTTGCTAATGAGCAGATTAGCAGAAACCCTTGGGTACTGCAAAAAAACACTTTTCCATAAAGTATTTATCATCTTCTTTCATCTCATGTTGGCTGACTTGGGACACATCAGATGCTGTGTGTGACCTAAAAAGCAATCTGGGCTTTGGAAGGTTTGATCATTTACGGATATTCTCAGGGGGCAAGCACAAAACTGGCTTCCAGCACCACATCTGAAAGGCAGCCCCATAATTGATAAGAAGTCCCTTTTCACGTGTTTCTTATCATGCGAGGAGCTCACTCGGCCCACATGCTACAGTCTCTTAATCATTGTCACAGACAAACCTGTCCTACTCTGAAGCAAACCATAGTTCTCACATATCATTTACCCTATTAAAGAGAACAGAACAAAAGAAGGAGCCATAAAAAATTGGCCATTATTAGCCTGGCCAGTGTTGCTCAGTGGTTAAGCCTCCACCTATGAACCAGGAGGTCAAGGTTGATATCCAGTCAGGGCACATGCCTGGGTTGTGGACTCAATCCCCAGTAGGAGTCATGCAGGAGGCAGCCAATCAATGACTCTTTCTCATCATTGATGTTTCTCTCTCTCTCCCCTCTCCCTTCCTCTCTGAAAGCAATATATATATATTTTTAATGGCCATGATTCTATCTAGTAAGACCAACATAAAAAGGAGAAATATAAGAATTATAGTCTGCAAACTCCATTCATAATTTGGCTAATTTCTAATTGATCCTATCAGAACAGGCAGGAGGAGAGGAGGTCGCTGTATCTTTCCATCTAAGAAAAAATAGACATAATTATTAATTTCTTATGGTCTGGGAAAAAGAGAAAACTAAAGCTTACTACTATGAAATACCCTTAAAGAGATTATTCGCACAAAGATGTTCTGTGTTACACACACAGACACAGGGATCTTTATCTTCTTCTGTAGATAAATATATGAGAAAGCAACTCTTAAGCTACTTTGTGCGCCAACAGTTTTCTTGCCTGTTAAAATACAAGGCCAGGCACAGCACAAATGGCTTTTTAAAATATGAACTCTTAGTGTGAGTTCTCCCATAACAGACCGGATGTGTCTGGGGCTCAGTTAAAGTGAAACGAAGAGCCACAAGTGGTGTTTTATAACCAAGGAAGGCACAGCCTGACCTTTGCAGAAATGAGAGGCGAGATTGATTGGATAATGGAATCCCTGCCATTCACTTACGTGGTGATGAATTGGGATCTTGGCACTGATTTCCGCCCTAATTCCATCAGTTGGAGACCCTTACTGGGGACTAATTGAAAGCTGCTGCTTTATGGAATACAGAGTATCTTGTTGGAAACATTCTTCCGCTGAGGCAGACAGTGAAGAAGAGACAAGGACTGATGTGGCCTTTTTGGGTCTTCACAAAATAAAAACAGGGGAAGAACACAGAAGGAAAGTGATAGTTTAAGGTAGACTTGTATCTGGCCTCCATTTTAAGAAACAACTATTACTAAATACAACATAAATAATGAAAATATTCCTGGGTACTCGCAACATGGGTTATTTGGAAAACATGACAACGGAGGCCTTAAAATGTGTTACAGAATGATCAATTAACCCGTTTACACAAAGTTGGCGCATTTCTACACACTAGGCCTCGATAAAAAGGTAAAATATAACTACAAGTGTGCATATACAACTGACAGCCCTTCTCAGATGTTTACTCAGGACTAAGAATTCCAGAAATCATATTTTCTGCAAACAGCCTTTCCTTCTGCCAAAACACACACACTCAAAACAGTAACAAAACTTTATGCTCCATGTCCCTGGTTTATCCGCTGTGCTCAATAAATGTATATGGGCATAAATAATGAATGAACAACTGCAGAAATATTTTCTGTGCATGCTTCCTGAAAAACATACCTAGACCAAACCATAATGCTGGTATCACCAGAAGTTAAAAGTGTCGCCCTCTTCGTAATTATTTTTACAAGGATTTTAGTATCATGCATCAATAATTCAAATGTAATTGTTTATAATTAGACTCTGGTCGCAATATTTGAAAGTGGATATCCAGATGAATTCACAGAGTCTTTCTGATATTTCTTAGACATATGTAAGTTCAAAGTTCTCTCATTTCTGAATTCAGTTATAATTTCTCTAAATATAATGCCTGTAGTACCCCATATCCACATCATAATTATGGATGCCATGACTTCATTAAGAAAATACAAGCTTCTAAAAGGATTGAGTTTTTCTTCCCTTGAAGGCAGGTAATATTCAGAGTGGTCAGCACTCACCAGGCCTAAGTAAAGGTAGGATCTGCTGGCATGAAGGAGCCAGGCTCACAGTGACAACTGAATCTCTCAGAAGGCAGGGACTATATCTCTGGAGTTGCACATCTCTATGGTGTAAATAGCATCTGATATGCACTGGGCCATATGGCAGGCTCATAATAAATAAATGTTGAACTTAACTAAACTCTAGGAAGCATAAGGTTTATGGTTCTAGATCTGAGCTTATACCTGACTTGGTGGGGGTTGGGGTCTGGTAAAATATTCCTCCTTATCAACCGAAGGACTTGTATGCATGCATATGAGCATAACCAATGGACACAGACGGGAGGTGGGCAGGTGAGTGAGGGCATGTGCTGGGGGTTGGAGGTGGCTGGGGAGAGGTCAATGGGGGAAAAGGAGACTTATGTAATACATTCAACAATAAAGAACTTAAATTAAAAAAAAATTGTTTCACCAAAAAATAAAAAATTCCTCCTTAACAGGAATCGACACTGCTTTGGATTGATGAAATGGCATCTGTAGAGCAATTTAGGAAATGGGCACCATCAAGTAGTCTACTTGTATTGGATTCCTGCCCTCCATTATTGGATTCCTTGGTTGGATCCATTAAATTGATAATGTGGTCCTCTATGGGGGTGGCTGCATTTCAGTGATGGGAGAAGGGATCCTTTATACTGTGTGAAAGATTATCTGTGGTCTAGTGTGCAGAGAAGTATGAAGGAAGCTGTGAGAATGGGGTTTGGCTTCAGGTTCCGCCATTAATTTCCTGGCAGCTCACTTAAGGGACTTTTGGGGTCTAGCTTTCCTCTTTATAACCTGACATTAGAACTTATTTTTAAAGGAAGAACAGCATGGTACATGAGCTTTAGACACTTTGAAAGAGTTCTCTATAATAAATAATATTGGTTTTGAGTAAGATTACCATTACGGCATGGAGTTGAAGTTTTGGAGCTGGAAGTAAACTATATGTGATCATATATTTCAACTGCATAATTTTCATCAAAATTATACTTGCACTCTCATGTAAATTAACCTAATAAACTTTGAATACTTTCTAACATTGCACCCAAACATGGGAGGTAACATTGAAAGAGAGAGACAAATGCCTTGATGTTTTACGTGCTTTTTCACCTTTCACATACCTAATACATTGCTGAGAAAAGTAGATACCCAACCAGGACCAGCTAAGCCAGCAGAGCAGCCAGAGTCACTCCAAAAACAGCAGTATTATTTCTGATAAGGATGCAAAGGAGTATTTACAGATTTCATAGTCCTATCAATTTTGACATTTCCCTTGAGCATGAAATTATTCCTCCTAAAAAAGAAAAAGTCTCTAATTTTATAGCTGAGATATATAAAGTGTTCTATGCTGAAAGACTTAATTAAAAACCATTATTAATTTAGGGATCATTTACTACATACAAGGTGGAGTATAAGATATTGGTGGGAATAGACAGAAAATAATGAATATCATAAAAATTATTTTTCATTAAAGATAAGTGTAACTGGATACCAAGTTATAGTCTTTTTACAGTTTCAGCTTTGAACAGGTGCAGCTATACCTCTCATCCTTACTCATGTGTTAATTTATCAGACAGGTATTAAATTCTGCTATGTAAGGCTCTTACTCTCCTTAGATGCTAGATAAAGAAAGATGCCATGAATCCTTTCTTCTCAGGCACTAGTGTTGGAAAACTATGGCCAATGGACCAAATTTGGCCTGCTGCCTATTTCTGCTTTTCATCTTTAAAAATGGGATATAATTTACATATCATTTAAGTTCATTCTTGAACATGTAAAGTTCAGAGGTGTTGTGTTTTTTTTTAATATATTTTATTGATTTTTTTACAGAGAGGAAGGGAGAGGGATAGAGAGCTAGAAACATCGATGAGAGAGAATCATCGACCAGCTGCCTCCTGCACACCCCCTACCAGGGATGTGCCCGCAGCCAATGTACATGCCCTTGACCGGAATCGAACCTGGGACCTTTCAGTCCGCAGACCGACGCTCTATCCATTGAGCCAAACCGGTTTCGGCAGAGGTTTTTTTTTTAATACATTTGCTAAGTTGTGCAACCATCACCCGCTATTTCTAATTCATAGTATTTTCATCACCCCTCCTCCCAAAGTCACAACCCATATTCTCCTTCCCCTGGCCCTTGGAAACCAACCACCAATCTACACTGTTCCTCTATGAATTTTCCTTTTCTAGATACTTAATATGTTAACTGAATCGTACCATACAAGGCCTTTGTATCTGGTTACTTTTACTTAGCATAGTATTTTCAAAGCTCATTCATATTATAGCATACGTACTTCATTATTATTTATAGTTGAGTAACATGCAGTTGTTTGATAACATATATGTTAATCCATTCTTCAAGTTGATGGGCATTTGGGTTGTTTCCATCTGTTGGCTCCTATGAATAATGCTGCTATGAACATTATTATTCTGTATGGATGTACATATTGATATTATTATATTTCCTAATATCTGGCCTATCATGGAAAATGTTCCATGTGAAAATGAGAAGAATGTATGTTCTGCTGCTCTTGGGTAGAGTGTCTTGTATTTATGTAGTTACCTTTAGCTTTACTGGTAATCTTTATTTCTTCCTTGTATTTGAATTTGAATGACTGTCAAGTGCTCCTTCATTTCTGTGTGGAAAAACTCCCTTTAGTATTCTGTGTAGGACTACCAATACATTCTTTCAGTTTTCATTTATTTTTGGACTTTCTTAATTTCTTTTTTTAATTTAAAAAATAATTGAATTTATTGGGGTGACATTTGTTAAAATTATACAGGTTTCAGGTATACACTTTAATATATCATCTGTATATCATATTGTGTGTTTATCACCCCAAGTCAAGTCTCCTTCCATCACCATTTATTCCCCCTTTTCTTCTTCTATCTTCCCCGCCACTCCTTCCCTCTGCTAATCCCCCTACTGTGATCTGTGTGCATGAGTCTTTATTTTTCACTCTGCTTAGTCCCTTCACCCATCATCCAATCCCCTCCTCTCTGACAGCTGTCAGTCTTTTCTCTATGTGTCTATTTCTATTTTGTTTGTTTGTTTATTTTGTTCATTAGATCCCCCATATGAGTGGAATCATATGGTACTTGTCTTTCTCTGACTTATTTCACTTAGGATAATATTCTCTAAGTCCATCCATGCCAATGTACCACACTTTTTTATCCACTCATCTAATGGACACTTGAGCTGCTTCCAAATCTTGGCTATTTTAAATAATACTATAATGAACATAGGGGTGCATATATTCTTTTGAATACGTGTTTTAGGTTTCTTCTAATATATTCCTAGAAGTAAAATAATTAGGTCACAAGGAAATCCCATTTTTAACTTTTTTGTGTAACTCCATACTGCTTTCCACAGTTGCTGCACCATTCTGCATTCCCACCAATAGTGCACTAGGGTTCTCTTTTCTCTACATCCTCTCCAACTACTTGTTTGTTGATTTATTGATGATGGCCATTCTGACAGAGGTGAGGTGATAGCTCATTGTGGTTTTAATTAATTTGCATTTCTCTGCTGCTTAGTGATGTTGAGCATCTTTTTATCAGTCTATTGGGCATCTATATGTATGTCCTCTTAGTAGAAGTGTCTATTTAGGTCCTTTGCCAAGTTTCTAACTGAACTATTTATTTTTTGGTGTTGAGTTTCATAAATTCTTCATAATTTTGGATATTAATCCCTTATCCGATGTATCATTGGAGAACATGTTCTCCCATTCAGTGGGTTCTTTTTACATTTTGTTGATGATTTCCTTTTCTGTGCAAAAACTTTTAAGTTTGACTTGTTTATTTTTTCCTTTTGTTTCCCTTGACCGAGGCGATGTATCAGAAAAAATATTGCTATGGGAACTGAGATTTTACTGCCCATGTTTTCTTCTAGGATTTTTATGGTTTTGAGTCTAACATTTAAGTCTTTAATCCACTTTGAGTTTATTCTTGGTACAATATCAACAAATCAATAAGCATGATACACCACATAAACAAAATGAAAAATAAAAACCACATGACCATATCAATAGATGTAGAAAAAGTATTTGATAAAAACCAGCACCCATTTATAATAAAAACTCTCAGCAAACTTAGAATAGAAGGAAGATACCTCAACATAATGAATATCCAGAAATCAGTTACAATTTTATATACTAACTAGTGACCTGGTACATGGATTCATGCACATTGAAAGGAAATTAATTAGAAGGTGGCCAGCAGGGTGGACTGGGAGAGATGGGGCAGACATGCCCTGGATCCAACCTTCTGTGGTCCCTCCCTGGCATCTGCAGAGTGAGCAGGGTCCCTCCGGCAGGTGGGGTCCCTCGGCTTGGCCTGTGGGGATCAGGTCGAAACCGACTCTCCCACATCCCCCAAGGGGTTCCGGAGTGCGAGAGGGCACTCTGCAAAGTTGCTGTCATACAGTGTGTGGAACGCAAACGCAAGTGTGCAGTAAACCAAATTCGGGGCCGACAGTGACCCAGCAACAACATAACCTATGTCTGAAGGTGGAATCGCCATCCCGCGAAGAATCAGGCTTCTTCCTCTCTGGTTTCAGGGTGCGTCACCCGAGAACCACCGTTGCCAAGTCACTGTAGCTCGATAGCTCCTGTGTTGAGCGTCTGCCCCCTGGTGGTCAGGGTGCATCATAGTGACTGGTTGGACAATCAGACACTTATAGATATAAAAGGCTAATATGCAAAGTGTCTGCATGGGAGTTTGGCCGGGAGACTGGGAGTTTTATCACTCACTATGACGTGCACTGACTACCAGGGTGTGGCGCAAAAGGAAGGAAGGCCTTGGCCAGCAGCCAGCAGCCAGAGAAAGGAGGCCCCAGCCAGCAGCCAGCAGCTGGGAAAGGGAGGCCCCAGCTGGCCCTGATCGCCAGCCAGGCCTAGGGACCCTACCCATGCATGATTTTCATGCACTAGGCCTCTAGTATATAGATAATGAACTATCAGAAAGGGAAACTAAGTAAAGAATCCCATTCATAATTGCTTCAAAAAGTTAAATACCAAGGAATAAATTCAACCAATGGTATAAAAGATCTGTACTTAGAAAAGTATAAGACACTGAAGAAAAAATTAAAGAAGATACAAGTAAGTGGAAGCTTATACCATGTTTCTGGGTAGGAAGAATTAACATCACTAAAATATCAATACTACCCAAAGCAATCTATAGATTCAACAAATATACCAATGGTGTATTTCACAGAACTAGAATAAATATTCCAAAAATTTATATGAAACTACAAAAGATCCCAAATAGCCACAGCAATCTTGAGAAAGAAGAACAATGTTAGAGGAATAGTACTACCTGATATCAAACTATACTACAAGGCCACCCACAGTAATCAAAACAGCATGGTATTGACATAAAAACAGATATATAGATCAATGGAACAGAATAGAGAGCCCATGAATGAACCCACACCTTATAGTCAATTAGTATTTGGAAAATGAGGCAAAAACATACAATGGGCTAAAGATTGTATGTATGTTTTGTACATATCTGTCCAATTTTCCTAATACCATTTACTATTCAGCAAATGGTATTAGGAAAATTGGACAGATATGTACAAAAATCTATACTAATAAAAGCGTAATATGCTAATTAGAGTGGTTGTCTTCCAGACATCTTTCCAGACAAAGCCGCAGTGGCTACAAAGGCCAAGGCTCAGGCAGCCATAACCAGCTGCAGTGGCAGCAGCATTGGGGTTATGGGGGTGGTGCCTCCAGAGGGAGGCCAGACTGGGGGCCAAGGCACAGGCAGTTTGGGGTGATCAGGCTGATAGGGGAGGGCAAGGTAGGGGCAATCAGGCTGGCAGGAGATCAAGGTAGGGGCGAGCAGGCAGGCAGGCAGTGGGGTTAGGGACAATCAGGCAGGCAGGCAGGTGAATGGTTAGGAGCCAGCGGTTCCGGATTGTGAGAGGGATGTCCGACTGCTGGAAGTTGGACATCCCCTGAGGGGTCCCAGATTGAAGAGGGTGCAGATTGGGCTGAGGGGCACACCCCCCCACCCCCCAGTGCATGAATTTCGTGCACCGGGCCTCTAGTAAAAAATAAAACTAGACCACCTTTTTACACCATACACAAAAATAATTTTAATTTTTGAAGAGTGTTTCTCTCTAGTTATAGAATTCTTGGTTGAATCCTCTTTGTCAGCAGTTTTGAATATGTCTCATCACTGCCTACTGATGATCACTCAGCTGTTAATCCTGATGTTGATGATCACTTGTCAATTGTAAATCACTCTCTTTTGCTTTTGGGAAGATTCTCTTTTTGAGTTTTTATTATATCCTAATTGTAGATCTTTTTTAGTTTATCCTATATGGTATTTTTTGAGCTTTATATCTTACATAGAACTAGAAGCCCAGTGCACGAATTCGTGCACCAATGGGGTCTCTTGGCCTGGCCTGTGAGAACAGGCCAAAACCAGCTCTCTGACATCCCCTGAGGGGTCCCAGATTGTGAGAGGGTGCAGGCCAGGCTGAGGGACCCCACCAGTGCACTATCAGAGCCGGGGAGGGATGCAGGAGGTTGGCCAGCTGTGGAAGGACCGCAGGAGGGCTTCAGGGCGTGTCCAGCCTGTCTCACTCAGTCCTGATCAGCTGGACCCCAGCAGCAAGCTAACCTACCAGTCAGAGCATCTGCCCCCTGGTGGTCAGTGCATGTCATAGCAACTGGTTGACCAGTTGACTGTCTGCCCCCTGTTGGTCAGTGCACATCATAGCAAGTGGTTGAGTGGCCTTAGCATATCATTAGCATATTATGCTTTGATTGGTTGAATGGACGACCAGACAACTGGACACTTAGCATATTAGGCTTTTATTATATAGGACTTTTGAGCTCTTGAATGTGTAAATTTTTTAAATCAAATTTAGGAAATTTTAGCCTTTACTTCTTCAAAATTATTTCTGCCTCTTTTGATATTCTCTTTTTTTTCCCTAGGACTTCCATTATGCATATGTTTGTATGCTCTACAAGATAAATACAAAATTATTTCTGCCTCTTTTGATATTCTCTTTTTTTTCCCTAGGACTTCCATTATGCACATGTTTGTATGCTTTATAGTGCCCCAGAGATTTGAGGCTCTATTTTTCTTCATTCTTTTATCTTTCTGTTTATCATATTAGTGACTTGATTTGGTACATTTCTCAATTCATTAATTTATTTATCCTCACCCTTTCTATTGATTTTTAGAGAGAGTGGAATGGAGGGGGAGAGGCAGAGAGAAACTTGGATGTGAGAGAGAGACTTTGATTGGTTGCCTCCTGCATGCACCCCAACCAGGGCCAGGGATCCATCCTGTAATCAAGGTATGTGCCCTTGACCAGAATTGAACCCAGGACCCTTCAGTCTGTGGGCTGACACTCTAACTGAGCCAAACCAACTGGGGCTGATATTATTATTATTATTATTATTATTATTATTATTATTATTTTGCCTACAAACATCAACTGATTAGTATCTCTAGTAAAATTTTTTAGTTTTCATGCTTTTTAACTCTAGAATACCTATTCTTCATTATAATTTCTACATTATTATTAATATTATCTATTTTGTTTAACATCATTCTTATATTTCCCTTTAGTCCTTTAAACATATTTAAAAATAGCTGATTCAAAAACCTTTGCCTAGTAAGTGTAACATCTCAGCTTCCTCAAAAAGTTTCTGTTGACTGCTTCATCTGTGTGAACCAAGTTGTTGGGCTTTTGTTGTTGTTGTTGTTTTGCATGTCTTATGATTGATTTGTTAAAAATTGGAGATTTAAAATAATATAATATGGCAATTCTGGAGACCAGCAGCTTCTTGTATTCTTTTAGTGTTTGTTGTTATTGCTAGTTTTGTTGTTGTTGTTGCTGATTTAGTGACTTTTTGAACTAATTCTGTGAAGTCTGTGTTATTTGTCTTGTCCCATGATGTCTTCAATAATCTGACAGAGATTCCCTTTAATGCTTGGGACTGATGAGTCTTCCAGTCTTTGATGAGGGGCTCTATGTATTTTTTGTCCCCACAGAAAGAGCTGTTCTTACTGGGCCAATTCTAAGTCTGGCCAAACACAGACAGCATTATGAGTGGGGTCTTCCAGGGGGCCATCAGATAGTCAAATAATGAAAATTCTTCAAAAATAGGATTTTGAAGAAGTTCCAAACCTGTTCTGCCCTCTCTAAATAGTTATCAAGCTAGTTATTTTTTATCATAATTTTGGGCAGCATTTTTCAAGGCTATTGTGGTGCTGGAATTGGTGACATGGGAATAACATAAGTTAAATGCAATAAAACTTTCTAAGATTCAGCCACTTTTATTGAGTACGTGCTCCCCAGATTGCTGCAGTCTTTGATTAATTTATAGAGTTCTGATAAACTGATTTGGACTATTTTTGCCAACGATCTTATTGCTTTTATGCTGGACAGGATTTTGTGATGTCCTTTCTCTACTATTTTGACTGATTGCCTGCTGTTTTACATCAAGTTTTATTGAGTCACATCCATGCTCATACAGGTATGTATTGTCTATAACTACTTCTATGCTACTAGGAGAAATTTTAAGAGAAATCTCATTGCCTGCCAATATGTATTTGCTTAACCTTTCTCTGTGTTTCACAGGCCATTTTATATATGACATCATAACCTATGTTAAACTTTTATTTTTTAGTTTTTATGTTGTATGACCAAATTATGGAGGAAAATCTTAAATGGGATCTTCTTTAGTGTAAATTTAAATAAAAATAAAATATACTAAGAAATAAAGGATTGATTCATCAGAAAGAAGTAATCATGAAGTAGGAGAAAAAAATGCCCATCATCTTCAACCTAAAATAAGAAAATGACTTTTTGGGTTAAAATCTAGAACTATCCACCTATTTGTGTGTGGTGTGGTACAGACTCTTCTAGCAAAAAGTCATTTTTCTTACTCAGAGAAATTTTTTTCCATAGGATTTTAAGATATCTTGAAAAATTGTTATAACATTCTTAAAAGTTAAATATGAGAACAGAAATGAACATTCAATTTTAGCAAATTGGTCCTCTATATAAGCTGTTTATATATGCTCAGAACATGAAATGAAAGACAACTCTAAGAAGATCATGTAATGATTTTGTATACCTTATGACCAGAAAAAGCCAACTTGAGTATTTAGAGAAGCTTAGACAACACAGACGGTATGACACCATAAAATTCTTCAAATTTTCAAGTCTGTTACCTAAGTCTCAACAGAAGGCTGGGTGTGTCTGGAGTTGCAAATTTTCTACTCTCCCTAATGCATGGGACCTAAACAACCTATCCTTCCCTGTTAGCTCTTATAAACACTTACACATGAAAAAACCTGGATGCTCTTTGACTGACAAACTCACATTAGCTGTGCTTAGCTTCTGTCCCCTAAGGCATCATGCACATCATTCTTGTCTACTACTCAGGGGGCATCCGGAAACATTACTTATGTTTTCATTCATTATATGACCAACAGCATTTCAAACAAAAATTGGGCTGCTCAGAAATAACATGTGACTTTATTAAAACTATAATACTAACGAACTGAGATTTATATGAGACACTGATACAATCTTAAAAAAAGATTAATACCTTTAAAAATAAGGAGAGATTTAGAGAACTTCTGATATTCTGAATGGTATTTGATAAGAATTTGGTGATTCTAGAATGTGAATAGGAAGCTGTGTGTGGGCTTTTCAATGCTACGTTTGGAGCTACAGAGTCATGCACAATGCCATCCAGTACACTCTGAACGTAGAGAGCAGATTCAGTATCAAAACCATTTTCAGAGCCTGGTATATTCTGAAACATTACAGCATTGTTGTTGTTGTTTTCATATCATGAAATAAGCCAGCCATGGCAAATTGAAGAAGCTATAAATCATTTTTCTAGGTTTCTGAAATAGTCATTTTGCTGATGTAAAGGAATTCGTTCAATAGCAACAGACAAGAAACTGACTCTCCTCTGTGACTATTTTTTCTCTCTCCCATGTATGAACAATGTTTTGATCAGGATTTATAAAGAGGGGGGGAAAAAAAGGCTGATTTGTGAAGAAAAACACCAAGGCTTCTTTTCACTAAATGAAAACAATAAAGATCAAAACGGATTGCAACACCAACCTGAGCCTTTGTAGAAGTCCATGTTGGCAATGCATGACAAGCAAAAGGGAAAGAAAATTATATATTCATTAGTTGAGCTGCTGTTATAATGCAAAATTGAAAAAAAAAAAAAGAACACCTGAAAATCCTTTTCCCTGGTTACTCAAAATTAATGGTTTACATTTCAGGTAGTGTTTGAATGTTTCCTTCCTGATTCTCAAACAAAAACTCCCTCTAAGTGGACATCAAACACATGATTCTGTGGGAATAAAGAGCATATATGGATCTGAGAAAGCTGAGCAGATTTTCTCTGCTGTCCCCTGGCTATGAGAGCTGATTCCTAAAACCAAAGCCTAAGGAAATACAATAAATCTCTGAAGCTTAACTCAAATTCCCTAAAATGTGTCACAGTTACAGCTCATCAATCTTGGCCAAAAAAGAAAACAAAAAAGACATAAGAAATGTTATTTTTGAAGAATATAGCACATAGAGACTAGACTAATTCTTGGAATGTGGATTCCATGAACCTTGTTCCTTCTGCCCACTCCCACCTACCCCCCAATTATCTCTACTTTGTAACCTTACCACACTTTTAATTTTAAACCTATTTGACTCATTATTTAATTACTATCATCTCTACAACTAGACTACGTTCCCTGAGGGCAGAGTTAATATCATTTTATTGTTGTTGTTCATCATTATACTTCCAATACTTATCCAGTGCCTGGCATAAATATTTCAAAAATATTTGTAAAAAGATAAAAGAAATAATGTAGTTCCAAGGCAATATACATTACACATATTTGGATACATCTGAAAAATTATAGGCCAAATCCAAATTTCATTTCAATTTGAATTCAAGTTTTACTCTTTTATGTAACAGATCAGAAATCTTTAATTTACAGAATAATATTTCCAAAGAAACTAAGCTGGGTAGGTTAATTAAACAGCCATATACCTGGCCTCTTGGGAACTCTAATCACATTTGTATTAATCCATCATCACAATTTATAAATAGTGGTTGTTTGTAACCAGAAGTCACTGAGTCCACAGAGCTTTACAAACTTAACCAGACTTACTATCACTATTTCAAAACCATTACTAAAATTGATACATTTTTCCAGCTATAATTATATAGGTTAATCAAAAGAAGAACATCTTCATCTTTAGTTAGAAGTATAAAATAATTAAAAGTGCTCAACAATAAGGAAGTCTGGGAAGATATAATTAACTCAGAGTTAGGTCATCAATGAACAGTAAACACTGTTCACATAATTATTTTATTGCACATTAGTATTAACTATATGGAAATGATTTATTCTCGGATTTAATATTGCTACCAAATCTTGATGATTACTGCTCATCGATTAGAATTTAGATCAAGGAACACAAAAATTTGGATATATCACTGCTTCACCCTTTTCGTGTGTTTTGGCTTGTCCAGAGCTCTGATTTAGCAGAGTTCTAGGACAATGGCTCCATAGTTCAAGGTTGCTAAACCTTTTTTAGTTCCTCATACTTATACAATAAATATGTACAACTATGTCTAAATAATGAAAGCATTATTAATATTGAAGGCTAAGAATTCCTTCAATAAATAATGATGGGTAATATTTTATATAAATGGTTAAACAAGTTTCTGTGGGGGCAATAAATAAACAGAACCTCTTTGCTATTCCTCATTACGTACTGAAGTTTTCCGAAGCAGTAATAATCTTATTAGATATGAGAATTTGACTGTATTCTTATGAACTACGTTGTTTTCCTGAAATTACATACATTACTTTTTTGAAATTCTTACTGTCACAATTAATCTCTGGTTAGTATACATCATTTTTGGATAGCATTAATCCTCTATTCTTCTGCCTCAAAATTCTTTCAGATATTTCAACCACCTTTACCTCTACATGCCGCCTTCATCTTTCTCCTTGGCTTAGTCAAACTGCTTTTTGGTATTTCTATTTCATTTTATTTTATTTTAGGTTTTTATTGTATTTTATTTTTTATTAACTTTATTGGGGTGACATGACATTGATCAACATAGTATATAATTCAGGTGTGGGGTTTTTTCCTGTATATAGCACTGTGTGCCTACCACCCAAAGTCAAATCTTCTCCCATCACCATATATTAGGACCCTCTTCTCTGCCCACCCCCTTCCCTCTGGCAACCACCACATGACTTTGTATTCATGAGTTCAGTTTTATATCCCACATGTGAGTGAAATCATATGGTTCTTAGTTTTTTCTGAGTGACTTATTTTACTTAGCATAATATTCTCAAGGTCCATCCATGTTGCAAATGGTGGTATTTCATCCTTTCTTATGGCTGAGTAGTATTCCATTGTGTATATTTGTCACATCTTCTTTTTATTTTATTTTAAATCTTTATTTTTGAAAGTTTTACACATGTCCCCTTTTTCCCCCATTGATCCTTATAGCCTGCCCCTGCCCCCTGCCCACATCTTTATTCAATCCTCTATTGCAGGACACTTTGGTTGTTTCCATGTCTTGGCCACCATGAATAATGCTGCAATTAACATAGGGGTACATATATCATTGAGAATACATGTTTTGGAGTTTTTCAGGTATATACCCAGGAGAGGGATTGCTGGGTCATATGGTAGCTTTATTCTTAAATTTTTCAGGAATTGGCACACTGCTTTCCATAGTGGTTGTACCAGTCTACCTTCCCATCAGCAGTGAATGCGGGTTTCCTCTTTTCCACAACCTCTTCTACACTCATTATTGCTTATCTTGTTGATAATAGCCACTCTGACAGGTATGAGGTGGTATCTCATTGTATTTAATATGTATTTCCCTAAGTGCTAGTGCAATTGAACATCTTTTCATATATTGGCTGTTCATATGTCTTCTCACGTAAGGTATATTTTCAGGTCCTCTCCCACTTTTTGATTAGGTTGTTTGCTTTGGCCTTTTGGCTATTTCTATTTTAAAATGCTGCTACCATGTCAGCTATAATGATCCTATACAGAAATTGCTTAACTTTCCCACTGGGCCAACTCCATTTCCACATGTCTAAATACTAGTCTTTCCATGAAGCTTAGTTCAGGTCTTACTTTCTCTTACCCTCTAAATTTGTGCTTCCACATTCCCCTGAATTCTGAGGCACAACAGAAAGTGCCTCAGATTTAGCTTTTTAGACCTAAGTTCTATCTCCCATGGAATCCGAGTCTGTTTTGAGATGGGGACACATAGCATATACATCAGACAAGCCCAGACCAATTCACTTGACCACTCAAAACACTGCAGGGGCTCCTGTCTCACTTGGAACCATACCCATGGTTCTCTTAGTCATGGCCCACTGAGCTCTAAATGACTGACCCTGCCTATATCTCTAAAATTATGTCCAACTCTCTCCCTGTAGTCCTTCTGCTCCAGCCCATGGCCCTTCATGCTGCTCCTCAGACACAAAGAGAAGCTCACTTCTGGGCTGTCCCCTTGGGCTATAATATTCTTTCTTCAGGCCATCACAGCTTCCCTCTCACCTCATTCCTGACTGTGCTCTGATGTCATCATCTCCTCCCTGATCATTCTATTCCTCTACCCTTGTCTATTTTCTTCACACTTCCCATCATTACAACTATTTATTTATATGTTTACTTTTTTGCAATCTATTTCATCAGAATACCATATAAGCTTCATCAGAGCAGAGCTTTTGAGTGTTTGGTTCTTAGATGTATCTTAGCATATGACACAAGGGAGGTATTAAAATATTGTTTATTACATGGACAATTACTTCCTACATGTTAGGCACCTGGTAAAATGTCTTAAGCATGGGCTGAGAGTATTGACAACTACAGAATAAGAAAACTTGGTAAAAAAACAACAACTCTGAAGCTATATTAGATTACATGGAGTCAACTGTGGTTATTACACTTGAAGAAATAGGGATAGGTGTTAGAATTCCATTTTCATGCCATCTGATTGTTCAGCACCTGAAATATCAGTTATGGTAATTATGATAATTAAAGCTGCTTTCTTGGAGATATGAAAACATCACTCCCCACCCCCCCATATGTGTGCACAAACCTCCTATACATTTTCACAAATATTGAATTTCAGTCAGATGCATTAACATGAATGGAGAAAAATGGTATACATGTATACAGGGTGGGGCAAAGCAGGTTACAGATGTTTCATATGAAAAATAATACAATAATCTATACTAATAATAGCCCAGATGGTCATCATGCCCTCACACCGTGATGCCCTCATGCCGTCACAATCCCACAATCCATCACCAGGAGGCTGCGTGTGCAGTGGGTGCGCACGGGTGGGTGTGGACTTAACGCTGTGTGCACGGCGCAGAGGCGGGGCCCAGCGGCCACTCCGCATGGCCAGGCCTGGGGGGGGTCCCACTGTGGGACCCCCAGCTCCGGCCTACCTCTTTGGGGCAATCCATTGAAGAGCCCCAGATGGGTGGGCAGGGCCTACCTCTTTGGGGCAATCTTATCCCAGGGCTCCTGCAATGAGAGAGGGCACAGGCCAGGCTGGGGGACCTCCCCACTAAGTGCACGAATTTTGTGTACCCGGCCTCTAGTTAACAAATAATCATACAAGAATGAACTCACAATGTGTACTCACACTGTAAACCTACTTTTCCCCCACTCTGCATAAGTAATGAATACTACTGAGAAAAATTTGAGCCTGAAATATTAACCATAACTAAAAATGAACAGAATTGTTATCAACTTTTACATATTAAAAATTTTCACAGTATTTATTAACTGTACTCACAACTTTTAATAGACCCAAACACCATAAAGTTAAATATAATGCTAAAGAATATTTGAAATCCTCCTTATAAAAAAATTGGAGAAGAATAGGGATTTTTATGAATAAATAGTTAAGGAAGATTCAATAGGCAAAAGCAAATTTGAATTCTAGGAGGATAAATGAATTGAATGTTTATTTCTTGAAATATTATAATTAAACCAAGACATACCATATACTGTTATTCTCACTACTTTAATATGGGACCACATAAGAGGAAATGCTATCATATTGCTTTATATAAAAAATATGTGAGGTGCACATAATCAATATGCCTTTCAGCTTATTTTAGAACCTAAGAGATGCTAATGACATATTTATTACAAATCTATGTGTATGCTTCTACATATCTTAGAATTTGAGGGAAAAAGAAAACATGTTGATAGCATATATTTTTAATAAGCAGTACATAAAATGTTTCCAGAAGTTATGTATTTATTTTGTATTTGGTACATGGTGGTCAGAATGAATTAGGTATTGTACACAGTTTATATTCTAAAGAAAGGTAGAAAAGTTGTATGCCACAAACACAACTCAAACATGCTCCCTCTTTCCTTAAAGCATCTGTATTTTGCTGTCTCCTCAAAGACCAAATGAGAAAAAAATACATTGCCCAGGAATTTAATCAATGATGTTTTTCTAAGGGTGCAACTTCTCGTTGGTCATAAAATGCTATTCTATGCTCACAATGACATAAAAAGGATTGCTATATACTATTTAATAGCCACCAATGTCTTCTCAAAATAAATATACTGCTGTTAGAACCCTGGTTCTCATTAAACCTCTGAAATCTTCCAAAAATAGGTAAGGAGTCAGAAAAATAAATGTTTTCTATTTTACGGTATGGAAACTATAAATAGAGGAATGAAACTGGATCAAAGGCAAAAGAGGAAATGAAAGGATTAGGAAATTAATCTGTTTTAAATTGTAGAAAATCAAAGCTGGAACAAAACAAACTCCTTTCCTAATATTATTGTGTGCGTGTGTTTGTTTAGATATTTGACTAAACAAGAGTGACAATGGAGACAGAAAGGTCCTAAAATTGGAGTTGCCAAATCAAGTGTTTAGTTAAAGTTTTCCTTATGCTTCCATCGAATAAGAGAATCAATTAGGCAGTGAAACAAGCATTATCATCAGAGGCAAATTGCTGGTTTAGAGGGCCCCTTAATCATATGCAACTTGCTGAAATCTCAAAGCGATAGAAAGTCCAGTGGCAGCCCAGGCTAAGAGCATGCATGCTATGACTACATTAAAACCAATATAATCATCTATCAGGGAAATCATTACTTTTTTCTTTTGCAGAGAGCTATTTACATAACAATTACAATACACTGCTTTGCATATTCTTAGACCAGGTCCCTAAACAAAGCCTTTGTTTAAATGGAAAATTTAAAACAAACAAACATGCAAATACCATAAAGTAATAACTAATAACAACAACTAATGCTCTGGTCACTTTATTTAACTTCTTGCTATATTGCCTAATAACAAGAAATCTTTTTTTTTTTTTTTTGTAAGTAGAGTGTTGAGACAAAGGATGAGTAATTAATTGAGTTAGTGGATTAAGGTAAATATGAAAGTTACAAAATAACATGACAATGAAGCTGATTTTCACATGAATACAGAGAGAAGAGGTAGATTTAACGAGTATAGGAATGGCAGGTTCTACTCTTTATTCTACTTGTTCCCTATGGAATAATGATGTGGAGAATGAGAACATTCCTAATGCCAGAGGAGTCAGGAATCACATATTCTGAAGAAATTAAATTAGCAATAGGGAGTTATCTATACCCAAAAGCTATTTGGTGGGTTAAATAAAACAAGTATACTAGTATATTATATTTTCCATCTAATATTTTTAAGCTACACTGTTAATAAAATAAGCTATTTCATTACAGAGACTTGTATCATGTATCCTATACAATAAAGAGCTAATATGCTAATTAGACCTGACAGCAGAACAACTGTCCGGATGACCTTCTGGATGAAGCTGGGCTGCGAGGGCTGAGGCAGCCGGCCCCTTGCATGAATTTCATGCATCGGGCCTCTAGTTTATATATAAGTACTGTTATATTATATGTATATTATATAAGATAAATTACATAGATATGTATGTATATAAATATGAATGTCAGATACAGATATATACCATATATATATATATATATATATATATATATATATATATATATATATATACACACACACATATATATATATTAGTTAGAGCATGTATCTTACCTGAGCAAACAGTATGTGGTCAGATACACACTTCCCCATCTGAGTATTTTAAGATGTATGAATTAAATTCTTATATCAAAACCCCAACTTGCCTACTATTTTGACTTATTGTCATCAGATTTATCCCAATGACTATGATTTTATCTTTGCAGTCACTAAGTAGCTAGTTTATAGACTTTTCACTTATTGTGAAATTTCTAAATGACTCACTATCAAAAAAGCACAAGTGAGATAATAAAATCTTGCAGATAAG